>NC_134301.1:2298608-2604210 GCF_949628215.1 Phalacrocorax aristotelis | reverse complement strand
ATAAATAGCAATAAATAATGGGGGGGGGGGATACGCAAGGCCCAGGGATGTGCCGCAGCATCAACCCTCGGTGCTGGCAGCAGGGATGGGGGCAGCTGGGCTCACACTCTGCTCCCTGGCCCACACAAGGCACAGCGGGGTCCGGTGAAGCCCCCCCCCACCAGCTGCCACCCCACCGGGTTGGGCGGTGCAGGACTTGGGGGGCCCGTGTGGCAGGTCCCCTCCATCACTTCCCTGGCTCCGCTCGCTCCTTGTGCGACTCTGTCACCACCTGCTGCAGGGGGAGAAGGTGGGGGTCAGCCCCATGGTGGGGTCGGCCCCCCCAGGCAGGGCCCCCCCAGTCCTCACCTGCCCGTCCCGCGTCTCGATGGTTTTGATGAGCACCATCCTCCGTGCAGGGCTCTCCGCAGGCTGCGGCTCCAGCACTGGGGCACAGAGAGGCCATCAGGCGCCCACTCTGCTCCCCCGGGGTACGGTGGGTGTGAGGCCTCCCCGGGCAGGAGCACAGGGACCCACCTGCACCCCCGTGGGGTGTCTGCCCCAACCCCCAGTCCCCTCCTCACCTGAACTTCTCATGCTGAAGGAGGTGGCAGGGGGCAGGGGGACGGTGATCCTGGTGGGGGGAGAGGGGAGTGAGGGGGGGGTCTGGGGCTTCCGGGCATCGCTGGTGACCCTGACCCTTCCACACTATTGACCCACACCACAGTTAACCAGTGCCGGGCTGTGCCAAGCCGGTGGTGGGCTGTGCCCGTGGGCTGCCAGGCAGGTGGCCAGAGGAGCCGGCGGCTGCTCCCCCGCTATCGTGCCTTCCCCGGCCTTGCCCTTATCTCGGCAGCAAGAAGCTCCCGTGGGAACTCTTTGTTTGCCTGCAGAATCAGTGCCCAGAGCTGCCCCCGAGCAAGAAAATCCCGTAACAGCCGAGATGACCCAACGGCAGGGACCCTCTCCCCCGGCTGGACTCGGCACCTCAGCAGCGATGGGGACGTGAGGCTGCATGTGCCAGCCTCCCCTCGCGAGGCAGAGCAGCCTCACCGGCTTTCCTCGCCCTCCAGCAGCTTGCGGTATGTGGCGATCTCAATGTCCAGGGCCATCTTGACGTTAAGCAGGTCCTGGTACTCGCGCAGGTGCCGCGCCATTTCTTCCTTCATCTGCTGGATCTCCTGCTCCAGCCGCCCCACCACGTCCTGGTAGTTCCCGATCTCCTCGCCAAACTCATCCTCCATCTCCCGCATCTGCCGCTGCAGCGCCTCATTCTGCAGGGGCAGAAGGACCCATGTGGGGCCGGGGCGGGGGCCTGGTGCCTGTGCCGCCCCTGGACCCCCCCACCCCGGCTCTCACCATGCCCTTCAGCCCGTCCACCTCACAGGTGAGGCTCTGGATCTGCCGCCGGGACTCATTCATCTCCTGCTTGGCCAGCCGCAGCGCCTCGTGGTTGCGGTTGGCTGCGTCCGAGAGGTCGGCAAACTGCGGGGGCCAGAGGAGTCAGGGCTGCCAGGGTGCTCCGGCCCCCCCGCCGGTCCCCCCAGCCCCGGGTACCTTTGACTTGTACCACTCCTCAGCTTCCTGCAGGTTCTTCACGGCAATGCTCTCGTACTGGGTGCGGATCTCCCGCAGCGCGGCCGTCAGCTCCGGCTTGCAGACCTCCACCTCTGCCGGCACCGCCGGGCTGGGGGCACTCACCTCCAGGTCCCGCAGCTCCTGCGTGGGGATGTGGGCCGTCACACCATGGCACACGGACCTGACCCACTACCCCCGCCCCAGCCCCACCCAGGCCCCCCACCTCCTCATGCAGCTTCTTGAGGAAGCCAATCTCATCCATCAGCAGCTCAACCTTGCGCTCCAGCTCCAGGCGGGACAGTGTGGCATCATCCACATCCTGTGGGGAGAGGCCAGGCTGAGCTGTGGGGCAGCACAGAGGGGACAGACCCCCCCAGAACCGCCCTGGGAGGTGCAGGATGGGGAGCACATGGTGCACGGGGCACCGCTGGGGCCTTTGCACAAATGAGCAGCCGTGTCAGGCTGTGTGTAGGGCAGTGGCATCACCGGTGTGTGCTGCACGGGCGGGGGGACACAGGGAATGGGCACTGCATGGGGGGGACGGGCCCCCCAGCCCCCCCACCTTGCGGAACAGCACCAGGCTTTTCTCCGCATCCTCCCGCTTCTGCGTCTCGTTCTCCAGCCTGGGGAGAATAGGGGTGAAAAGAAGGCTGGGGGTGGGGTGCAGCCCCCCACCTCATGCCTCCTGCTGCCTGGGGCCCCCCACCCTGCCGCAGTCCCTGACACGTTGCAGGCATGCAGGGATGGAGGAGGAGGAAGATGAGACCCCCAAGTCTGAGCCACCGCCCTCAGCCGTGGGAAGGGGCAGCCCTGGGGTGTCCCTGTCCCTGCACAGCCAGGGCAGGACCAGCTCCACCCACAGGACCCCCAGATTCTGGGGATCGCCCCGGGCCCTGTCACACCACCCCGGGGCTGCAGGGCTGGGACCCCAGTGCAGCCCCCCCCCGGGCCCCTCACTGGGACATGCTCCTTCCCGGGGGTCCATCCCTGCCTCGCACCATCTCCCCCCAGAGCTCGTCCCAGTCCACGCCCAGTGCCCCCACCCCGCCATGCCCCTCCCAGTGCCCCTCCCTTCCGCAGAGCCCTGCTCTCCCAGTCCCCACCCTGGGTCCCTCCCCAGCGCCCCGCCCCTCCCAGTGCCCCCAGTGCATCTCCAGCGTGGACTGGGTGCATCCCCCCCCCGCCCAGTACACCCGGGGCACCCCCCACAGTTCCCTTCCCGGTGCACCCCCCGGGCCCCACCCCAACATCCCCGGTGCATCCCCCAGTCTCCAACACCCCAGCGTTTCCCGGTGCATCCCCCGGTTCCAGTCACCCTCACATCCCCTGGTACCTCCCCCATCCTCATCCCGGTGCGTCCCTCACCCCGGTGTCTCCTCGGAGCCTCATCCCGGTGCGTCCCCCGGGCCCCATCCCGGTGTATCCTTCATCCCGCTGCATCCTCGGGGTGTCACCCCGGTGCGTCCCCCGGGCCCCACCCCGGCGCATCCCTCATCCCGGTGCGTCCCTCATCCCGGTGCCTCCTCGGAGCCTCATCCGGTGCGTCCCCCGAGTCCCCGTCCCGGTGCGTCCCTCATCCCGGTGCAGCCCCCAGGCGCCCATCCCGGTGCGTCCCCCGTCCCCGCCGCCCACCCACCGCTGCTGCAGGGCCGCCAGGTCGGTGGCCAGCCCGTCTCGCTCGGCCTGGAGCCGGTCGCGGTCGCGGCCGAGGCGCTGCAGCCGCTCCCGCAGCCCCCGCAGCTCGCCCTGCACCAGCCCGGCGGTGCGGGGCGCGGTGGCGGCGGCGGCGCGGCCCAGGGCGGCTCGCAGGGCCCCGTTCTGCCGCTCCAGCGCCCGCACCCGCTCTAGGAAAGCGGCGAAGCGATCGTTCAGCGCCGCCAGCTCCTCCCGCTCCGCGCTCCGCGCCGCCGCCGCCGCCGCCAGCCGCCCCGGAGCCGCGGTGAGGGGCGGCGGCGGCGCCCCGAGGGCGCGGCGCAGGTTGGGGGCGCGACCGCCGCGGCTCATGGCGGTACCGGGAGGGCGGCGGCTGCCGGTACCGGCTGTTTATAGCGGGCAGCGGCTCCGCCCCACAGTGGGGACCCGGGGGTGCGGGCTCGAGGGGAGGGGTCTCCCGGCCGGGGGGGGAAGGACCGGGGACTGCGGGTGTCCCTTCGGGGGCGGGGAGAGGGGCCCGGAGTGGCCGGGGACTCCCACTCAGGCTGCGGGACAGGGGACTGCGGGGCGGGGGCTGCAGGCATTCTCCCCTTGGGAGTGGCCAGAGACCCCACTCGGGATGCGGGGCGGGGGCTGCGGGACAGGGGGCTGCAGGCATTCCCCCCTTGGGAGTGGCCGGAGACCCCACTCGGGATGCGGGGCGGGGGCTGCGGGACAGGGGGCTGCAGGCATTCCCCCCTTGGGAGTGGCCGGAGACCCCACTCGGGATGCGGGGCGGGGGCTGCGGGGCAGGGGACTGCAGGCATTCCCCCCTCGGGAGTGGCCGGAGACCCCACTCGGGATGCGGGGCGGGGGCTGCGGGACAGGGGGCTGCAGGCATTCCCCCCTCGGGAGTGGCCGGAGACCCCACTCGGGATGCGGGGCGGGGGCTGCGGGACAGGGGGCTGCAGGCATTTCCCCCTCGGGAGTGGCCGGGGACGCCACTTGGGATGCAGGGTAGGGGGCTGTCGGGTCCCCTCTCGGGGTGCAGGCAGCACCAGGGGTGGTGGGGAGAGGGGCCGGGGGTGCCCGGGGGACACAGACCCCCACCTTGGCAGGGGGAGAGGGGCTGGGCAGCACTTGCAGGGCTGCGTCTCCCCCTGCCAGGATGCAGGAGAGTGTCTGGGGGACCCCGTGGGGTGAAGGACAGTACCAGGGGGTGTGGGGTCCCCCCCAAATACCATGGGGAGAGGGGGTGCAGCCCCCTCACTAGGATGCCGAGAGGGGCTGGGGGCTGCAGGGTGGGCCCTATCCTCAAGTCCTGCTGCAGGGCTCAGCAAAGCCCAATCCCAGATGGGTCACATCCTGCCCACGGAGCTCAGCCCTGTGGAGTGGGCACCTGAGGCCCTGTCCATCACAGTCCCCAGGGAGGGGGGCCCCTATGTCCCCCCTTAGTTTGTAGGGACAGCGTGACTCGGCTCTGCTGGAGCTGCCATGCGCAGGGTACTGAGCTCTGGCCCCCCCAGACCCCCCCTTCCCAGGCAGCGAGGGCGGTGCTTCCCGGAAGGGGTCAGTGCCCTGCCCAGGGGCTGGGGTGGGGTGTCCCTCCCACCCAGGACCCCCCCCCCAGCTCTGCAGAGCACCGCACAGACCAGCCCCACGCCAGGAACAGCACAACACCACGTACAGCCCGTCTGCACCAGCCATGCCCAGGGCCCAATCCTGCCCACACACCCAGGGCCAGAGCACGTCTGCTGGGGCAGGCGAGGACAGCCCTGGCCCAGGGAGGGTGCTTGGGGCCCCCAACCTCCCTGGGGGCCCTTCCCAGGGGTCCTACCCATGTGATAATAATGCAGGGGGGGTAGGGGCTGGGAGTGGGGGAGTGGAGGCAGTGCAGCTCACAGCACAGGACTCAGCTAAGGGACCCCAGTCCCACGCGGCCCCCCCCAGTGCAACCCTTGTGCCAGCTGGCAGGAGGGCCGGGCAGCCAGCCCAGGCCAGCTCAGCTCAGCCAGGACCCCCCTTCTCCTCGGGAACATCCCCCCAGGTCACCCCGAGGCAGATCGTGATGAGACAATAAACCAGGCAAGAGTGAAAAGAGCAATTTAATGAACAGCACCACAGTGTAACTGGCAGAAGAGACAAGGCACTAGTATTCCTCCCCCTCCTCCTCCCCCTCCACACTGTCGGCCCCCACCTCCTCGTAATCCTTCTCCAGGGCAGCCATGTCCTCACGGGCCTCCGAGAACTCCCCCTCCTCCATGCCCTCCCCCACGTACCAGTGCACGAACGCCCGCTTGGCGTACATCAGATCGAACTTGTGGTCCAGGCGGGCCCAGGCCTCGGCGATGGCCGTCGTGTTGCTCAGCATGCACACGGCGCGCTGCACCTTGGCCAGGTCCCCCCCGGGCACCACCGTGGGCGGCTGGTAGTTGATGCCCACCTTGAAACCAGTCGGGCACCAGTCCACGAACTGGATGGTGCGCTTGGTCTTGATGGTGGCGATGGCGGCGTTGACATCCTTGGGCACCACGTCCCCGCGGTACAGCAGGCAGCAGGCCATGTACTTGCCGTGCCGCGGGTCGCACTTCACCATCTGGTTGGCCGGCTCGAAGCAGGCGTTGGTGATCTCCGCCACCGTCAGCTGCTCGTGGTAAGCCTTCTCGGCCGAGATGACGGGGGCGTAGGTGGCCAGCGGGAAGTGGATGCGGGGGTACGGCACCAGGTTGGTCTGGAACTCCGTCAGGTCGACATTCAGAGCCCCGTCGAAGCGCAGGGAGGCCGTGATGGAGGACACGATCTGGCTGATGAGGCGGTTGAGGTTGGTGTAGGTGGGCCTCTCGATGTCCAGGTTGCGGCGGCAGATGTCATAGATGGCCTCGTTGTCCACCATGAAGGCGCAGTCGGAGTGCTCCAGGGTGGTGTGGGTGGTGAGGATGGAGTTGTAGGGCTCCACCACAGCCGTGGAGACCTGCGGGGCCGGGTAGATGGAGAACTCCAGCTTGGACTTCTTGCCATAGTCGACGGAGAGGCGCTCCATGAGCAGGGAGGTGAAGCCGGAGCCGGTGCCACCCCCGAAGCTGTGGAAGACCAGGAAGCCCTGCAGCCCTGTGCACTGGTCAGCCTGTTGGAAGAGTCCCCAGCGGGGCCCGGAGCAGGTCAGCCATGGCTTCGCACCCTCGGTCTCCCCACGATGGGTGCAGCAGGAGCCACCCGTCCCATGCCAGCCTGTGGGCAGCCAGCTCAGCCTTTGATGTGCCAGGAGCTCCCCGAGCAGAGCCAGCGGCACAGCAGGTCCAGCCAGCCCCGGCGCCAGACCCAGCGTGGGAACCAGAGGTTCAAAGAGCTCGGGCAGCCACACCAGCCAAACCAGTGCTGCGCCAGCACCCAAACCAGGGCTGTGCCGTCCCCCTCTACCCAGGCGTGGGGCTTCCCATCCTCCTCCCCGTTCCCGGCTGGGACAGGGCGCTGCTGCCCCTGGGGCAGGCGTGTCCCCTGAGGGCACCGGGGACAGCCCAGACCTGTTGCCCACACCCCAGGGCAGCCCCACCTTCTGCCCCCAAGTGCTGATGGGGCTAGAAGGCCCTGCTGATCACCTCCCCAGGGACACTGGCTTCCCTTGGGCCCCCGACACCCCCAGGGACAGACCCAGCTGGTGAGACCCCATAGGATGCTCACCAGCTTGCGGATGCGGTCGAGGACCAGGTCGATGATCTCCTTCCCGATGGTGTAGTGCCCACGGGCGTAGTTGTTGGCCGCATCCTCCTTGCCCGTGATCAGCTGCTCGGGGTGGAAGAGCTGCCGGTACGTCCCCGTGCGCACCTCGTCTGCGGGGAGAGCCCGCGCGCCCCGTTAGCGCCCATTAGCGCCGGGCATCCCGTTAACACCCGCCGCCCCGCAGCCCCCCACCCCACCGCGCTCACCGATCACCGTGGGCTCCAGGTCCACGAAGACGGCCCGGGGCACGTGCTTGCCGGCCCCCGTCTCGCTGAAGAAGGTGTTGAAGGAGTCGTCCCCGCCGCCGATGGTCTTGTCGCTGGGCATCTGCCCGTCGGGCTGGATGCCGTGCTCCAGGCAGTACAGCTCCCAGCAGGCATTGCCGATCTGCACGCCCGCTTGGCCCACGTGGATGGAGATGCACTCGCGCTGCGGGGGCACGGAGGGGGATCGGTTGGGGGGCAGCTCCCACCCAAACACCCGTTGGAGGTGTTCACCCCCTCCACTGCCCCAGAGCTAGAGTTAGGACTCCCCAGGGTTATTCCCAGTCCCCACCACCCAAGGCCTGCACTGGAACAGGGGCAACTTTAGCCCCCTCCCCACAACACTGCCCATCACACCCCTCCTTTTAGAGTGCACCCAGGCCCCATGGAAAGGGGAACCCCCCCTTTTCTCCATCAGCCCTTGAACCACTTCCAGGCTGTCCCAGCCATGCCACCAGCCCCCACAGCACCAGCCCTGACCCACAGGGATGGGCCCAAGGCCAGCAGCCCCCCAACTTGGGACAAGAGCAAACTCCAGGGACCAGGAAGGCTTTCCCCGTCCCGGCCGCTGCTGGTTGTGCCCGGGCCGGTGTGAGAGCGGCAGCTGCCCCCGCCATCACCCCACGCTGCTGTGACTCACTTCCACGCGTGCTCCTGGCGTGGGGCGCTCCCTGTCCCCAGGGAGAGGGCGGCAGTGGGGTCCCCCAGCACCCCCACACCCCCTCAGGGCAGGCTCCCCTCCTGGCTCAGGAAGGAACATGTCCAGGACCTGCATGTGAGCCCGGGCCATGCACCGCACCCCAGTATGTCCCCCTGCAGAGGGGCAGGGGGCCTGGGGGTGGGAGCACCCAGGCCAGTGAGCCCCAGACGGGGGGGCCCAGAGCTCCGTTTCCCCCACGGGCACACAGGGCCCCGTGTGCCCCCGCCTCAGGGCCTGCAAATACTCGGCAGCCCCACGAGGTGTCCCGGACACACAGGGAACCTTCACCCCACCAGCCCCGCAAGCTGCCCTGGACACGGCGGGAACCCGGCACCCCCCCATCCCCACGCACTGCCCCGGGGGTCCCACGCGTGTCCCCACGCCCCGGCCCTCACCATGGCCGCTCACTGCCCGAACTGTTACGGAGCTGCTGAGGAGGGAGGCGAGGGGTACCCGGCGGGGCCCCCCCGTGATATATCCCGGGGGCGGGGCCTCGAGGAGGGCGGGGCGCGATGGGCGGAGCCACAGATTTACCGCGCCCCTCCGGGACAACGCAGTCCCGCCGGCCACACCCGCGCCGCCGACCGCACCCTCTCCGCCCCGCCTCGATTCCGATTGGCCGGTTCGAAAGCCGGCGAGGTTGCGTAGCAGGTGACGTCGTCAGAGTGGAATGCGGAGAGCGGGGGGCGGGGCGAGGGGCGGGGCGCTGGAGCAGGAGGGGCGGGGCGTGTTATGGGGCAGCAGGGGTCGCGGGGCATCGGGGGTGGCAGGACTGGGGGGCTTTGGAGGGGCTTTAGGGGCGGGGGGGCGGGCCGTGTGCGGTATTAGGGTCCGGGGGCTCAGCCGGGGGCCGGAGGGGTCTCTGCACCCCCCGGCCACAGCCCCAGGTCCCAGGGCCAGCCTGGGCTGGGGACCACGGGGGTCCCGCCGGCCCCGCTCCCTGTCCCGTTCCCGTGGGAAGCCCCGCGGGCTCCCGCCGCGCCGGCTCCTGCGCCCGGCCGCCGCCAGCCCCGGGGCGGCTCCGCGGGGGAACCCACGCAGGGGCAGTTCCTGTGGGGCAGGACGGACGGGGCGGGGGGGGTGGCACCCCACGCTCACACGGGGAGCAGCGCTCCGTCCCGCCCTGGGGCCCCCCCCCCGGGCTGGGTTAAGCGTGGGGTGGGGGGCGCATTCCCAGGGCCAAAGACGGGTCTGGGGGGACAGCGTGGGAACACGGGCAGCCTCAGAGACCCCCACGCTGGGCTTCAAACCCCACCCCTGCAGTGGGGTCACTCCCTTGGTGTGTGTGTGTCCCCGGGCAAAGAGACCCTGTCCCCATGCGGGGCTGGTCTGCGGAGAGCCGAGGGTGGGGGCACCAGGACGTCCCTGGAGACCAACCATGGCGATGCTCCCCCCCCAGGCCCGATCCTGGCACAGCTGAGAGCTGCGTGTCCCTGGGGGCCACCATGTCCCCCTGTGCACCTCTGGGATCCCTGTCCCCCCCCGCCCAAGGCTGCACCCGGCCCCCACTGCACAGTGCCCTGCACAACAGCTCAGCCGGGGCCCCCAGGACTCCCCTGGGCACCCCCAGTGTCCCCCCACTCCCTGGGCACCCCCGGTGTCCCCCCCACTTCCCGGACACACTGGTGTCCCCCCAATCCCTGGGCATCCCCGGTGTCCCCCCCACTCCCTAGGCAGCCCCGTGTCCCCCCACTCCCTGGGCACCCCCGGTGTCCCCCCACTCCCCAGACACACCGTTGTCCCCCCACTCCCTGGGCACACCCTCGGTGCTGGTGGCCAGTGTCCCTGCGACACCCACTCTTTGAGCCACCGAAGCCACCGGAGCCTGCCGAGCCCCCACCACCCCAGCTCCAGGGCCCTGCTGGGGGTCAGAGGCTGCTTTGGGGGGCCAGGCAGAGCGGGGACCCTCCCCCCAGCAGCGGGGTCTCTCCCGCCTCACCCCCGCCGCCGCCGCCCCCGCCCCGCTCCTTTATTGCAGGCTTTGCCGCAATGCGGTGCTGCCCCGCGAGCGCCTAACGATGCTGCAGCCCCCTCCCCACGGGCAGCATGGCCGCAGCCCCCTGCACCCCGCAATGGCCTCCCCTGCACCCTGTCCTGCCCCATGTGTCCCCCCACCATCCCCCGTGTCCCCTGTCCCCCCTCCCTGGGGCTGAGCCTCCCTTTTGTTGTGGTTCCCGCAGCACCGGGAGGGAGCGGGGGCTGCGGTGGGCGGGGCACGGGGCATCCAGGCTGCGGGGGTACGCGGCGACCCCCTGCGCTCCCTCCCATGGGGATGGGGTCACCCGCTGCCCCCAGCACCGGGGGTTGGGAGGTCCTTCGCTCTGTCCTTCAGAGGGGGGCTGCGGGGCTGGGTGCAGGCAGGGACGGGTGCCACCACCTCCACCGCACCCCTGCAGCCCCCCAGTCCCACCCAAAGCCAGCTGGGGGATGGTGGGACCCATCCGGTGCCCCCCACCGCGTCCGGCCTCATCCTGCATCCCGGCAAGGAGCAGCCCCTGACCCAGAGCTGCCCTGTCTCTCTGTTTCAATGAACCCGTCACATCGATGGTGGCAGGGGACAGACAGACAGACAGAGCCGGCGCTTGCATGCCGTGTTCTGCGGGAAAACAGGTTAAAAATAGCAGCAGCCAGTGCCCGGAATGTCACCCCCTCCCCAGGAGCCGTGGCGGCCCTGACGTGGCCGGGACCCCCAGTCCCCAGGGATGGATGTGTCCTGGCCGTGGGGTGTGAGTTCACCAGTGAGGGACCCCCAGGAAGGGCCCAAACTGGGGGGGCTGGAAACCTTGGCCGTGCTGCAGGCAGGGAGCCAGCAGCTGGGAAATCAGCCCACACCAGGCTGTGCCGCTGGGGGGGAGCAGTGACCTTGGCCCTCAGAGCCCCCCAGGATGCCCAGCTCGGGGGGGAAGCCATGGGCAGGACTGGTGGGGCTGTGTGGCCCGGGGGGGACTGCAGCGGGGCCAACGGCCTGTCCCACTTGGCGATGCCAGGGCGGCGGACGTGGCGGAGGGAGCAGCAACCGTCACCATGAGCAGCCGCGTTGCTACCAACAGTCAACAGAGCACAGGCGGCTGGGAAGTGCCGGAGGGGGGCTGGGAGCTGGGCCAGACCCCCCCTCACCTGCACACCCTGGGGCTGGACATCATGGGGGGGCCCCAGGGCTGGAGACCCCCATGCCAAGGTGCAGTGGGGCTGGGTGTTGGGGGACCCCTGTCTCCCCACACCCCCCGCGGCAAGGCCCCAGAATGGATGTTGGGGAAGGGGAATGTGTGTGATGGGGGGGGGTCCCAGGCTGCCTCCTAGCAACCGGTCTCCTAGCAACCCCGCCACCACGGCCGTTGCCTGGCAGCGGTCGGCGCGGGGACGAGTGGCCTTCCATACCTAACGAGATGGGAAGGGGCTGGGGGGGACCCCTGGCACACAGAGCCCCTCACCCTACACCCCGCATTTCCCGGGGGGGCTGAGCCACCTGCCACCCCACGGGGCACCCCCCGCCCATGGCACAGGGGATGGGACGGTCAGTGACCCCCCCAGCCTGGAGAGGGGTGCCCGAGGTGGGGGCTGCTATGAGCCCCCCACGCCCCAGGCCCTTGGGGACACCCTGAGGGTGCCCTGCCAGGCCCCACATGGGTGCTGAGGCCTCAGTGCCACAGGGAGACAAGGGCAGGAGATGTTTCCCACACGAGGACTGACCTGGCTGGGGGCTGAGCTGCTTTGGGGGCAGGGTCCCCCCAAAACACCCGTTTGCAACAGGGACCGGCCCGGCGGGAGCTGAATGTGCCGGGGCTGCTCCACTCGGCACAGCCGGGGCCGCCCGGTCCTTTGTTCTGGCAGGCGATGCCCAAATCCCGGCCTCTCTTTGTCTGCAGCCCTGCAGCCCCTCGGCCCCTCCCTGCTCCCACCCTGCTTCAGCAGCACCCCAAAAGCACCCGAGCCTGAACAAAATCAGAAGGAAGTGTTTAACAAAAGAATAGAAGGAATAAAAGCTGCAAGAAAAAGGAGAAGTGGAGGAAGAAAAGGGAAAAAAGGAGTAGGAGAAGGAAGAGGAGGAGGAAGAACAGAGGACTGGGAGAAGTGGTTGGCCTTGATGACCTTAAAGGTCTTTTCCAGCCTAAATGATTCTGTAGTTCTATGATGGGGCTGGCAGCAGGGACATGCTGCTGCAGTGGGGACGTGGGGCTGGTGGTGGAGACGTGGGAACCTGGAGCTGCCCAGAAATCTGCATAATGTGGGAAATGCAGAGAAAAATGTGATTTCCCAGCGGGGGAGGCCATCCTGGCAGCTCCACCTGCGGCAGCTGGGGCCAGCCCTGCCCGCACGTGTGGCAGGGGGGTCACCCTTCTGCAGGGATGGAGTCTCCCCCGGAGCCCCCTGCCTCGGGGTGACCACCCCCAGCCCCCACCCCCAGCCACTGTGGGCTTTGCAGGGACAAACGGGAGGGGGAACCCCCTGAGGAGGAGGGAGAACCTCCCGGGGCTGCAGGGGCCAGTGGCTCGGGCGGGGGGGGGTTCACGCAGGGCCTGCAGCAGAGGGAGGGGTGGCTGGGGGACTCGTGTCCCAGTGTCCCAGCTGTGTTCCACCCGCCAGCTGCCACGGAGCAGCTGCCGCTCAGTCTGGGCCCCCCAGCCCCGAAAACTGTGCTGGGAGCTACCTCAGGGCTTCATCCCCCGTGTCCCCCCACTGTCCCCGTCCCCCCAGGCCCTGTCTGTCCCCAGCTGCCCCAGGGGAAGGTGTTTTCTCCCCTCGTTTGGGCCCCGCGGGGCTGGTTTCTGCTGCCCGAGCAGACAAAGAGGCGCTGGAAGGGACCAGGCACAGCCGGGAAAGGGCCAGGCTGTGGCCAGGACAGGCAGCGCGCCACAGTGGGGACGGGGGCCAAGACGTGGCTGGGAAGCAGGGCACTGGGGCATGGCCAGGCACGGGGACAGTGTCCCCAGGGCTGGGGACAGGGGCATGGCCAGGGATGGGGACCAGGGCGTGGCTGGGGATGGGGACAGGGGCACAGCCAAGGATGGGGACAGTATCCCCAGGGATAGGGACAGGGGGGTGGCAGGGGATGGGGACAGGGGGATGGCTGGGGACAGGGACACGGCCAGGGATGGGGACAATGTCCCCAGGGATGGGGATGGGGGATGGCTGGGGATGGGGACCAGACCATGGCTGGGGATGAGGACGAGAGTGATGTTGGGGTCAGGGACCAGGGTGTGGCCGAGGATGGGGACAGGGGTGTAACTGGGAGCCAGGGCAGCGGCCAGACTGGGGGACGGTGGCACAGCTGGGGATGGGGACAGGGACGCCGCTGGGGCTGGGGACCAGGGCGTGGCTGAGGATGGGGATAACCGGGAGCCAGGGCGGTGGCGCACGGCCAGATCGGTGGCACAACCGTGGATGGGGACCCGGGCGTGTCCGGGGACGGTGGCTTGGCCAGGAACGGGGCCCGGGGCACGGTGGGGACGGGGACAAGGACATGGCCGGGGCCCAGACGGCGGCGGGAAGGAACCGGCGGCTGGGCCGGTCCGTGGCCGCCGCAGCCCCCGGCTCCCCCCCCCCGCCCCGCTCCGCCCGGTCTTTGTCTGCAGCTCCGGGGGGGCATTACCTCATCCCGCCCGCACCAATGGCCGCCGCCGCCGCCGCCCCCGGCCCCGCCGCCCGCCCCGCCCCGCCGCTCCTATAAAGCCCCGCGCCGAGCCCGGTGCTCCGCCGCGCCTCTTACATCGACCGCCTCAGCGTCGGGCTGTGAGACCGCCCCGGAGCCGACCGCCGCCATGGTGAGATGGGGGGGCAAGGGGGGGTCTGTGCTTCCCATCCCCCCGATCCTCCCCCCCCCCCGCCCGGGATGAGCGAAATGGGCCCCGGGGCTGAGCCCGCATCGGGCACAGCTCCCGTTACACCGGGCAGGAAGGGGGGGGGTGGGTGTGTGTGTGTGTGTCACCCGGGACCAAGCCCCGAGCGTGGGTCCCTGTTAAATAAGGCTGGATGGGTTCCCATGCCTTCTCTGGGGCCGAGCACCGAGCCCATACCGGGTGTGCCTTCCGTTAAACCAGGCAGGATTGGGCCCCTGGGACCAAGCACCGAGCCCGCACCGGGCATGATGCCGGTTAAACCGAGCAGGATTGATCCGTGGGGCCGAGCCCGCAATGGGTGTGTTAAACCGGGCTTCTGTTAAACCGGGCAGGATGGGTCCCCGGTGCTAATCGGCGAGCCCGTACTGGGCGTGGCCCCCCGGTTCCACGAGGCAGGATCGGGCCCCCCCTTCCCGGTGCTAAGCTGTTGTCCCGCACTGGGCGTGGCCCCGTTAAACCGGGCAAGACAGGACCCCCTCCCCCGGTGCTGAGCCCTCAGGCTGCACTGGGCGTGGCCCCGGTTTAACGGGGCAGGATGGGCCCGTGGTGGGGGGTGGATGAGGCAGGATGGGGCCCTATGGGTGCTGAGCACCCTGTCCTGCACTGGAGGATGGAGCAGGATGAAGCCCCCCTGTCCTGCACTGGGTGTGGCCCTTGTTCAATGGGGACCCGAGGGGGCAGGATGAGCCCCTGGTGCTGAGCCCTTCCAGTGAATGTTGCTGGGTCTCACAGGGTGGGTGGGGCAGGATGGGACCCTTGGGGGTCTCCATCTTGCCTTGGGTGCGGTCAAAGTCCTTTAGGGCAGGATGAGCCCCTGGTGCTCAGCTCCCCATCCCACAATGGGCAGGTTCCCAGCTCCCTTGGGGGGGTGCGATGGGACCCCTGGAGCTGAGTAACCCCCCCCTGCACTGGGTGTTGTCCTGGAGCCGGGCCCCCCTGCAGCCCTCGGTGCCCCACAAGGCTGGGAACAATAGGGTGCATCTGGGCAGGATCTGGCCCCATCCACCCCTGGGGACCAGCCCTTCCCAGCTCAGCGCCAACCCGTCCTAGGGACGTGATCCCCATAGGATCCTGGGCTGGTGCCGCAGCTGGGGGGGGGAGGGGAGACAAAGGGGGGAGCCTGGGCGTGACACGGCCCCATGTCTTGCCCCCGCAGCGCGAGTGCATCTCCATCCACGTGGGCCAAGCGGGCGTGCAGATCGGCAATGCCTGCTGGGAGCTGTACTGCCTGGAGCACGGCATCCAGCCCGACGGGCAGATGCCCAGCGACAAGACCATCGGCGGCGGGGACGACTCCTTCAACACCTTCTTCAGCGAGACGGGGGCCGGCAAGCACGTGCCCCGGGCCGTCTTCGTGGACCTGGAGCCCACGGTGATCGGTGAGCGCGGTGGGGTGGGGGGCTGCGGGGCGGCGGGTGTTAACGGGATGCCCGGCGCTAATGGGCGCTAACGGGGCGCGCGGGCTCTCCCCGCAGACGAGGTGCGCACGGGGACGTACCGGCAGCTCTTCCACCCCGAGCAGCTGATCACGGGCAAGGAGGATGCGGCCAACAACTACGCCCGTGGGCACTACACCATCGGGAAGGAGATCATCGACCTGGTCCTCGACCGCATCCGCAAGCTGGTAGGGGTGGGGGGGACCCATGGGCAGCGTGCTGAGGACAAAGACTCAGTTCTGTCTCACCCTCCCCTCTCGACTAGCCGGGCTGGCTTTAGATTTAATATATTAATTAATGGTAATCCTGTTCTGCAGCAGCTGCCATTGGCCGGCAGCAGGACGTGGCGCAGCTGGGTTGTTGGAGCTGCTCCACAGCGCCGCAGCCCCAGGCGCCGGCGGTGCTGAGCTGTGCAATTCCCTCTTTGTTCCCCCTTGGCTTTCACCACAGCCGAGTCCAGCTGCGTGCGGCTGGGGATGGGCGTCCTGGCGATTGCTCAGGCCGTGGCAGCCCCAACCAGCCCTTCCCGGAGCTGGGTGGCCATGCTGAGGCTGGAGCTTTGCCCTGCTCCCCGATACCCGAACCTGTTCCCATTCCGCTGCCGAGCCAGCGGCACCCAGCCCCCCTGCACGGTGCTTCCGGCCACTCTCCCACCCTGGGGGATGTTCTGCTCCCATCCAGGGCGACCCTGTCACCCATCCCACTGGCTCCTGCTCTGATGCTGGAAATCCCCCAAATGTCCTCATGAGGACACGGAGAGGAAGGAGCAACTTCTGCTGTCGCCTGGACTAAACATGCCCCCCCCCCTTGTCTTTCCTCACCAGGCTGACCAGTGCACAGGGCTGCAGGGCTTCCTGGTCTTCCACAGCTTCGGGGGTGGCACCGGCTCCGGCTTCACCTCCCTGCTCATGGAGCGCCTCTCCGTCGACTATGGCAAGAAGTCCAAGCTGGAGTTCTCCATCTACCCGGCCCCACAGGTCTCCACGGCCGTGGTGGAGCCCTACAACTCCATCCTCACCACCCACACCACCCTGGAGCACTCCGACTGCGCCTTCATGGTGGACAACGAGGCCATCTATGACATCTGCCGCCGCAACCTGGACATCGAGAGGCCCACCTACACCAACCTCAATAGGTTGATAGGCCAGATCGTGTCCTCCATCACGGCCTCCCTGCGCTTCGACGGGGCTCTGAATGTCGACCTGACGGAGTTCCAGACCAACCTGGTGCCGTACCCCCGCATCCACTTCCCGCTGGCCACCTACGCCCCCGTCATCTCGGCCGAGAAGGCTTACCACGAGCAGCTCTCGGTGGCGGAGATCACCAACGCCTGCTTCGAGCCGGCCAACCAGATGGTGAAGTGCGACCCGCGGCACGGCAAGTACATGGCCTGCTGCCTGCTGTACCGCGGGGACGTGGTGCCCAAGGATGTCAACGCCGCCATCGCCACCATCAAGACCAAGCGCACCATCCAGTTCGTGGACTGGTGCCCGACTGGTTTCAAGGTGGGCATCAACTACCAGCCGCCCACGGTGGTGCCCGGGGGGGACCTGGCCAAGGTGCAGCGCGCCGTGTGCATGCTGAGCAACACGACGGCCATCGCCGAGGCCTGGGCCCGCCTGGACCACAAGTTCGATCTGATGTACGCCAAGCGGGCGTTCGTGCACTGGTACGTGGGGGAGGGCATGGAGGAGGGGGAGTTCTCGGAGGCCCGTGAGGACATGGCTGCCCTGGAGAAGGATTACGAGGAGGTGGGGGTGGATTCTGTGGAAGGAGAGGGAGAGGAGGAAGGGGAGGAATACTAAACTCTCACAAGGGTGCTGCTCTTACAGGGAACATAACCTAGTTGAAGGCCCTCGTGGGTCTGTAGCAGTGTGTGCGCCGCGGTCTGTCCTGTTCAATGGTCTGTGCTTCAGTGGAAAAGTCTGTTACGGACCCACCCGTCCTCTCCTGTGGGTCTGAATAAAAGCATTCCCTGTCTTACAGCCTGGCTCTCCTGTCTTTACTCTGTGCTGTCATGTCCCTCCCTGGGTTTGGACACTGTCCCCAGCAGCCCGTGTTGCAGCACCGGGGTCCTGTGCTGCACCCAGGATTTCCATCCTGCCCCCTGAGCGTATGCTGGGGGTTGTGCTGAGTCCAGCACCACGCAGCCCCCCAGCCCTGTGCTCCCCAAACGGGTCCTTCCTCCCCACCCTGCTGCTGGGATGCCCCTGGGCTGGGCAGTATCCCCCCCCCCCCCCCCCCCGTGCCCCCCTGTGCCCTTGGCACTGTAGCAGGGGTGGGGGGAGCACCAAGTGAGCACATGGGATGATTTAACTCCTCCTGAGGGGCTGGGGGCTGGGGATCTTTGATCCACCCATCCCCCTCTCCCCCAGTTTGGCAGAAGCCTGGGGGTCTCTGCTGCCTGCTTTGTCAGGTGAGGGGCTGTATTTTCTCAGGGGTCCCTGGTTTGGGGGGGTGGGTGGGTGTCCTGTTGCCCACCATGGGGTTGGAGCACTGGGGCTGCAGATCCCCGGGGGGGCTGAGGGTAACCCCTTCATCCTGCTGGCTGTCTGGGGATGGGTGCTTTCCTGCCCTGCCCCCCCTCCCCAGTCCATGATATGTCCTGAAGCCCCTCAGTTCTTTCCTGCAGGGAAGATGAGGGGCCCTGGCTATGCTGGTCCCAGAAGCCCCAGTCATGGGGAGGGGGAAATGGGGCAGCAGCCCCCCCCAGCCCTGTCTGGGCACAGGGGGAGCCAGGCCCCGCAGCCCATCCACCCCCCCCCACCCCCCACCCCCCCCCCCGCTGCTGGCTCATGGCTCCCATGAGGGATAAATAATGAAGGGGAAGTTGAACACGAAGTGAAACTTGAGCCGGTGCTGCAGCAAGGGGCAGGGCATGCTGCGGTGGGGGGGAAGCCCCAGGACCCCACCCTGGGACCCCACGGTCCATGGGGCTGCCGCAGTGCCAGAAACACCAGCTCCCAATAGGGCTGGGAGCGTCTCTTCCCCGAGCTGGCCGCCATGTCAGCATCCCTGGGAGCCGACCGGGCCCCGAGACCACCCGAGACCCCCACACCGAGGTCGGCTGCGGGAGCCCGATGCGGCCTGGCAGAGCCGGGGGTCGCTGAGAAAGCCCCTTCCCCGGGGGAGCGGAGGCGCTGGGGCGGCCATGCGGCGCCCGGGCGAGGCAAATGGCGGGGAGCCACGTCACCCGCTGCAATGCAGCGGCGGCGGGTGCTGCGGCGGCGGCTGTCGCTGCGGCGGTCCTGGCCCTGCACACCCCGGGGTGCCTGAGGCTTTGGGGTGGCCCCGGGGTGGGGGTGGGGGTGGCCGGGGAGTCCCCGGTAGCTCATGGCAGCGTGTGGTGCCGAAGGGGCCGCTGGGTCGTCTGCAAAGCTCTTGGCAAAACAGGAAGGCGGATTATTGGGAGTAAATAGCTCTGGGGATTAGATGGGGGCTGGTGCCAGGCCCCCCCCTCCTCGGTTCCCCCCCGCACCGGGCACCCCGTGGCCTCACAGCTGGGCAGGGAGCAGAGGCACCCCCGGGGGGCACAGCGGGACCCCAGCACATCCCCCGTTTTATGGACCCCGGGTGGGCGAGGGGGAGTGTGGGGGGGTCACACAGGGACACGGGGTCCCGGTGCTGCGGGAACGGCTGGGACAAAGCCCACTGCAGTGAGGGGGGGTCTGCTCCCCCCAAGAGCGGGGGGCCGGGGCTCCCCACCGCGCCAGGGCTCAGGGCTGTGGGGGTCACCTGCAGATGGCCGGGGAGGGGGCGGGGGGTGCAGATGGACCGGGGGGGCCGTTGGGGGGGGCTCTGCAGGCTGCAGATGGGCTGGGAGGGGCCCTGGGGTGCAGTCGCGGGGGGGGGCGGGCCGTGCAGATGGGCCGGGGGCGCCGCGGGGGGGTCTGGCTGCAGAAGCCGATTAACGGCCCCGGAAGGGGGGGGGGGGGCGCCGGGCGCGGCAGCACGTGCCGGCCCCCCCCCCCCCCCCCCCAAATGTCGCAGTTTTCCTCCGCAGCGACGCCGCACCGGGCGGGGGGGGGGGGGCGGGAGCGGCCGGTGCACACCCCTCCACGGCAAACGCAGTGAGAGGGGGGGCTGAGGACCGCGGGAGAGGGGTCACGACCCCCGGCGCCCCCTACCCATGGTGGGGGACCCTCCACAAGCCCCGTGCGGGCGCTGCAGCCTAGCGCGGGGGGGCCCCCAAAGCCCCGCAGCGCCCTCCCGGCAGCGGGGGGGGGGGAAGGAGGCGGGTCGCGCTACGCGCCACAGCCAACCCGCGGTGGTCAGCGCATGGATGGGCGGGCGCGGTGGCCAATAGGAAGGTGGGGCGGGGGCGCGCGGCCCGCCCCCGGGCCGGTATAAAGGGGGGCGCCCGGGGGCGGCGGCAGCCTGGTACTTGCACCGATTCCTTGCTTGTCGGGACGAGTAACCGCGCCGCAGCCATGGTAAGGGGGGGGGGGGGGGGGCGATTGCAAAATGAGGGGGGTTGGGTAAGAGGGGGCGCGGGTGAGAGGAAGGCTGGAGCTGGGGGATTGGGGGAAATGGGCTGGAGGGGGAAAGACTGAGGGGAGCGGAAAGCTGGGGGTGGGGGAACGGGGGGTGTATACGGTAGAATGGGGGCTGGGGATAACGGCGAGGGACAGAATGGGGACTGGGGAGAAGTGGGGGGGCATAACAGGAACGAGGGGGTGGGCGGAGGAGGCGGTGGGGGGCAGCGGGGGGATGGGATAGAGGAGGGGCTGGGGGTGCCGCCCTGGCGGTTGGGGAGCACCCCGGGGGCGTACGGCACGCTTGGGGGGGCGACACGTGGTCCCGGGTGGCTCCTTCGGTGGGGGCGGGGCTCCGCGCCGTTTTCGGCGCCCGGCCCCGACCGTTACCCTTCCCGCGCGCGGGAAGGCGCGGGAACAGCCCCACCCCCTGCAGGGGCACAGCCCCGCCCCCGCATCACCCCCTTCCCCCCCAGATTTAGCCCTGAATCTCCGATCTCCCTTACGGTGGGGACAGAGGGTCCCTGCTGGATCCCCCCTCCCTGGCACCCACGCGAGCCCAACCCCAGGGGGCTAATCTTGCTCCGTGCCTCCTGGGGGAGCCCACGCGAGCTCCCCCCTACCAAACCCCACCACCACACCCCCCAAACCCGGGGCTTCCCCCCCAAACCCGGGGCTCCCCCCCCGCGGGCGGGAGGAATGCGTGGGAGCAGGTGGTGCGGCACAGGGTGCGGCTGGGAATGTGCTGGACCCGCGGGGGGGGGGGGGGGGGGGGCACAGAGGGACCCCCCGGGAGGGGGGGGGAGTGACGCCATCGGCCCTCCCCGGCGGTTTTGGGTCGGTTGGTGCAGTCACGTCCCCGCTGCTGCGCCGTGAGCTTCCTCCTCCTCTTCCTTCTGCAGCGCAGCCTCGCCCTGCCCGTGCTGCGGGGCTGTAAAATGTCCTCCCCGGGCGCCATTTGGGAGCAGAGGGAGGGCTGGTGCGGGGCGGTGGTACCCCCAGTACCCCCAATATCCCCAGGGCTGTGTCAAATGCCGGCACCAGTCTGTCCCCAAACATGTGTCCCCCCTCCCGTGGCAAGCTCGGCTCCTGGGTGGCTCCTGCACCGCTCAGCCGGAGGTTTGGGGTGGCACTGATTTGGCTCCAGCTGGATGAGCCGGGGCACAACCAGCGTTTGGGTGGGAGCTGCCCCCCAACCGATCCCCCTCCGTGCCCCCGCAGCGCGAGTGCATCTCCATCCACGTGGGCCAAGCGGGCGTGCAGATCGGCAATGCCTGCTGGGAGCTGTACTGCCTGGAGCACGGCATCCAGCCCGACGGGCAGATGCCCAGCGACAAGACCATCGGCGGCGGGGACGACTCCTTCAACACCTTCTTCAGCGAGACGGGGGCCGGCAAGCACGTGCCCCGGGCCGTCTTCGTGGACCTGGAGCCCACGGTGATCGGTGAGCGCGGTGGGGTGGGGGGCTGCGGGGCGGCGGGTGTTAACGGGATGCCCGGCGCTAATGGGCGCTAACGGGGCGCGCGGGCTCTCCCCGCAGACGAGGTGCGCACGGGGACGTACCGGCAGCTCTTCCACCCCGAGCAGCTGATCACGGGCAAGGAGGATGCAGCCAACAACTACGCCCGTGGGCACTACACCATCGGGAAGGAGATCATCGACCTGGTCCTCGACCGCATCCGCAAGCTGGTGGGTACCTACCCCTGGTCGGGCTGGCCCCACCGCAGCCCGTGGGGAAAAGGGACCTTCTAGTGGGACCTGGATGGCAATGAGGAGCTGGGCTTTGCCTCCAGGGTCTGGGTGCCTGGCTATGATTCCTGGCACCCTGCACCAGGTCGGTGCTCCCTGTGGGGTCTGGATCCTGTGAGTGGAGATCAGGGTAAGCCCCTTCCCCACCCCACGGGCTGAATCCCCTTCCTCAGGACCCTGCAAACCCACCACAGGTGCAAGCCCTGGATGTGCACCCTGAGGGTGGAGTGTGCCTGGGGGCAAGATGGGGCTTGGGGGTGCTGGCTCCTTTCTGCCCTCGGGAAAGCCTTATTTCATGCCTTTTTTTAGGGTCATGTGAGGTCTCCTTGGTCTGGACTCTGATCCTTCTTGACCAACTGCTTATGAGCAGCTGTGCTGAGTGTTTAACTTCTGCTGGGGCAGCTCATGCCCTGGGAGGGAAGTGCTGGTGCCCAGCAGACCTTGATGGCTGCCAGCCTCCTGCCCAAGCAGTGCCCCTGGGATGGCAGCTCTGGATGCCCTAACATGTTCCTGTAAGGCACTGTGGGTTTCGTCTTCCCCACAGCAGACCACCTGGGTTGTGCTGGGCACGGGCACTGCAAGGGGCAGCTCCTGGAGCAGGAAGGAGCAGACTGTCCCCCAGTCCCTGTGGGAAGCGGCCCCTTTCCCTGAGGGCAGCTCATGCCAATGCACAGGGCACCGTGGCTGGAAGCAGAGCTGGGGCACTCGGGCGGGTGCCTGCCCCTGCCTGCGCCTCCGAGACAAGAGTCCCCGAAGGCCTGAGACCCTGGGGTGAATATTTGCCTTCCTGGGCAACTCAGTAGCAGCTAAAGTAAGAATTACTGACAGATCGGTCTTGTTTTATCTTCTATTCTTCCAGGCTGACCAGTGCACAGGGCTGCAGGGCTTCCTGGTCTTCCACAGCTTCGGGGGTGGCACCGGCTCCGGCTTCACCTCCCTGCTCATGGAGCGCCTTTCCGTCGACTATGGCAAGAAGTCCAAGCTGGAGTTCTCCATCTACCCGGCCCCGCAGGTCTCCACGGCCGTGGTGGAGCCCTACAACTCCATCCTCACCACCCACACCACCCTGGAGCACTCCGACTGCGCCTTCATGGTGGACAACGAGGCCATCTATGACATCTGCCGCCGCAACCTGGACATCGAGAGGCCCACCTACACCAACCTCAACCGCCTCATCAGCCAGATCGTGTCCTCCATCACGGCCTCCCTGCGCTTCGACGGGGCTCTGAATGTCGACCTGACGGAGTTCCAGACCAACCTGGTGCCGTACCCCCGCATCCACTTCCCGCTGGCCACCTACGCCCCCGTCATCTCGGCCGAGAAGGCTTACCACGAGCAGCTCTCGGTGGCGGAGATCACCAACGCCTGCTTCGAGCCGGCCAACCAGATGGTGAAGTGCGACCCGCGGCACGGCAAGTACATGGCCTGCTGCCTGCTGTACCGCGGGGACGTGGTGCCCAAGGATGTCAACGCCGCCATCGCCACCATCAAGACCAAGCGTAGCATCCAGTTCGTGGACTGGTGCCCGACTGGTTTCAAGGTGGGCATCAACTACCAGCCGCCCACAGTGGTGCCCGGGGGGGACCTGGCCAAGGTGCAGCGCGCCGTGTGCATGCTGAGCAACACGACGGCCATCGCCGAGGCCTGGGCCCGCCTGGACCACAAGTTCGATCTGATGTACGCCAAGCGGGCGTTCGTGCACTGGTACGTGGGGGAGGGCATGGAGGAGGGGGAGTTCTCGGAGGCCCGTGAGGACATGGCTGCCCTGGAGAAGGATTACGAGGAGGTGGGGGTGGATTCTGTGGAAGGAGAGGGAGAGGAGGAAGGGGAGGAATACTAAACACTAGGTTCCTTCTGTCGCTGTAGCATGTCCACAAAATATCTGCTTCAAACACGTCAGCTTTTTGTGCACTGGGTGGGGTTCAGCCCAGTGTGCCCGGCTGGAGGGATGCACTGCTCTGGCTGGGCTTGTGCTCTCTCTCATGTGATCATGTCAGTTTTCCATGTGTCTGTATCATGTCTGTGAATAAAAGGCTTTAAGAGAAGCTGCCACTGTGTCGGATACAAACCCTCTGTGTCCAGCGCCGGGGCCGCCTGGCCCCATCCCGTGGGAACAGACTGTCTCTATTGTCTGTGCCCAGTGAGGGCCAGGGATGGCAGCGCTCCTGCCCGGTGCTGGCTCTGGCCAGACCTCCTCTGGGAGGGTGGATTCCCTCTCACCCTGGGTGCACTGGGGTGGGGGTCTGCTAGGGCACCCTGTGTGCTGCTGTTCTCCTGGGTCCCTCCATGAGCAGCCTTTGGTGTGTTACAGCCCCGGGGGTCCCTGCCCTGTTCCAGCAGTAGGGCAGCCTGGCTCGGCCCTGCTGGGGATTAATCCACCCGGGGGATTAGTCCCGGCCCGGGGATTAAGCCTGTCCCAGCGCCTAATCCCGGTCCTGCCCGCCCAGGGGGATGCTCTTCCCCCTCCCCCCACACTCCGTGGGAGACGCGGGCCGGCGCTCTCAGCCTATCGCTGCGCTCCGCACCGCCCTCAACCAATGAGCGGCGCCTCATTCACCGCCCAGGGCCAATGGGAGGGGAGGAGGCGGGGCTGTCTCAGGCCGTGGCGGCGCGCGTCCGTTGTAGCGCGTACCGGACGCGGGGGCGGGGCCGAGCCGAGGGGGGCGGGGCCAGCGCCCGGTGCTCGTCCCGCAGCACCGGCCGCCGCTCGGAGCCGGTCCGGCGGGACCCGGCCCGGCCATGCTGGCCGCCCCATGGCCCCTGCGGAGCTGGACGCGCTGGCCGTGCGGGAGCAGCTCTTCCACGAGAGGGTCCGCGAGTGGATCGTGAGTGCCGGGGTCCCGGGGCCGCGGTGAGGGGCGGCGGGCGCGGGAAGGGCGCCGGTGTGGCGGAGAGCCATGGGTCGGGGCTGGGAGGCCGCAGTCCCCCGGGAGGGCCCATTTCCCCGGCGGGAGCTCTGGGGCCCGGCCGCCGCTGCGCCCCACGCCCGGCCCTTATCGGTGCCAGAGCCGCGGCGGGGCTGCCGTGCGCCCCGCAGATAGCGGGATACCGGGGCTGGGCCGACCCCCGGGCGCGACCCCTCTGCCGGGGCCGGCCCCGCTGCTGCCCAGCTCCTGCGCTATCCCGGCCGCCCCCCGCCGTGCCGAGGTCCTGCCTTCCCCGACGCGGAGCCCCCGGGTGAGCGGGAGCACCGGCGGTGCCGGGTGCTGCGGCGCGGCGTGTCGGAGCTGGGCCAGACCCGCGCCAGGCTCCTGGCTCTGTCCCTGCCCCCAGGGCGCTCGGTGTCAGCGGGAAGGGGTCCTGCAGAGCCCCCCCCCCCCAAAAAACCGTGGGCACCACGGAGGGAGGCACCTGGGTCTGCTCCTCTGGCCCCGCTCGGCCGGCCAGGGCACCCGCAGCCACGGGCTCGGGGATGGGGACGACCCGAGTGTCGTGGTGTCTCCCACGGGCCCTGCGAGATGCTGCGTGCAGGGCAGCCGAGCGGGCTGTGACCAGCAGCGCCGGGGTGGCCCTGCCATGGCCCTGCGGGGAGGAGCCGGTGGCCAGAGCCTGGCACCTCTGCCATGGAGCTCCCCAGACCCCCGCCCCGACCTGTGCCAGGGAGCTGCATCTTGCACAGGAGCTCCTGGCTCAGCACGGCCAACCTGGGGCTCGCTCGGCCTGGCTTTGAGTGCGGGAGGTGTTGGGGGTCCCATGGCCAGGCAGAGCTTTGGGCTGCAGTGTATGGTCTGTGGCAGGAGGGAACCTGCGGCCTGAGACCCTTTCCTGGGCAAAGCAGGAATGGGAGGATCTGCTGGGCAGTGCCAGCTCCTGGTGGGAGCTGGGCCGGGTCCCAGAGCTCTCTGCCACCCCTCCCAGCAGACCCCAAGCACCCCCTGCCAGCTGAATCCCCCAGGCCAGGCAGGAGGGAGGTGCCACAGCTGCCAAGGTGGCGAGTTCGGGCGACCTTTTCCCGTCCTGCCGCGTACCCAGCAGGATGAAAGGTCGTTGTGTTCCTCGAACGTCGCCGCCTGCTCCAGCTGGACCTCGGCGTGCCGGCAGGGGTGGGAGGGACGCGGCACCCGGCCTTGGCACCCGGCTCAAGGCTGTTCCCGTGGCTCTGCCGGGTGCCGGTGCCAGCAGGGTGACGGATGCATGGTCAGGCAGTGCTGGTGTGGGACGGGTGTCCCGCAGGGTCTGGGCCACTCCTTTCCCTGTGGACCCCAGCTGCTAGGTGGGCTCTCCCTGTGGTGTCAGTCCCTCTGAGCTCCCCTGGCCCCCTAGGTGCTGTGTCAGCTTGCGAGCACCCATGGGTGAGCCCTGGGTGCAGCCCCCATGCATGGGCAGGGCTGAGCACAAGTGTGTGGGGTGTAACCAGGGCCAGGAGTGGAAAAACAAATAGGGTGGAGCTGACAGGCCATGGGGCTGTCGGCATCACCTGGGGTGGGAGCTCTGCCCTCCAGGCCTGCCTGTGCTGCCCACACTCCTCTGCCTGCAGATCTGCACCCTGGTCTTCGCCAGCCTCTACATCCTTTGCCACTTTATCATAACCCACTTCAAGAAGCACACGGACTTCGCGGCAGGTAGGATGGCGGGAGCTGCCGGAGCCAGGCAGCCACATTCAGCCTTCCTGGGGCTTGTTCCTCCATCACTTTCTGTCTCCCCCCGGGAGCCTCGGACCTGCCGCAGCCTGGGTTGCTGTGGCATCGGTCCCTGCGGGGCACGTCCCCAGCTGCCATGGGACAGGAGCAGAACCCGAATCCCCTGGGAGTGTTTCCGCAGCATTTGGAGTGGGGGGACATTTGGGAGCGGGCAGGGAGCGATGCTCAGGGCTGCCCTGCCTCCCCCAGCCCCACTGGTTTGGGTTTCCCCCCCCACAGTTCATGATGATGAGGATGCTGCTGTCAACAGGATTGCGTAAGTTCCTGCCCGCTGTGTTCCCTGCCTGCGGGATGCTCGGCCACTTCCTCTCCCAGGCTCCTCTGGCCTGCGGGGGCCAGTGACCCTGGGGGCTGTGGCCGGGCTGTGACACCCGTGGGGGGGCCCAGACCCAGTGCCGGAGCCAACACTCATCGCTCCCGCAGGCTGGGGCTGTGCACCTTCACCCTGGCCGTGGCGCTGGGCGCCGTGCTCCTGCTGCCCTTCTCCATCATCAGCAACGAGGTGCTGCTCTCCTTCCCCCAGAACTACTACATCCAGTGGCTGAATGGGTCCCTCGTCCACGGTGGGTGCGTGGGGCAGCCCCAGGGTGCCCTGAGGGGGTGTGGGTCGGGATTGTCCCCCCGGGAGCTCACCCCACACCGTCCCCCATCCAGGCCTCTGGAACTTGGTTTTCCTCTTCTCCAATCTGTCCCTCGTCTTCCTCATGCCCTTTGCCTACTTCTTCACTGAATCGGAGGGCTTCGCGGGATCCAAGAAGGTAGGTGGCCCTGTGGGTGTGTCCCCCCACCCCGTCCCCCCCCATCCCCGGTTCCTCGCTAACCCTGCTCCCGCAGGGCATCATGGCCAGGGTGTACGAGACGTCGGTGGTGCTGCTGCTGCTGACGCTGCTGGTGCTGGGCATGGTCTGGGTGGCCTCCGCCATTGTCGGCAACGATGCTGCCAGCCGCCAGTCGCTCTACGGTGGGTGCTGCCAGGGCACACTGGGGCTCTGCCGGCTCTGGTGGGGCAGGATCAGGCCGTGTGCTGAAGAGGAGGAGGGATGCCCAGTGCCGCTGCCCTGACCCTGCTGTCTCCACAGACCTCTGGGAGTACTACCTGCCCTACCTCTACTCCTGCATCTCGCTCTTCGGCGTGCTGCTTCTGCTATGTGAGTTGTGGGACATTCCCCCAAGGTGCCCCGGTGACCCATCCTGCGCCGGGTGCTGGTTCCCCGGGGTGCCTGGCTGGGAGAAGGGGCTGCTCCCTGCAAACAGTGCCGGGGTCCGGAGGGGTCATGGTGCAGGGCTGAGTCCCCAGTCCCCACCTAGGACCCTTCCTGGGACATGGGGAGGGGTAGAATGCTAGGGCACCCCCACTCAGCCTCTCCTCCTGCTGCAGTGTGCACCCCCTTCGGCCTCTCCACCATGTTCACCGTCACGGGGAAGCTGCTGGTGAAACCCCGGGTAAGGTGTCCCCCCACTGGTCCTGCTGCCCCAGCCTGGGGGCTTGCTGTCCCTGGGGCTGCCTGGTTTCCCATCCTGGGCACTGGGTGCCATTCATAGCCCCCCGCCAGCTGCTCACAGGCTCCTCACCCATTCCCAGCTCCTGGAAGACCTGGATGAGCAGTTGAGCTGCACAAGGCTCGAGGAAGCTGCCATGTCCCGCAGGATCTCCTCTGGTGGGTGCCCAGCACGGCTGCTGGCCAGGAGCAGGAGGCTTGGGGCAGCCCGGGGGCCCCTCTGCCCCACCCCATGGGAGCCCTCAGCCGCCACAAGCCCCTCGGCATCTCCTCCCTGGCAGGCAAAGCTTCCTGCTGGCTGAGCTTGAACGTGGAGCTGCTGCGGGAGCAGTTTTTCGCCATCCGGAGCAAGAGGCGGAAGCTGGGTAAGGAGCCTGGTGGGGGGCAAGCCCAGGACACCTGGGTTCTCTCCAGCTTGGCACTGGGAGCACTGGTTCCCTGGCAGCCTATGCCCCATGGAGGGAGGGTGGTGTGAAATGGGGTGGGGGCTGTAACCCCCTGTCCTGGCACCTCAAGGCCCCCCCCAATCTCCTGCCCTGGGTGGGGGGGCTCGTGCTTCCCTCTAAACCTGGCACATCCCCCCTCCGCAGAGCTGCGGCACCGAGCGTCGCCCTGGCAGAGGAACCTGGGCTACCCCCTGGCCATGCTGGGCCTCCTGGCGCTGACGGTGAGTGTCCCTGGGCTCCCGGGGGAGCTGGCGCTCATCCCCGTCATCCCCCAGCCGCCCTCACTCCCTCCCTGCTCCTCCCAGGGCATCTCCGTGCTCATCGTCTGCTTCCACGTCCTGGAGCTGCTGCTGGACGATGCCGCGATGCCGCGGGGCATCCAGGTATGCAGGGGTGGGGACAGGGGACAGCGAGGAGGAGTTGTGTCCCACGCTGGCCTGGGGACCGCTCCTCCACAACGTGCCTCCTCCTCTCCCTGCAGGACGCGTGCCTGGGCCAGGTCTCCTTCTCCATCTTCGGTTCCTTCGGAGCTGCCCTGCAGGTCATCCTCATCTTGTATCCTTCAGGCGGGCACTCGTGTCCCCAGCACCGTCCCTGGGGCCATCCCACCCCATGTTCTTCCTTAACGCCCCTCGCAGCTACCTGATGGTCTCCTCAGTTGTGGGCTTCTACAGCTCCCCCTTCTTCACCCGGCTGCTCCCCGAGCGGCAGGACACCCCGCTCACCAAGGTGGGAGCACTGGGCTGGGGGTCTCCCAGGCCCCTCTCGAGGTGCAGGACCCCCAGTCCCCACAGCGCGTGGTCGTGCGTGGTGCTGTGCGGCATCCCCACGCAAGGGCACCATGTCTCCCCCTGCCGCCTCTGGCACAGCCCTGGGCGTGGGCAGGGTCCCGGTGGGGCTCTGTCACTGGGGAGCCCCTTCCCCAGCTCGGGGCAGGGCTGGGCCCCACGGCAGCACTGCCCCCCAAAACACTCCTCCTTCCCCCCACAGATCATCGGGAACTGTGTCTCTTTGCTGGTGCTCAGCTCGGCCCTGCCCGTCTTCTCCAGGACGCTGGGTGAGGCCCCGGAGGGACCCGGGTGACCCCGTAACTGGGATGTCCCCAGGACTGGGATGCCCTGACCAACCTCTCCCCCCCAGGGATCACCCGTTTCGACCTCCTGGGGGATTTTGGCCGCTTCAACTGGCTGGGGAACTTCTACATCGTCTTCCTCTACAACATGGGCTTCGCGGGGCTCACCACCCTCTGCCTGGTGAAGAAGGTCTCCTGGGCCGTCCAGGCCGAGCTCATCCGTGCCTTCGGTGAGGGGACGTGGGGACACAGGGACAGGCACAGGGCTGTGTGTGTCCCCCCCCAGCTCTCACACTCTCCCTCTGCCCAGGTCTGCACAAGCTGCCGCTGCCCGTGACGCGCTCCCGGCCCCACAGCAAGCCCTGCTAGGGCTGGGGGACAGGGACGTGCCCCCCAGCACAGCGGTGGCCCCCAGGACAGCCCCCAGCCACAGAGCCAGCCCTGATGGCGCCTGGTACCTCAAGGATGTTGGAGCTCCCCAGGGAGAGCTGAGACCCGTGAGGGGGGGCCTGGCGCCCTCCCCCTAGGTCTGTCTCAGCCTGTTGCACTACTGAGCCTTGGCCTTGAGCCGCGTCCCTGTCACAGCCCCCCCAGGGGCACGGGGTCCCCCAGGGGCTGCGCTGGCTGCGGCCCCCCCTACCCCCTTTGCATACCTCATGTAAGAGCAGCCAGGCCCCCCTCCCACCACCGGTGCTGCCCCAGCTGCTCCCTGGGGTGCGGTTGGGTTTTAAATGTCCCCCCACCCTGACACTACAGTGGGGGCTCCGTGGCCCCCCTTAGTAACTCCACACCCCATCCCCATGTCACCCCAGGGCTGCTGGGGGGCACTGGTTGCCCCTTGCCCCGAGGCCTTTGGGGTCCCGGAGGGGCCCGAGGCACCAGGGACAAGCCCCCTCCCTGGCAGCTTGGTGTGATGAATCTGTTGGGTCTCTGTTACCACGGAACTTGTTTGGAGCAATAAACAGTCTCTTTTTATTTTTTTAATATAAAATACCTTAAATCGGGGGGGGTGTGTTTATTCCCCCCTGAGGGCAGGGTCATGTGCGGGGGGCCAGGGGGGGCTCGGTGCAGTGGGGCAGGGCCGGGACCTTGCCTGTGGGGGTCCCGGTCCTGTCCCACCTCCCTCCCCTCTCCCTGGAAACCATAATTAACCCTCTTCCTGGCTGAGGCTAACGAGCCTTTTCCAGGAAGGGCCCAAGGTGAGAGCAGCTGCCCGGGGCTCATGGACCCCGGGGGTGTCGGGGGGCACCGGGCAGCTTCGGGGTGCAGGTGGGGGGGGCTGAGCTGCCCCCAGTGAGGGGTACAAGGGGGGGATCCTGCCCCTGCGCTCCTGAGGAGGAGGGGGTCGTGCGGCCGGAGCGGAAACTGCCCCGGGAACCGGCCCCCCGCCCATCCTGCCCCGGCTGGGGCTGAGCCAGGCTGCCCCCCCCCGATCGAGGGGGTGGGGGGCCCGGGCCCCCCCCTCGCCCCCCCCGGCCGGGGCCGAGCAGGAAGCGCAGGAAGCCTGGTTTATATTGCAGGAAATGAGGCCATCGGTGCCCGCGATTTCCCCGCGACCTGCTCCCCTCCCAGTCACCCCGGGCTGGCACCGGGGCTGCGGGGGGGGGGCCCGCAGGGGTCCCCCCCGATCCGCTCCCAACCCCCCATCGCCCTGCTGCTGCCTTCTGCCCTCGCCGGGGCCCTCGGCACCCTTGGGTGCTTCGGCGGGAGCTCCGGGGGTGCTGGGGGGCGGGGCACGCCCGCAGCCCCGGGGTGAGCCCGGTCCCAGGGGTGCCCTGTTCCCATGGGTGGCCCTGTCTCCGGGGGAGCCCGGTCCCAGCCCCCGCGGTGCCCCGGTCCCTGGGGGAGCCCTGTCCCGAGGGTGCTCCGGTCCCGGGGCGCGGGGGGGGGGCCGTCCGGGGCCGGGCAGCGCGGCGGGGCCCCGGCGGGGGCGGCCCCGGGGGATGTGGCCGCCGCTGCCGCCGCTCCCGGGGGCCGGGTCCGAGGCGGGGCTGCCCAGTGCCGGAGCCGAGCGGCCGCAGGTGGGGGCAGCCCGGCCGGGGCGGCTGCGGGCAGCGCACGGTCCCGACCGGCTGCCGGTACCGGGGGCTGGGCCAGGAGCGGGTACCGGTACAGGGGGTCGGACCGAACAGGGGGGGCCGTGGCAGTGCCAGGAAGGGGGTCCCGGGAGCGGGGCTGTGCCAAGGGACGGAGCAGGTGCCGGTACCGGCGGTGCCGCGTTAGGATAACGGGTGTCCCCGGGGCTAGGGGCAGCGGTGGGAGAAGCGGGGCCGGGGCCGGCGCCAGGAGAGGGGGAGGTCCCCGGTCCCGAGAGCCGGTGACAGGAGAGGGCAGAGGTCCCGGGATCAGGAGCGCGGCGTTAGGACCGGGATAAGAGGGGTCCCGACACCGGAGCGCGGTGCCGGGAGCGAGGAGAGGATCCGGTACCGGAGCGCAGGGTGCAGACGGGGAGGGGGGGCGGGATCGGGGCGCGGGGTCAGGTCCCGGGCAGGTGCCGGGGCAGCGCCAGGAGCCGGGTGTCCGGTCCGAGTCCCGGGGCAGTGCCCGGAGCGAAGGGCCGGTGCCCGGTGCCGGGACGCAGCAGTAGGAGGGTTTTCCCCAGGCTCGGGCTGGGTTAGGGGTTCCCGGCGCCGGGGTGCAGCGCCAGGCGAGGGGGTGCCGAGCCCGTGGGCGCGGAGCCGGCGGCGGGGGGGCCGTCCCGGTGCCCGGGCGCCGCGCTCCGAGTGGGTGGCGGCACCGGCGGGGGGGTGGGTGGGTGGGGGGTGTCAGTCGTCCCGGGCGGCCGCGGATCCCGCAGCGGCGACGGGGCCGTGGGTGTGAGAAGGAAACGGCGCCGACCCGCCCCTGGCACCTCGACCCTCTAAAAGCCCCGGGGCCGTCGCACCGGGACCATGCCCGCCCCGGCTGCCCGTGCCCCCGGCGACTGAGCGGAGGCAGCGGGGCCCGGCGGCCGGGATGCCCCGGCGGAGCCCGCTCGCCCTCGGCCTGCTCGGCCTCGCCGCCTGCCTGCTGGCCGCGCCGGTGCTGGGCTGCGGCCCGGGCCGGGGCCCGGTGGGGCGGCGGCGGCTGGGGCGGCGGCAGCTCTCGCCGCTGCTCTACAAGCAGTTCGTGCCCAACGTGCCCGAGCAGACGCTGGGGGCGAGCGGGAAGGCGGAGGGCAAAGTGCTGCGGGGCTCGGAGCGCTTCAGGGACCTGGTGCCCAACTACAACCCCGACATCATCTTCAAGGACGAGGAGAACACGGGGGCGGACCGGCTCATGACCGAGGTGGGGGCTGCGCCCGGCCCGGCCCGGCCTCGCTCCCGGGGGCGGCGGGGGGCGGGGGGCGGGGGGGCGCGCACCGGCCCTTCCTGGGGGGCGCCGGCCCTTCCCGGGGAGCACGGACTGTCCCGGGATGTATGGACCCCTCCCGGTGCTCACGGACCCCCCCGGTGCTCACGGACCCTCCCCTCGGGGCGCACGAATCCTCCCTGGGCGCACGGATCCCCGCCCCCCGGGGCACAGGGGCCCGTTCCGGTGCTCACGGACCCTCCTGGGGCGCACGGACCTCACCCCGGGGTGCACGGACCCCCCTCCGGGGCGCACGGACCCTCCCGGTGCTCACGGGCCGTCCCGGGGCGCACCGTGCCTCGCCCCGGTCCCCGTCGCCGTTCCCCGGCTCTTGGCGGCGGCACGGCAGCACCGGAGCCCCGGGACAGGGCAGTTGCACCGCGCCAGGCAGTAAGGACCCGCCGTCGAGGATTAACGGGGTGGGGGCGGTCGACGGTACCGGCGGCTCTGCTCCCCCAGGACCCCGGCCCCGGGGCGGTGCCGACGGGGCGGGTCAACGGGGAGGGGGCGGCTCCGGTACCCGTCTCCCCGGGGGGGATCCGGGGCGGCGGGAGCCCGGGAAGCGGCGCGCCCCGCCGGGATGCTCCCGGTTGCCATGGCGAGGGGCGGCTCCGCGGTAGCCATGGCGACGGGGGATGCTGCGAGTGGTCCAGGCGGCGCCGGCGGCTCCCGTGGGCCGGGACGGCGGGGGTGGCGGGGCCGGGGCGGCGGGGCCCGGCGGGGCCGCGGGCTCGGAGCCGGCCCGGGGTGCGGGCGGCTGAAAGGGCCCTTTGTGGCCGTGCCGGCATTCCCGGGGCCTGAGGTCAGCGCCGGGCTGGAAGGCGCCTATTGTCGCCGGGCCGGGCCGGGCCGGGCCGGGCGCATTCCTGCCCCCCCGCCGCTGCCGCCCCCCCCGTCCGGGCCGCCCCGGGCCCGCGCCCCGCACTCCCGCCCCCGCGGCCCCGCTCTCCCGGGAACGGCTTTGTTGCACTGGGCAACGGGGGGCACCGGGGTGCGGAGGGACACCACGACCTCACTGGCCACTGAGTGGGACCCGGGAGGGGGGCCCGACGTTGGTGCTGCCGCTGCTGAGGGGGGGCTGGGACCCCGGAGCCCCGGACCCCCCTACCATCGCCCTCGGCTCTGGGTACCAGAGCCCCGGACCCCTCCGGATCCCCCGTGCCCCCCCCAGCCACCTCTCCCTACCCTGCCCAGCCGGCGTGGAGCCCCCCACGGTGCCACTCTGGGACTCGGGTCTGGTTCAGGGTCAGCTGCACCCCCGGCCCTGCCACACAGCCCCCCCGCCAGGTTAATCAGTCACGGCCGTGGCTGCGGGGAAGGTGACACTGTCCCGGTCCCCGTCCCGGTCTCCTGCCCGTTCTGCCCGGCTGCCCGTGCTGGGGAGCGGCTCCGCCACAGGGCCCCGGGGCATGTTAACGTTCAACCTGTGCTCAGCTGAGGAGATAGCTTGGCTGTTTCCCTCTTTTTGTCCGGGGGGGCACCCCATCTGCCCCCATCCAGCAACCCCTTTGGGCTCCCTCCAAGCCCTGTGCAGGCCCAGTGTCTGTCCATCTGTCTGCATGCAAAACCCCCTGGGGAGGGGACCGGGTGCTGCAGCAGAGCTGGGGGTGATGCCAGTGCTCGTGTTCCCCCCCACCCAGCGCTGCAAGGAGCGGGTGAACTCACTGGCCATCGCGGTGATGAACATGTGGCCGGGGGTGAAGCTGCGGGTGACGGAGGGCTGGGACGAGGACGGGCACCACCTCCCCGACTCGCTGCACTACGAGGGCCGGGCGCTGGACATCACCACCTCTGACCGTGACCGCCACAAGTACGGCATGCTGGCGCGCCTGGCTGTGGAGGCTGGTTTCGACTGGGTCTACTATGAGTCCAAGGCACATGTCCACGTCTCCGTCAAAGCAGGTACCCCACGGCGGGGGGCTGCTGCCGGGGCAGGGGGCTGCTGTCCCCATAAGCATCCCAGCCTGTGACCCCCACACCCCCCTCTGCTCCTCCTTGGCATCCCAGGTCCCCATGAGATGGATGCAGCCCTGCTCTGGCCAGTGTCCAGCCCCAGTGGGTTCAGCCCGTGTCTGGCCCCAGCCCAGCTCCCCCCAGCCTTTCTGGCCACCAGATTGGCAAAAAACATACTTCCCCCAAAATAATTTTGCCTGGCCGGAGCCAGCCTTGTGGTTCAGCTCCCGGCACGGGGCCTGCTGAGGGTTGTTAAGCCAGACCAGACAGCCGCAGCCCAGGCTGCAGCGCCCAGCCCCGCGGCTGCTCCGGCCAACAGCCCCTGTCCGGCCCAGAAGTGACAATCGACAGAAAGTGAAAGTGGCTGTAAATGTCACCGTCCCCAGCTCCGAACAAAGGGCGTCAGTGCCGTGTGGACAAAGGGGCCCTGCAGTGCCCGGCTTCCCCGGGAACCGTGCGCAGGAACCGGGGGGGGCCTTTGGAAAATACCCGCTTTGTTCCAGGGGTGGTTTAGGGGCCCCAGTGGGGGGGCAGCTCCTCTTGGGGCTGTTTCCCCTCTGGAGGTGGTGACCGGTGGAGGTGTCTGGCAGGGATGGGGGACCCACGGCTTCCTCCATCCACCCAGATAACTCGCTGGCTATCCGCACCGGTGGCTGCTTCCCTGGCCATGCCACTGTGACCCTGCGGAGCGGCGAACGCCGGGGCCTGGCTGACCTGCGCCGGGGCGACTGGGTGCTGGGTGCGGAGCCGGGTGGGCGCCTGGTGCCCACTGAGGTGTTGCTCTTCCTTGACCGTGACCTGGGCCAACGCGCCTCCTTCGTGGCCATCGAGACAGCCAGCCCAGCGCGCCGGCTGCTCCTCACCCCGTCCCACCTGGTCTTTGCAGCCCGCGGAGCAGCCAACGGCACGGCTGCCTTCTTGCCCGTCTTTGCCCGCCGTGTGCGGCCGGGCGACGCGGTGCTGGCCCATGGGGCTGGCGGGCAGGGGCTGCACCCCGTGCGGGTGCTGCGGGTCTCACGGGAGGATGGCGTGGGGGTCTTCGCCCCCCTCACCTCCCATGGGACCCTGCTGGTCAACGGGGTGCTGGCATCCTGCTATGCTGTCCTGGAGAGTCACCGCTGGGCCCACCGCGCCTTTGCCCCCCTCCGCCTCTTCCACGGGCTCCTCTCGCTGCTGCCCACCCGCGCCGAGGTGGACAATGGGACGGTGCCGGAGACGGGCATGCACTGGTACTCCCGCCTGCTCTACCGGCTGGCTGGGGGAGTGCTGGGCCATGAGGTCCTGCAGGCGTAGGGGTCCCCCCAGCCTCCCGAGTCGCTGCACTGCACACCATGCCACACACACTGGAAGTGGGGGCCTCTGGCCCTGGGCCCCCCTTGGACTGCCAGGTGCTGGGGAGGAGGGAGAGGGGCACCCCCAGCCCCATGGGGAAGTTGGGGTGCCTCTCAGCTCTGTGCTGCCTGGGGTGTGTGGGGTGGTGGCGATGGGGTCCCTGGGTGGGGTGTTGTGGGTTGCCCATGGACCTGGGCTCAGCCCCCTCCCATGCCCCAGAGCCCCCACTACAGCACTGCTGGGTGCCTGGCCAGTCCCCACGCTCTGGACCCCCGCACACTTCCCCTGTATTTATTGCTTTATTAACCGCTGCGGCTGGGGCCGGGGTTGCTGCCTGTCGAGCCAAGGCTGGGCACCACCGGCCCCTGCCCCAGGGCCAAATCCAGCCCAAGGGGGGGGATGCCAAATCAGCCCAACACCGAGCATCTGGCAGCAGTTCCCGCCCGTCCCCCAGCTCTGGGGCTGTCCCTCTGTCACCCATGGTGTCCCCGCCCCCGTGCAGCTCAGTGCTGCAGGGCGGCTGGATGGGGTGTCTGCTGCAGGCACGGGCACCCTGCGCCGGGCCCGGCTCTAACCACGCTAACCGCTAACCCGCCCTGCTTGAGAGTTTTATTTTTCTATTTATAAATGGTAATATAAATGTCCCCCCCACACACCCGCCCTGGCAGCGGGGCCCGCCCCACGCGGGCAGGGGACCAGCCTGCTTTTAACCACTTCTGTTAAAAAAAAAAAAAAAGAAGGAAGTACTACTATTTAATTGTTTTGGATAAATAAAGAGACTCTATGGCCCTGGTGGAGCCCTAGCTGGAAGTGGGGGGCCGGGGAGAACTTGGGGTCCCTGGGGCTGGGGGGGGATGTCGGGAGGCAGGAGGTGGATGCGGGGGTCCCCGGGCGGGGGCGGGGGGAGGGATGGAGGAGGAACCCCTCCCCGCCCGCTCAGGTGTGCGGCCACCACGTGGCTCCGACCGTTCCCTCCGTTTTCATGAATGGAGCCCCGGCGGCCAGTGCGCATGCGCCGTCGCCCCGCCCCGCCCCCTCCTCCGCTGCGTGGCCAATGGGAGCGGGCAGGAGGTCTGTGTTGTGGTCACGTGGGACCCCCGGTGTAGTGGCGGCGGCACCGCCCCCCCCTCCCGCCGCGGCGGGCGGTTTATAGCGCTGTGTGCCGCGCCCGCCCGCCCCCCCCCCCCCCCCCCCCGCGGCGTGGGCCATGCCGCTGGTGCGCCACCGCAAAGTGCTCATCCTCGGGTACCGCGCCGTGGGTCAGTGCGGGCGGGGAGCTCGGGGGTGGGGGGGCGGCGTGGGAGGGGGCTCTGCCCTCTGCCCCAGGCCATTCTGGGTGCGGGGGGAGTGTCCCTGCCCGGGTGGTGCGTGGGAGGGAGCGGAGCTGCCCCACGGGGCACTGCCCGGGGTGCACTGGGCGGGTTGTGGCGGGGCCCTCGTGGGTGCCTCCCGCCGCCATGGGCTCAGAGCGCAGCGGGTCACCACCTCAGGTGGGGGCTGTGGGGCAGCGCTCAGCTTGGACACCCACCCCGGGGGTCCCCGTCACCCTGGGGCCGTGTCCCCTGGAACTCCCCAGGAGGGGGTGGCGAGCGCGAGGGTAGCGAGAGGCTTCCCTTCCCTCGGTCGGGCTCCTTTCCCTGCCCTGGGGTGATGCTGCGACCCCGGCCCCCAGCCCTGCACTTCCCCCACCCCAGGCAAAACCTCCTTGGCCCACCAGTTCGTGGAGGGGACGTTCATGGAGTGCTACGAGCCCACGGTGGAAAGCAGTAAGTTTGGGGGTGTGTGTGGGGGCTGCCTATGCGGGGTCCCCCTTCCTGCTGCTTCCATGGGGCCATGGGTGCTGAGAAGAGACGTGTCCCAACTTCTGGGCTGTGCCCCAAAGCCTTGTGCCAGGGGCTGAGGTACCCCCAGAGTGGGATGGAGTGGGGGTGATCCCTGGGCGGGGTGCACAGGGGTCCCAGGCAGCCCCATTAAGCTGGTGCCACCTCCACAGCCTACAACAAGATGGTGGTGGTGGGGAAGGATGAGTTCCAACTCCAGCTGGTGGATACAGCCGGTCAGGTAACGCTGGGGGGCAGGTCCTGGGGCAGGGGGGACCCGCGGGTGGGTGAGGGGCTGCTGTCCCCTGAGCCACCCCTGGCACCGTCCCTGCCCTCCCCCAGGACGAGTACACCATCCTACCCCACTCCTTCGTCATTGGCATCCACGGCTACGTCCTGGTGTACTCGGTGACGTCCCTGCGGAGGTGAGGGACCCGGCTGCCCTCCCTGCTGGGCTGTCCCCATGCCCCTAGGGCTGGGATTGCCCCCCCTGGAGGGGGGGACCCTGGTGGGGGCAGTGCCCAGAGCTCCCCTTCTCCCCACAGCTTCCAGGTGGTAAAGACCCTTCACAACAAGCTGTATGAGAGCCGGGGGAAGACGCGGTAGGTGCTGTCCCTCCCAGGGAGGGGGGTGCCCGGCGGGGGCCGGGCCCTCACCCTCCCCATGCCCACAGCATGCCCGTGGTGCTGGTGGGGAACAAGGCAGACCTGTCCCTGCAGAGGTAAGGAGGGGTCTAGGGGTCCTGTCCCCTCCTGTTGTGTGTCTCCCCCCTCCCGGGGGATGTGGTGGCCCACCCTGCCCGTCTTTGCTGTGTCTCCAGCCGGGAGGTGAAGACAGATGAAGGGAAGAAGCTGGCGGAGTCGTGGGGGGCCATCTTCCTTGAGTCCTCGGCCAAGGAGAGCCAGGTGTGGGGCAGGGTGACGTACCCCACCCGGGAATGGGATCAGGGTCCCTGGGGTGCTGGGGCTGACATCTCCTTGTCCCCAGGTGACCCAGGGGATCTTCACAAAGATCATCGAGAAGATCGACCGGGTAGACAACTCCTACGGCAGATCGACTGGCTGCTGCCTGATGTGAGCCCTGCCTGGGGCAGACCCCCGGGATGGGGCAGACCTCGCATGGGACCTTCCCCCAGACCACGGTGGTGGCTTTGGGGGTGGGTCTGGGGCCACATGGTCCCACTGTCGTACGGGACCCCTCACTTTGCACAGTCTGTGGGGCTCATGAGGGGCTGGGAGCGGGGTGGGGGTCCCGTCCCAGCCGGGGAGCACCCCCTTCTCATAGCTGCTGTCCCCCCACTTGCACAAGGGGCTGTTCCCCCTCCGGCTGTGGGGAGCCGGGGCTGAATGCGGGTGTTGTTCCGGACAGGGGGGCCGCGGTCTGGCTGTGCCGCGCTGGCAGCCACCGCTCGTGGGAGTCAGGGCCGCGGGACTGGAACAATTAAACGTTGTTTTGTCTGTGAACCCCCTTGGATCCCAGGCTGGGGGGGCTGCTCCTGCCCCGGGGGTGGGGAGAGAGGTGAGGCAGCATGGGGGGATCCCCCAACACCCCAGTATTGGGCTGTCCTCCACGCTGAATGCACTGTGGGGCTGAGCCCCGCCATGGGGCTGGGCACCCTGAGGGTGTCACTGGTACCCTGGGGGGGTTCTGCAGCCCTGTCCCCCCAAAAAGCCACAGCCTGAGCTGGGTGAGCATGTGCATGGGGGGATCTGCAGTGCCAGGGTGTGCGGCCTTGCTGCGGTTCCCCATGTGGCTTATCTCCACCCAGCCAGGCTAATTACTGCTAATTACCCAATTATGCTGTTAGCAAGGAGCAGGGAGCTGCTAGGAGGGAAGTGGGGTGCTGGGGTGCGGGGGGGCTGTTAGTGCCCCCCCAGTCAGTGGTGGGATGGAGCAGGGAGGGAGTGCCGGGGCCGGGATGTTGCAGCCCGGGGATAGTGCGTGGCTATCCCCCCCACCCCCGACCTCTGTCCTCTGGCTGTGGGGGTTCGGGCTGCGGGGGGGGGGGGGGCGGTACTTTGCCCTGCTCGTACTTGCCCATGGTCGCCCCGGTGCTGTCCTGTCCCGAGAGGGGGTCGGGGACCCTTCCCCCGCCCCACCGGAGCGAGGTGGGGGGGGCGGGGGGCCCGGAGCCACCGCCCTGCTCCGACCCCGCTCGGCGCACGGCTGCCCCCGCTGGCTGGGGGTCCGTGGGGCTGAGGGCTGCGGGGCGGGCGCGAGTGGGATGGGGGGCGTGCGTGGAGGTTCCCATGGCTGCCCGGTACGGGGAGGCGCCACGGGCAGCCGGCGTTGCCCCACGCGGGGGCACAGGGCCGTGGCTCAGCAGCGGGTGCCGTAGGGCGCGTGTCCCGCGCGTTCGGGGCACAGCGCGGGAGCCGGGTCCGGGCACAGCGGCTGCCCCGGGGACACCGGGACCGGGCGCGGAGCCCTCCCCACGGTCCCCCGCGTCCGCGGCGGGGCCGCTCGGGTCCCCGGGAGGGGTGGGGTCGGGGGGGCGGAGCTACCGCCGTTGCCCGGTGCCGCCCCGCCGTGCCCACGTGCGCGCCGCCCGCCCCGGCGCCGGCGGGGTTAAGCGTCGCGGAGGGATCCCTCCCGGCAGCGTGCGCTACGGCCCGCGCCGTCACACCCCCCGCCGGCCGTAGCGCCCGCCGCGCACCGTCTCCCTCCGCCCGAGCCCCCGCCGCCAAGTAGTGCGGGCGCGGCGCCCCCCGGCCGCGGCCCCCAGGGCGCAGCGCGGCGGCCCCGGCGGGGCGGGCGGGCGGGCGGGCGGGGCGGGGCGGGGGCGGGCGGCGGGACCTACTTTCCTCTGGAAATGGCCGCGCCGGGGAGCACCGTCCGCCCCGCGCCCCGAGGCCCGTCGGCGTAGGGCGGCCGCGGGGGTAAGAGCCGGGCGGGGGGTGGCCCCGCCGGGGCTCCCGCGCGTTCGGGCCCGGGCCCAGCGGCCCCGGAAGGGAGAAGGCCCCGCGTTCGTTTCCCCGGGCCGCGGCGCCTCCGCCGCGCCGGGCCGCGCCGCCGCCGCCGCCTTCTCCCGGCCAGGCCTCCCCGGCGGCCGGGCCCGGAGCGCGGCCCCCCCCCCCCTCCCCAACCCCCCTCCCCGGCTCCCTTTGTGTCCGCCGCCGGTACCGGCGATGCCCGCTGCCGGGGGAGCCGGCGGGGCCCGGGCCGCCGCGCCGCCGCCTGAGCGCAGGTACGGCCGGGCCCGGCGCCCCGGGGCCCCGGTGCCGGTGCCCGGGTAGGCCGCGGCGGGCCGGGGCATGGGCCCTGGCTGGCTCGGCCCCCACGGAGGGTCCGGTTGCTCCGGGGAGGGGGCGGAGAGCGCGGCCCGGGGGTACCGGGGAAGGGGGGGGCGCGTCCTCGCGCGGTTCTTCGGCTCCCCCCACCCCCCCGGAGCCCCGGGGGCGCGGGCCGGGCCCCTCCGCCGACCCCCCCGCCGCGTCTCCGGTGCGCGTCGGGGCCCTTCCGGGGGGGGCGCGCAGCCGTCCCGGGGCGGCCCTGAATCCCCCTCGATTACCGGGGAACCGGAGAGGGTTTGTTGGGGTGGGGGGCGGCCCCCACCCCCCTACCTCCCCACCTCCCCACCTCCCCCGCTCCCGGGCCGGGACACAGACGTGCCCGGCCGGGGGCTCTCTCTGACCCCACCCCCGCGCTGTCTCGGGGGTCTGTCGGGGTTTTGGGGTGCCGGGGGCTGCCCCCCCCCCCGGTGCCCCGTGCGTGGGGGTGGTGGGGCGTCGGTGCGTGGAGCTGGAGGGGCGGGGCGGGCGTTTCTCCCGCGCGAGGCTTGCGGTCGGGTTTGGGGTCTCCTTTGCACACCCCCTGCCACTGCTGCCTGGGCCCCCCCGGGTTTTTGGGGTGCATGTGAAATACAGATTGGAGGGAGGAAGGTGGGGGCATGCCCCCCACCCCAACGTTGGTCGTGGTGTTTGTGGGTGAACCCCCCACCACACTCATTCTCCCCCCTCCCACCTCCCGTGCCGCGGGGTGTCGGTGCTGGCTTTGGGGAAACTGAGGCAGCGTCTGGGTGCCAAAGGGGGGCTCCCTGGCACCCCGCTTTATTGCTGCACCCCGAATCCCGCCTGGCCCCCCGGTGTGTGTCACTGGGGGGTCCTGGCTTTGCTGTGGGCCTTGTGGGGGCTTCGCCCCTGTGGAGCTGGTGCTGCTGCTGCTGGAAAGGTCTGGGTGGCTCCTCCGGGGTCCTGGGCCACCTGGTCCCTCGCCCCCAGCCCGTGTGTGGCCTTGCTGGTGGGGAGTGGGCTGCCCAGGGGTGTTGCTGTACCGTCCTAACCCTGCTTTGGGGGGCAACCTAGGGGTCCAGCGGGTGATGGTGGGGGAGTGGGGAGTATCTGTCCCTACCCGGGGTCTTGTGGACCCCAGGGAACCAGGACCTCCCACCCGCTCGTGGCACATGTGGGAAGGGACACTTCTGCCAGGCTGAGACCCCACAAACTGATCTCGGGGAGTGGCCGGAGGGGGCTGCCCTGTCCCTTGGGTGGGGGGGTTGCGGGGGGGGGGGGGCTGGAGAAGGGCCCCTTCATCTATATGCTGATGGATCTTGCCCCCTCGCAGCTGCGGGCCTCCCCCGAGGGACGCCGGAGGCAGGATGGACGAACAGAAGCCGCCCAGCGAGGAGAGGGACGCGGACGCACCCGGTGAGTGTGGGGCAGGGTGCTGGGGGGGGGGCTGGCGCTGTTGTCCCCCCCCGGGGTTGGGTGCTCACATTGCCCCCCATGGTGACGGCTGCTCTCCTGGCAGCCGATGGGGCTGTGGCCTCGGAGGAGATGGGCAGCGCGGAGGGGGACCCCCTGAAACCCCCTGAAGGAGCCTCCGCGGGGCCGGAGCTGGAGAGCATGGACACGAAGGGACCTCCCCAGGGCGGCAGGTGAGGGGGGAGGGGTTTGGGGGGGTGGCGTGGAGCTGGTTGGGGGGGGTCCTGAGTGTCCCTGACACCCCCTGTCCCCCTGCCCCAGCACACTGGCCCGCCGCTGCGCCCTCTGTAACTGTGGGGACTGGAGCCCGCACGGGCAGCGGGAGCTGCAGCGCTTCGAGCCAGCGCCCGACTGGCCTGAGCGGCTGGCGGGGCATGAGCCCCCCGAGGGTCCTGGCCAGCCCCCCCCGGAGCTGGAGCCGGTGGGTGATGACCTGGCACAGATTGGATTCTCCGAGCGGGTGACTCCGGTGCAGCTCTTTGAGCCGACGGGTGAGTGCAGTCGCAGCCCTGGGATCCCTGTCCCACCACCCCAGGCCTCCTACCCGGCCTGGGAACGTCCCCGTCCCTGACGCCCCCTCCCCACAGGGCACTGCTGGGTCCACCGCTGGTGCGCAGCCTGGTCCGCTGGTGTGGGGCAGGAGGCGGCGGGGGCCGGCCGGCGTGGACAGAGCTGTTTTCTCAGGGATCTCACAGGTGAGTGGGTCCCAGGGAGGGCGGGGGGTGGCGGGGGGCTCGGTCCCGGCCCCGTCCACTGTCACTCTGACCCCGCCGGGCTCATCTGCTTTCAGAAATGTGAACACTGTCGGCGGATGGGGGCCACCATCCCGTGCCGCGCGGCCGGCTGCCCCCGCCTCTACCACTTCCCCTGTGCCGCTGCCAGCGGCTGCTTCCAGTCCATGAAGACCCTCCGGCTCTTCTGTCCCCAGCACGTGGCCGAGGCCATGCAGATGGGTGCGTGCAGGCTGGGGCTGCCAGCCCTGGGTGCTGGGTCCTCTCCTGCCCCGGAGGGGGGTCCCAGGGGGGCAGAGCCTGGGGAGGGGGCGGTCTTGATAGCCCACTTCTCTCCCCCCATCCAGAGGACGCCCGGTGCTCGGTGTGCGACGGGCCGGGCGACCTGCGGGACCTGGCTTTCTGCACGAGCTGTGGGCAGCACTACCACGGGGCCTGCCTGGACATCGCCCTGACGCCCCGCAAGCGCTCGGGCTGGCAGTGCCCCGAGTGCAAAGTGTGCCAAACCTGCAGGTGAGCCCGTGTCCCCATGGCGGGGCGGAAACAACGAGGGGTGCACAGGAGGGGGACGCAGCTCTCACGCCCCCCCCAAACTTGCACCCCGCAGGCAGCCTGGCGAGGACTCCATGATGCTGGTCTGCGAGGCTTGCGACAAGGGCTACCACACTTTCTGCATGGAGCCGGCCATCGAGGGCCTCCCCACCGACTCCTGGAAGTGCAAGGTGCGTCCTGCTCTCGCCAAGGGGGTACGGGGTGCCTGGTCTGCCCCCCCGCCCACCCCTGATGTGCCTCCGCCTCCCCTCCAGAGCTGCCGGGTCTGCTCGGACTGTGGCCGGCGCCCGGCAGGGCTCGACCCCGGCTGCCAGTGGTACCGGAGCTACTCGGTGTGCGAGGGCTGCCAGCGGCGCCGCGCCACGGAAGATGCCAGCGGGGCACCGGCACACACGCCCCAGCCGGACCCCCCTGCCCAGATGTGAGTGGGGATGGGGGGACTGGATGGGGGGGGGTGTTGCTCTGGGTGCCCCCTTTACAGGTGGGAGGATGGGTCCTGTGGCCCCAGGGAGGGGGTGGCCTGAGCCCTGCGCCCCTCACCTGGTCCCCCCATCCAGGTTGGCATCCCCTGACCGCAGCGAGCCACCGGACGTGCCTGAGCTGGAGCCTGTGGGGTGCAACGAGAAGCCACAGCTGGGGGGGGACTCTGAGGAGGCACCCCCAGGCGATGGCGGGTCTCCTCCCGACAAGCCGACCCCTGTGGAGGTGCCGCCCAGTGAGGTGCCCCCTGATGAGCTGCCCCTCAACAAGTCACCTCTCAATGAGTTGCCCCCCGTTCTCGTGCAGCCCCCCGAGGAGCCCCCCGTTCTCGTGCAGCCCCCCGAGGAGCCCCCCGTTCTCGTGCAGCCCCCTGAAGAGCCCCCCGTTCTTGTGCAGCTCCCCGAAGAGCCCCCCGTTCTCGTGCAGCCCCCTGAGGAGCCCCCTGTTCTCGTGCAGCCCCCAGACGAGCCCCCTGTTCTTGTGCAGCCTCCTGAGGAGCCCCCTCCTCTCATGCTGCCACCTGATGAGCCACCCCCTGACGAGCTGCCCCTTGAGAGACCCCCCCTTGGCGAACTGCCCCTTGACAGATCCCCCGTCGAGGGGCTGCCCCCCAGTGAACCATCCCTTGATGAGTTGCCCCGCAATGAGCCACCCCTTGATGAGCTGCCCCATGATATACCTCCCCTTGAGGAGCTGCCCCCCAACAAACCACTGCTCGAAAAGTTGCCCCCTGATGAGCTGCCCCATCACAAATCACCCCCCGAAGAGCCACCCCCAGAAGATCTGCCCCCCGAAGAGCCACCCCCAGAAGATCTGCCCCCCGAAGAGCCACCCCCAGGAGATCTGCCCCCCAAAGAGCCTCCCCCAGAAGATCTGCCCCCCAAAGAGCCACCCCCTGACGAGCTGCCCCCTGAAGAGCCGCTCCCCCCCAGCGAGCCGCTACCCGAGGAGGAACCCATGCCACCAGGTAAATGGGGGTGTCCCCTTTCCCCTCCCATGGGTGCAGGGGTCCCACGCCTGGGTGTTCTCCCAGCACTGCTCTTGTGTGACCCTCAATCTGTTGACCCTGATTTCATGCTTCGATGCCCCGTTTTGGGGGTATATGAGGAGCTGGGGGGGGTCTCAGGCGATGCTTGTTGCCTCTCAGCCCCACGCTGGGTGGCATGGGGGTGAAGGGGCCCCCGTGCCCCCCCTCACCCACTGCCCATCCTGCAGGTCTCCTCCCTGAGGTGGCTGTGGCAGAGGAAGCGCCAGCCCTGGCCCCAGAGGTGCCCCCCGAAGAGGAGATGGAGCTGGAGCCAGAGCCCTTGCTGCCCCCTGAGATGGCACCCCCACCCCCAGCTCCCCCAGGTGGGTCTGGGGGTGCACCGGGGTCAGGTGGGGGTGTTTTTGCTGGGGGCTGCAGTCTCACTGTTCTCTCCACCCCCTGCCCAGATCTCTGTGCCGTCTCGCCCGCCTGCCCCCCAGACCCTTCGCCGAACACCAAGGAGGATGAGGTGCCTGAACCACCCACCCCAGCCCTGCCCGATCCCCCCGGCAGCCCCGGCACAGCCATGGACACCGAGCCCCCTGGCTCCCCACCACCCCCACTGGGCTCTCCTGCCTGCACCCTGGCCCTCGCCGAGCCCCCTGAGGATGAGGAGATGGAGACAGCTGGTGCTGAGGGGGAGTCACCAACCAGCCCCCCCAGGGATGGCCCCCCTGCCAGCCCTGCACCAGAGCTGGGGCCTTTCCCAGGCCTGACTGAGGAGGAGGAAGAGGAGGAGGAAGAGGCGCCAAGGCTGGAACGGGAGGGCACCAGTGGGAGCTCCCCGCCACTGAGTGAGGAGGATGCGCTGGAGGAAGGCCGGGCTGGGGGGGACCCTGAAGCCAAGGGGTCCCCCTTGCTCCTGGAGCCGGAGGAGCTGGGCCCTGAGACCCCCATGGAGGTGTGCGCCGCCGGGGAGAAGCTGCTGGGGCGCGGAGATGAGGGGGCCCCCGAGCCCCCTGCCCTGCGCCCCCGGCCCGACATCCTCAACGAGATCTCCAACCTGAGCCAGGGGGACACGAGCAGCAGCTTCCCTGGCTCAGAGCCGCTGCTGGGCTCCCCGGACCCCGAGGGCGGGGGCTCGCTGTCCCTTGAGCTGGGGCCGGCCTCGGCCGACGCCAGCCTGCAGAAGGAGGACGCCGGATCGCTGCCGCTGGGCGCCGAGACCGACGACTCGCTGCTCTTTGAGCCGGCCGCCAAAGGAGACGGGGACAAGAGCCGGCGGCGCAGCTCGCCGGGGCGCTCCCGCGTCAAACAGGTATTGGGGGTACCCTGCCAGCCCCAATCTCGGGGGGAACCACCACCCTCGCTGCCCCACCAGGGCCGCGCCCCCCTCCCCGGGCTGCCCCTGCAGCGAGTAGGCGAGGGCCGAGCGTGCAATGGGGGTGGGATGGGGGCCGTACCCCTCCACTGCCCCTGTCCCGGCTGGGATGCGTGGCCAGGGTCCAGCTGGGCCCTCCGGGTTGCTGTAACCGCCCTCTCCCCTTGGCCTTAGGGTCGCAGCAGCAGCTTCCCCGGGCGGAGGCGCCCTCGAGGTGGGTCCCACGGGGGCCGTGGCCGTGGCCGTGCACGCCTGAAGTCGACCACCTCGTCTGTTGACACCCTAGCAGTAAGGCTGGGCTGGGGCAGAGGTGGGGGGCTGTGGGGGAGGGTCCCCAAGCTGTTAGGTGGCAGTGCTGAGAGCTGAGCGTCTTCCCCGTTCCCTTCCCCACCATCCCGGTCCCTCAGAAAGGCTTGGGAGCCCTTGGGGTCATGTGGGGGTGGGCAGGGGTCTTGGGGGGGAGGTGACTGCCTGGTGCTGTGCTGTGGGTCTGGGTTTCACCCCACAGGTATAGGGCAGGTATGGAGCTGCCCCCTGGGGAGGGGCTGCCTTGCAGGTGGGCAGGGGATCTGCTCCCCCGACATGTTCCTGCGTCCCCCAGTTTGGCACCAGATTGTGGCTGATGCCTCCCCCAAACTGCATGGGGAGTGGGGGTCCCTGGTGCTGAGTCCCCCTCTCTGTCCCCAGCTCGCTGACGTGGAGAGCTCACCCAGCAAGGAGGAGGATGAGGACGATGACGACACGATGCAGAACACGGTCGTCCTCTTCTCCAACACTGACAAGTTTGTGCTCATGCAGGTAACCAGGGCGCTGTGGGACGGACAGATGGATGGGGCAGGACAGACTCCTGGTCTTCCCCAGCTCCTGTACCCACCCCGGCTCCTCTCACGGCCTCTCTCCCCCAGGACATGTGCGTCGTGTGCGGCAGCTTCGGGCGTGGGGCCGAGGGGCACCTCCTCGCCTGCTCCCAGTGCTCCCAGTGCTACCACCCCTACTGCGTCAACAGCAAGGTGAGGGGGACCACGTCCCCTGTCCCTGCGCTGGGCAAGCGGGACCATGCTGTGCCCCTTGGGGACCCGCATGGCTGGACCACGTCCCTCGAGGCATGAGCACGATGTCCATGTGGCCGTGCCGAGCCCTGGCGTGTGCCCCCGTCACCGTGCTGAGCCCTGGGGTGCCCCCACGGCCACGCCGAGCCCGGGGAACCCAGTGGCTGTATTCACGGCTCACACAGCCGCTCTCCCCGTCCCCAGATCACGAAGGTGATGCTGCTGAAGGGCTGGCGCTGCGTGGAGTGCATTGTCTGCGAGGTGTGCGGCAAAGCCTCCGACCCCTCCCGGCTCCTGCTCTGCGACGACTGCGACATCAGCTACCACACGTACTGCCTGGATCCCCCCCTGCAGACCGTGCCCAAGGGCGGCTGGAAGTGCAAGTGGTGCGTGGGGGGCGTGAAGGAAGCCCGGGGCGGGGGGCTCGGGCCCGGTGCTGACCCCTCGGCGCCCTCCCCCAGGTGCGTGTGCTGCGTGCAGTGCGGGGCGGCTTCTCCTGGCTTCCACTGCGAGTGGCAGAACAACTACACGCACTGTGCGCCCTGTGCCAGCCTGGTCGTCTGCCCCTTCTGCCGCGAGAAGTACGTGGAGGACGACCTGCTCATCCAGTGCCGGCACTGTGATCGGTGAGCACCGCGCCGCCACCGCGGCCTGCGCCCCCCCGGGGTGGGGGTCTTCACTGCGCTTGGGTTCCCCGAGAGGTGACCGGGGTGCGTGACGGGTCCCCGCTGCCCGCAGGTGGCTGCATGCAGCGTGCGACAGTCTCTTCACGGAGGAGGAGGTGGAGCAGGCTGCGGATGAAGGCTTCGACTGCAGCGCCTGCCAGCCCTACGTGGTCAAGCCGGCCGGTGAGTGTATGGGGTGGGGGGAGCCTGTGGGGTTCAGGGGATGTTTGGGGGACGTGGGGACTCACCTCTCTGTCTGCCTTTCCCTCTGCAGTGCCCGCACCTCCCCCAGATACTGCCTCGGTCAAGGCCAAGGAGCCAGGTACGTGCGATGCCGGGATCGGTGCCGTGGGCTCCCAGGGCTGTCCCCAACACTGGCTTTTGTCCCCAACACTGGCTTTTGTCCCCACAGAGCCCCAGTATTTCCGCTTCGAGGGTGTGTGGCTGACGGAGACGGGGATGGCGGTGCTGCGCAACCTCTCCCTGTCGCCTCTGCACAAGCGGCGGCAGCGCAAGGGCCGGCTGGGCACCCTGAATGGGGAGGGGGGGCTGGAGGGGGGCGACCCTCTGGGTCCCGATGACAAGAAGGACGGTGACCTGGATGCTGACGAGCTGCTCAAAGCCGAAGGTGTGTTTTCCTGGTGGGTGAGCTGGGGGGGTTGCAGCAGGGGGGTGCAGGGGACCCCGCTAACGTGTGTGTGTCCCCTGGCAGTGGGTGTCGAGCACATGGAGTGTGAGATCAAGCTGGAGGCTCCAGCCAGCCCCGACCGCGACGTTGGGGCTGATGTGGACTTGGGGAAGGGGCTGGAGGACCCGGAGGAGTGCAAGAAGAGGAAGCGCAAGCCGTACCGGCCTGGTGAGTGCCACCCAGGGTCACCCCCCGAGCCCTGGATCACTGCCCCAGCCATGTTGTGACCCCCCCCACCTCCTCTTCCTCTGCCCACCAGGCATCGGTGGCTTCATGGTGCGGCAGCGCAAGTCCCACACCCGCCTGAAGAAGGTCTCGGCGGTGCTGGCTGAAGTGGGGCGCGAGGGGCTGAGCACCGAGGGGCACCCGGAGGACGGTAGGGCCCGGTGGCACCTGTCCCCTTCCCTTCCCCATCCCCGGGGGATGGAGAGGGACCGCGGGGTGCGCCCCATGGTGCTGGGACGGTGCTGGACCTGAGCCTTTCCCCTGGCATGGGAATAGCCCAAACTCTTTTTGGGGGAGGTGTTAACAGCGTGGCTGTTGCAGGGGCTCCGGGGGACCTTCTGGTTGAGGGCGGCCTGGATCCGGGCTCGGCAGAGGGGGACGAGAAGAAGAAGCGCCGGGGAAGGAAGAAGAGCAAGTTGGAGGACATGTTCCCCCCCTACCTGCAGGTGGGATGGACGGGGTGGACAGAGGTGGTCCTGGGGTAGATGGGGTGGGAACGGATGCTGTGGCTGCCTGGATGGATGCCATGGACGCCCAGACGGACACTGTGGCACTGATGGCAGCTCCCCCTTTGGCAGGAGGCGTTTTTTGGGAAGGCGCTGATGGACCTGAGCCGGAAGGCGCTGCTGGCGGCGGGCGGCGTGGGGGACGGGGCCGCCCGCCCCTCCCTGGGACAGGGTGCCCCGCGGCCGAAGGGTGACCCCAATCTAACTGGGGCGCTGCAGGGTGCCCCCGCCGACAGGAGGGAGACCCCCACACACCCCCGAGGTGAGTGTGTCCAGGAGCTGGACTGGGAACCCAAAACCTGACTGCTGCCTCTGAGAGGGGTCCCGTGGGGTTGGTGGGGGGCTTTGGGGGATGTCATGGATACTGGGGGCTGTTGAAGGACTCCTGGAGTTGCTGGGGGTTGTTGAAGGACTCCCGGGGCTCTTGTGGGACTCCCGGGGTTGTTGCAGGCTTTTGGAGGACAGTAGGGCGGTTGGGTGATTCCAGGGCTGTTGGGGGCTATTCTGGGCACAGGAGGTCATCGGAGGATGCTGAGGGCTGTCAGGGGTTGCTGTTGACACCGAGGGGTGTAGGAGGACCCCCAGGGCTGTTGGGGGGTACTGGTGTCCCCCAGCCCCACTGAGGCCTGGTGCCCCACAGGGGATGACAGCACGGACGGCAGTGCCGCCGCTCCCGAGGATGATGGGAAGGACGACGCGAAGGCCGAGGACCTGGGTGAGCCCCAGGGAACCCTGAGGGTCACCCTGCCGGTCCTCCTGCCGTGCTGGTGGGCCGCCGGTTGTGCGGGAGAGATCGAAAGCCGAGTCCTCCGCGGAACCTTTGATAGGCGGCCTAGAGCGTCTGCAACCATAGAGACGGAACTGCTCTATGATTGAGTACGCTCTAGGCAGGACGGGAAGTACGGGGAGGACTCTATGGTTTCCCTGAGTGACTCGCGGGCGCTGATGACCATAGAGTTGCGCGTAGAGCGCCGCCGCGTGGTGCGGCGCTCTGCACGGCCCCGGGGACTGGCGGACTCCTGTTCCCCTGTAGGGGCTGAGGGCGTTGGGGGCTGCCCCTTGTGGGCCCCGTGCTTGGGGCGTCCCGAGCCCTGAGGTGGGGGGTCCCGGGGTGCTGAGGGCACCCACTGATTCCTCCTGGCAGGGGCCGATGAGCCGAAGGATTCCCCGGACCCCGGGGACGCCGAGAAACCAGCCACCCCAGGCGAGGGTGCGCTCAGCTCCGACCTCGACAAGATCCCCACGGAAGGTGAGGCCCCCCTGCACCCCTTCTTATTGGTTGAAGCAAGGGAGGTCCCAGGGCTGGGACCCCTGGGTTTCTCCTCCACTTTCCATCAGCGTGAGAGTTGCTCCACGTGCTGCCTGCGATGGTTCAGCTCGTCCTTTTCCCCCTGCAGAGCTGCCCAAGATGGAGAGCAAAGATGTCCAGCAGCTCTTCAAGGACGTGCTGGGCTCGGCAGAGCGTGGGGAGCAGCCCCTGAACTGCGTGGCCGCGGGGATGGAGGCTGGCGGCGCAGGGCAGGACCCCAGCCGGGCACAGCGGCCGTTCCTCCAAGGAGATCTCCAGCTGCCGGGGCAGGGTGCGTGGGGCTGGCACAGCCTTGAGATGAGACGTGGTGATTTGGGCGGGGGTCCTGCTGGGTGGGGGGGAAGGGCAGGGCCTCACCATCTGCCCTGGGAAAGCCAATGTGTTGTGTCCTCGTTTGGGGCTGGGCTGTGTGAGCAGCAGTGGTGCCTGTGGTACGGGAGAGCTTGGGTTCCTGGGTCTGCCCTGTTACTCAGGGGATGAACGTGGAAAGTGTTTTGGGGGCCTTCAGGGGGGATCTCCTATTGTCTGAGGACTTATGGCACCCCTGGGGCGGGTGCAGGCTTGAGCCCCAGCTCTGCCCTCCCTGCAACCCCTCTCCCTTCACTCGCAGGGAGTGTTTCCCTGGGTTCTCTGTCTGGAGCTGTCTCCTTGGAGTCGTATTCGGGTGTCTGCCAGTCCCCATTCCTCGATAACAGGTATGTGGATAGGCAGGGGAGCTGGGGCTGCCCTCCTTGGAACGGGTGAACCCCAGGGTGTTGGGGGACCTCCTCCTCCCTCACACCCAGCTGCTTCCTGACGCTTTCTCCCCCATGCAGGGAGCGGAGCGGCTTTTTCAGCCCAGACCACTGCGAGCCTGAGAGCCCCTGGGCCAGCAGCTCAGCCGCCACCACCCCCTCGACACCCACAACGCCCACAACAGAGGGCGAGGGTGACGGGCTGTCCTACAACCAGCGCAGCCTGCAGCGCTGGGAGAAGGATGAGGAGCTGGGTGAGCTCTCTACCATCTCGCCCGTCCTCTACGCCAACATGAACTTCCCCAACCTCAAGCAGGATTATCCAGGTAGGGCTCTGGGGGGGCTGCGGCCGCCCTGTTCGGGGTGCGGGCAGCGGGGGGGAGCTGGGTGCAGCGTAACACCCCGGTCCCTGTTCAGAGGGGAGATCCTGTCTGCTCTGGTACAGGGCTTGGCTGTGAGACTGAGGTGCTCCTTGCAGCGATGGTGGGGGGTCTCGGTGTCAGCTGCTGCACACATGAAGGGGGATGGTCACCCACTGAGGACCTGGGTGGGCTTGTCAGGCATGGGCTAACGTGGATTTTCTTCTCTTTGTCTGCTCCTACTGGACTCCCAGACTGGTCGAGCCGTTGCAAACAGATCATGAAGCTCTGGAGGAAGGTCCCTGCCACAGACAAAGCCCCCTATTTGGTGAGTGCTGGGGTGTTGCTGGGGCGGGGGGGCCTGGGCGCCGGGGGCTGCGAGTCAGCTGGCTTCGTGTTTTTGTTAGCAAAAGGCCAAAGATAACCGGGCGGCTCATCGCATCAACAAGGTGCAGAAGGTACGTGCTGGAGCGGGGAGGTGCCCGGCGGCCCTGGCCCAGCCCTGGGGGATGTGGTGTGCCCACCCCTTGCCCCCTTAGCCCCTTCCCCAGCCTGCTGGGAGGGCAGGCGTGAGTCCCCACAGCCCTGACGGCCGGGCTCTCTCTGCAGCAGGCCGAGAGCCAGATCAACAAGCAGACCAAAGGGGAGGGACTGCGCAAGCCGGAGAGGCCCTCGCTGCATCTGCGGATCCCGGTGCCGCCGGGGGCACAGCCCGTCTACATTGGCAGCCCCCCTGCTGCTGGCGAGGGCTTCTTGAAGCCCCCAGCGGGTGCCGGAGGGGGGCCAGAGTCGCCAAGCGAGCTCTTCCTCAAGCTTCCGCCCCAGTCCCCCGCCCAAGTGCCTTCGCACGATCCTTATGGCGCGGCACCCGCCTACACGCTGGAGCCCCGCTTCCCCTCGCCCCTGGGCCAGAGCCCCACGGCGGGCACTGCCTTCCAGCCCTTCCCTGGCCAGCCCCAGCCCCTCACCGGTCCCCGCACTGTCCCCGGCTCCCAGCCCCCCGACTTCCACCCCACGCCGCCCGGGACCCCCAGGCACCAGCCTGGCACCCCTGACCCTTTCCTGAAACCCCGGTGCCCCTCCTTGGACAACCTCTCAGTGCCAGGGAGCCCTGGGGCCCGGCCCCCCGAGGCCCTGCTCTCTCCCCTGCCTTTTGGGGAGCAGAAGAAGGGCCTGGAGGTGAAAAAGGAGGAAGGGGGGAGCCTGGGGGTCTGTTCACCCAGCTACGTCCCCACCATGGGCTATGGGGACTCCCCGGGTGGGCCTCATCTCTCCGCTGTGGAGTTGAAGGCGGCCGACGTCTTCAAAGCCCCCATGACCCCACGGGTCTCTCAGGTAGAGCCACAGAGCCCGGGGCTGGGGCATCGGCCCCCTGACCCCCATTCCCTGGCTCCCTCGCCCCCCAGCCACCCTGATATCTACCGCCAGTCGCCCTACCCGGACCCCTACTCGCAGCCCCCACTGACGCCCCGGCCGCAGCCCACCGAGGCCTGCTGCCCCCTCCCGCCCCGCTCCCTGCCCTCGGAGCCCTTCTCCCGCATTCCCGCCAGCCCCCAGTCCCAGTCCAGCTCCCAGTCTCCCCTCACCCCACGGCCACTCTCCAACGAAGCCTTCTGCCAGTCCCCCGTCACCCCCCGTTTCCAGTCCCCGGATCCCTACTCCCAGCCGCCCTCCCGGCCCCAGTCCCGGGACCCCTTCACCCCCCTGCACAAGCCCCCCCGGCCCCAGATGCCAGAGCCAGGGTTCAAGTCGGTGCCGCTCTCGCACAGCCCGGCGGCCAGCGGGGGCTTTGGGGGCACCCCGGCGGGTGAGCCCCACGCCAAGGCGCCGGGTGGGCAGCAACCCCCCTTTGCCCGCTCCCCCGGTGCCAGCGTCTTCCCGGGCAGCCAGCCCCCCATGCGCTTCACCTTCCCCCCGACCGTCTCGGAGCCGCTCAAGGGTTCCCCGTCTCACCAGCCCCACGGGATCAACAGCCATTATGTCCCCGGCAAGCCCCAGAGTTCAGCCTACACCTCATCCCCTGGTTTCCAAGCCGGTAGCCCGCTGGCGCCGGGCACCGCGGCTGCCGACACCTACAGCCTCTCTCCCCTCCGGCCCCCCTCGGTGCTGCCGCAGCAGCCCCCGGCCGCCCCGCAGCAGCAGGACGCCTCCATCGCCTTCCTGCCCCGGGCCGCGCTGGGGCCGCCGGCCGACAAGAGGGAGGAGGTGACCGCGGGGCTCTCGGCACCCCCAAACCGGGACCTGGCAGAGCTGCCCGGCGGCCAGGACGGGGCCCTCGGCACCATGAGCCAGTCGGAGCTGGAGAAACAGCGGCAGGTGAGGGCTCGCCGGCAGTCGGGCTGCATCTGTCTGGGTTTGAGGGGATGCGAGGGAGGAACCAGGATCTCTGCAGTCGGTGGTGGGGTCGAGGAGCCTGGCTCTGCTTGTGGCTCCTTCCGCAGAGGCGTGGAGGGGCACAGGCTCCCAGGGTTGGGCGGCATAGGTTGGCATGGCCAAGGCGATCTCCGTGCCTGGTTTGTCCCTGGGTCCTGGAACGAGCTGGTTTTGCTCTTGTGTCCCTACTCTTGGTCCTGACGCTCGATTCCTGCCAGCGGCAGCGGCTCCGCGAGCTGCTTATCCGGCAGCAGATCCAACGCAACAGCCTGCGGCAGGAGAAGGAGAGTGCGGCGGCGGCTGCCACCCCCTCGCCGGCGGGCTGGGCCCCCGAGGCCGGCAGCCAGACCTTCGAGCTGAGCCGGGGCATGGCCCCCTACCAGCCAGCACAGGTAGGAGAGCGCGGGGGAACGGCTCTGCTGGGAGGCTGGGGCTGGATGGAGGGGTGACGCTGTGGCTTTCCCTCCTCTTCCAGGACAAGGGTCTCCTTGGGACACTGTCCTCCGCGGCCGGTGCTGGGAAGCTGCCCGGCTCCGTGATGGTGCAGGCAGCGTTTGTGCCGGACGAGCGGCTCTCCCGGCCGCCACCGGCAGCCACGCCGTCCGCCCTGGACATCAACGGGAGGTGAGTGCCCAGCGGTGGGGCGACGGCCTCGCTGCAGCCGGTTAGAAACGAGCAGGGCTTCACCCTGGTGGGGTGTGTCCCTCCCCAGCTCTTGCTTGTGGGGGTGGCTGTGGTTTTGGTGGGTGCCCGGTGTGGTCTGAGGGGTTTGGGATCCCCGGGGTCCTGCGCGTGGTGTATTGTGGCAGTGCCGATCTGATGCCGACACCGTGGTGTCTTGCAGGGCGGCAGTGGGGCCCCCCCAGGCCTTCTACCCCCGCGGGGTCTTTCCGGCGCCATCCCCGCAGCAACACCTCTGGCAACAGCAGCAGCAGCAGCAGCAGCAGCAGGCGGCCGTGGCCCTGCGGCTCCCCGTTGCCTCTCGCTTCGCCCCACCAGCCGCCAGCACCCCCGTGGGCAGCCTGGGCACCCGCCTGCCAGCGCCCGCCGAGACGGTGCCCACCTCGCCCGCCGCCCTGGGCGCACCCTTCATTGAACTGCGGCACAACGTGCAGAAGGGACCCGGGGGGGTCGTGGGCCCCCCCTTTGCCCCCCAGGCACCCCGGCCCCGCTTTTTCCTGCCTGGGGAGGAGGGCAACCCCCAGGCCCTCTGCGCCCCCGTTGTGCCCATGCAGGCGCTCCCTGCCCCGGTGCTGCAGCCCCAGAAGATGCCGGTACCGCTGCCGCCCGCCTCCCCGCAGGGCACCGAGATGAGCAACAGCCACCACCAGCCTCACGCCAAAGCGGCCACCCCCCTGCCACTGCCGGCCCCCAGCCTGGAGCTGCAGCACATCCCCCCACGTCCGCTGTCCTCCGGCTCTGCTCTCCGCCCCGAGGGGCCGAAGGATGGCCCCGCACCAGACCCCGCGCCAGCTCCTGCCCCAGGGAAGAGCCACCTGAGCCTGGAGGGGGGACGTTTGCCCTGCGAGGTGCCGGTGGAGCCCGACTTGGACGATGACTTTGGCTCCCACAAGGACCTGGAAGACGACGATGATTTGGCCAACCTGAGCCTGGATCCGGATGTGGCTAAAGGGGACGATGACTTGGACAATCTGGACAGCCTGGAGACGGCAGACCCCCACCTCGACGACCTGCTGAACGGTGACGAGTTTGACCTGCTGGCCTACACCGACCCCGAGCTGGACACTGGCGACAAGAAGGACATCTTCAATGAGCACCTTCGCCTGGTCGAGTCAGCTAACGAGAAGGCTGAGCGCGAAGCCCAGCTCAAGACGGAGCCGCCAGCACCTAGCTCGAAGCTCCCCGACGCTGGGGACAGCAAAGACACGGCCCCATCCGTGGAGGACCAGGAGGTGCCCAAGGAAGGGCTGGTGCCCGCGGTGGGCTTGGGACCTGCTCCCTGCCCGACGGGCGCCGCGCTGGCACCCGACTCCGCTTTCAAGGTGCAGGGCACGGAGGTGAAGGCAGGCTCGCTGCCCAGCGACGTCAAGCCCAAGCTGGAGGACGGCTGCCTGAAGACCTCTCCCTGCCAGTTCACCGCCAGCGGCCCCGAGCGGCTCCCGGTCCCCGTCAAGTCGGAGGCCCTTCAGGGCACGGATAAGATCTCTGCCTCGCTGGGGCTAAGCCTCAAATCCAGCCAGACCCTCCTGAGCCCTGGGGCTGGTTCAACTCGCCTTGGCATGACACACTTCCCTAACAGCAGCCATGCCGGCGTTCCCGTGCCGGAGAAGGACCCCTATGCCGCCCCTGGCCGCGGGCTGGCCCCTGCCCAGCTGGGCAGTCAGAGCAACCCCTTGCTGGAGAAGTTCGAGCTGGACAGTGGAGCCCTGGGCCTGGGCAGTGCCCGGCACTCACCAGCCGATGACCTGGACAAGATGGAGAGCTCGCTGGTGGCCAGTGAGCTGCCCCTGCTCATCGAGGACCTGCTGGAGCACGAGAAGAAGGAGCTGCAGAAGAAGCAGCAGATGTCGGCCCACCTGCCTCGGGGGACACCCCACCTCCCGGCCCCAGGGCACCCCATGCTGCACACGGCGGCAGCCGGGCAGCCCCCCGAGGGGCAGCCGCCCCGCCTGGGTGCCCCACAGCCCCCCCTCCAGCTGGGGCTGGTGGCCAGGCCGCCGCTGATGCAGCCGCCCCGGATCAGTGCGCCCCAGCAGGGCCCAGCGCTGGCCCCCCACATGGGCATGGCCCCCGGGCAGCCCCACGTGCTGGCAGCCCCCCACAGCGTGCAGGTGGCTCTGGCGCAGCCACAGCAAAGCCAGCAGCAGGTGCTGGTGCAGAAGCCGATGGCTGGGGTGCAGCCGCCCGCCCTGGGCCTGAAGCCCCCCCAGCTTGTTATGCAGCAGCAGTTGGCCAACAGCTTCTTCCCAGACACAGGTAGGGGGTTGTTTTGGGGGGTCGTGGGGCCTTTTTGAGCGGGGAGATCAGGACTTGAACGCGCTGCGGCGCCGTCTGCCGACTCTCTTTGCAGACCTGGACAAGTTTGCTGCTGAGGACATCATGGACCCCATTGCCAAGGCCAAGATGGTGGCTCTGAAGGGCATCAAGAAGGTGATGGCTCAGGGCAGCATCGGGGTGGCCCCGGGCATGAACAGGTAAGGGGCACGGTGGGAAGCCGGGCACAGCCTGGGGCGTGCAGGGCGCCTCGGCCCCGGCTCATCCCTCATCTCTGCGTGTCCTTCCCAAAGGCAACAGGTTTCCCTGCTGGCCCAGCGGCTCTCGGGGGGTCCGGCTGTCTCTGAGATGCAGAATCACTTGCTGGCGGGGAGCGGGCAGGTGAGTGGGGTCCCAAGGTGAGGATGGGGGTCCCCATGGAGCTGCCCGGCCTGGTGCTCGGCACCCTGCCAAGCAGGAGCTGCTCTGGCCGGTGGGTTTGCAGTTCTCTGGGGAGGTGGGGAGGGGACAGGGGGGCACTGGAGAGGGGGGCACTGCATGGCACATGTCCCCAACACTCCCTTCTCTGCCAGGAGCGGAGCAGCACCGACCCAACCCAGGCTCGCCCCAATCCACCCACCTTTGCGCAGGGCGTCATCAGTGAGTACCAAGGCAGCGGGGAGGGGGGCTGGGGCAGCGCCGGCCAGTCTCATCCTGCCCACGCAGGCTGAGCTGAGCAGGGCTGTGGCCAGGCTCGCTCCAGAGCCAGGGTCCCTGCTGATCCGAGCCCTCTCCCTGCTCCTGCAGACGAGGCCGACCAGCGGCAGTACGAGGAGTGGCTCTTCCACACGCAGCAGCTGCTGCAGATGCAGCTGAAGGTGCTGGAGGAGCAGATCGGGGCGCACCGCAAGTCACGCAAGGCCCTCTGCGCCAAGCAGCGCACCGCCAAGAAAGCTGGCCGGGAGTTCCCCGAGGCCGACGCCGAGAAGCTGAAGCTGGTGACGGAACAGCAAAGCAAGATCCAGAAGCAGCTAGACCAGGTAGGGCTGTACGTCCCGCCGTCCCCCGGTGCTCTCGCCTCCCCGCCGTCCCCTGGTGCTAACGCCTCCCCGCCGCCCCCGGTAGGTGCGGAAGCAGCAGAAGGAGCACACCAACCTCATGGCTGAGTACCGCAACAAACAGCAGCAGCACCAGCACCAGGCCTCGGCCGTCATGGCCCTGAGCCCCTCGCAGAGCCCCCGCCTCATGTCCAAGCTCCCCGGGCAGCTGCTCTCGGCGCACGGCGTCCAGCAGCCGGCGGGGGCCGTGGTGGGCGCGCAAGGCCTCGGCCAGCAGCCAGGGCAGCCCGGGGGGCTGCGTCTGCCCCAGGGCGGCGTGTCCATGGCCGTGCAGCAGGGCCTGTCCTTCATGGGCCAGCAAGCTGTGGGGAACGCCCCGGTGCCAGGCACCTCCAACGCCTTCTTCACCGGGAACCCTGCGCTCCGCGGGCTGGCTGCCGACAGCCGCCTGATGCAGGAGCGGCAGCTCCAGAGGATGCAGCTGGCCCAGAAACTGCAGCAGCAGAACATGCTGGGACAAGTGTCACTGCAGCAGCAGCCGGGTGTGATGGGGCAGGCGTCGATGCAGCAGCCGGGTGTGATGGGACAGGCGTCGATGCAGCAGCCGGGCGTGATGGGACAGGCGTCAATGCAGCAACAGGGTGTCATGGCGCAGGCGTCGATGCAGCAGCCAGGGGTGATGGGACAAGCGTCGATGCAGCAACAGGGCGTCATGGGTCAGGCGTCCATGCAGCAGCCGGGTGTCATGGGACAGACCTCAATGCAGCTGCAGGGCATCATGGCACAGACACCGATGCAGCAGCCGGGCGTCATGGGACAAGCTTCAATGCAGCAGTCGGGTGTTATGGCACAGACATCGTTGCAGCAGCCGGGTGTGATGGGACAAGCGTCCATGCAACAGCCAAGCATCATGGGACAAGCCTCAATGCAGCAGCCCGGTGTCATGGCACAGACGTCGATGCAGCAGGCCGGCGTCATGGGCCAAGGCTCGATGCAGCCAGCAGCCATGGTGGGGCAGCCCAGCCTGCTGGGGCAGCAGCAGCCGGCGCCGGCCCCGCAGCCGGGCGCTGTGGGGCAACCCATGGTGCCAAAGCAGCCGGGGCTGATGGGCAGCCAGCAGAGTCTGCTGGTGCAGCAACTTTCGCCCCAGCAGCAGCCGGGCTTGTTGGGCCACGCGCAGGCGCCGGGGCTGCAGCACCAGGCGGTGCTGGGCCATCCCCCGCCCCAGCGCCAGGTCCTCCTGGCCCCCCACCAGCAGCGGGTGCTGGGCTCGCCCCAACTGGCGCCGCAGACTCCGGGGATGCTGGGCCACCGACTCGTGCTGTCCCAGCAGCTGGGACAGTCGCGGGCGCTGCTGGCCCCGCAGCAGCAGCAGCAGCAGCAGAACTCAACGGCCGCCCAGACGGGCCTCCTGGGGCTGGGCCAGGGGCAGCCCCCGATCCAGCACTTTCCGCAGCACGGGGCGGCGGGCCAGGCCCCCTCTGTGCTGCACCTGAGTCAGGGAATGCAGCCGGCCCCGGCGGTCCTGGCTGCCAAGGACCAGCCTGGAGGGCCGGATGGCAGCGCCCTGCCCGCCGAGGGCAGCGAGAGCGGGGGGCAGCTGCACGGGGGTCCCCAGGAGCAGCAGGGAGCCCTCAACCCCCCAGCGCTGGGTGGCCCAGAGCCCCAGGCCCCCAAGCACCAGGCTGAGCTGGGGCAGGGCCAGCAGCTCCTCTTGGCCTCCCCGCAGCCGGGCGTCCTGGGCTCGCAGCCGGCGCTGCGGGCAGCCCCCGTGCAGCCAGGCACCCTGCTCGCCCCGCCGCTGCAGAGCCCCGGGGCCACCCGCCCCGAGCTGTCCCAGCAGCACGGGGACGCTGCCGGGGTGGCGGAGCCGCCGCTGGGCTGCGGGACAGGCCAGGCGCAGGGTATGGCGCTGCCGCAGGCGCCACGGCCCCCAGAGCAGCCGGGTAAGGGGCCGTCGGGCCCGCTGCAGGGTCAGCCGCAGCCCCCGCGTCTCCAGAGCCCCGGGCAGCACAAAGCAGGGCCAGCAGTGCCCTTGCCAGGCACGGCCGCGCTCCCCACGGGCCTCCTGGGGCAGGTGCCGGGACCGGTGATGGGCCAGATCCGGGCGCAGCTCCAGGGCGTCCTGGCCAAGAACCCGCAGCTGCGGCACCTGACGCCCCAGCAGCAGCAGCAGCTCCAGGCCCTCCTGGTGCAGCGGCACCAGCAGAGCCTCCTGCAGCAGGGCCAGGCGCTCCGGCCCCCTGGCCCCTTCCCCGGGCAGGCCCCGGATCACGGCTCCCCAGCCCCCACAGCCCGCCAGCCCCCTCGCCCGCTAGGGTCCCTCTTCCAGCCGCGGCCGGGCACCCCGTCAGAGGCACAGACCGGCTTTGCCGCCGAGCAGGGGCGGGCAGTGCCGGGGCAGCCCCCCCAGCAGCCCCTGGCTGAGCTGGTGCAGGCAGCCCTGGCTGCCCGCGGTCCCCAGCCCAGCCTCGTCCGGCTCCCCACGCCACCGGCCCCCTCGCCCCTGGGCTGCGCCTCCCAGCACCTGGCCAGCCCTGAGCAGAGCCCCCAAGAGCCAAAGAAGACGTCGCCGGGGGTCCCGGCCTCGGCCCCCAGCCCCGCAGCACCGGCAGAGCAGGGGCTGACGCCTGTGCCGAGTGGCACCCTCCCCGACCCGGCACGTGGCCCCTGGGACCCCGAGGCACCCAGTGCAGACCCAGCTGACCCCAGCGAGACCCACATCAACGGGGCTGTGCTAGAGGGGCCCCCCACGGCAGGCGAGCCCCCCCAGGTGTTGGTGAAGCAGGAGCCGAAGGAGGAGGTGGCGGCAGCACAGTGTGAGGTGGACGGAGACGAGGCAGCGAAGCCGGAGGCCAACGGGGATGCCGGGGCCGGCCAAGCCAACAGCCTGCTGGCATCAGGCAGCCGCTCCGAGGCTGGGCACCTCCTGCTGCAGAAGCTGCTGCGAGCCAAGAACGTGCAGCTCTCAGCGCAGAGCCCGGGCGAGCTCAACGGGCACACGGAGAGCCGGGGTGCCGGGACGGAGCTGCGGCCGCAGCCGGTGCTGCTGGCCCGGGAGGTGAGCGGGGACGGTGTGGGATGGGGTGGGGGGCGATGGCTGTGCGGCAGTGCTTGGCACAACTCCTGCTATCTTCTCCTTCCCCAGGACCCCTCCATCGCCAGGAAGCCGGCGGCTACCAAACCCAAGCGGGTGCAGAAGGGCAATGAGCGGGTCCCAGCGTCCCGCAAGAAATTGCGGAAGGACGAGGGGCTGCGCCCCAGCGAGGCCCTCATGAAGCAGCTGAAGCAGGTACGGCCGCGTGCTGTGGGTACGGCGGGGGCTGCTTTCCACCCCAGTCCCCCCCCTCACCTCTCTGCCCCCAGGAGCTGTCGCTGCTGCCGCTGACGGAGCCGACCATCACAGCCAACTTCAGCCTCTTCGCACCCTTCGGCAGCAGCCCCATCAACGGGAAGAGCCAGTTGCGGGGCGCCTTCGGCAGCGCCGTGCTCGACAGCGTACCTGATTATTACTCCCAGCTGCTCACCAAGGTGAGGCAGGGTTGGGCCCTTGCCCTTCTGCCACCCGGGGGTCCTGGGCCCACCCCGCTGTGCTCACCCCGCTGTCTCCCCCCAGAACAACCTCAGCAACCCACCGACGCCACCCTCCTCGCTGCCCCCCACGCCACCCCCCTCCGTGCAGCAGAAGATGGTGAACGGCACCACGGCCTCCGAGGAGCTGGGCGAGCAGCCCAAGGACGCTGACCCAGCCCGCGAGCCCCACAGCCAGAAAGGTGAGCGTAGCTGGCACGAGGGTGGCACGGGGTCCTTGCCACCGGCTGTCACCCCTCTGCCGTGACACCCGTCCCTTCCACACGCAGACACACCGGCCGTGGAGGTTAAGAGCCTGGATCTGCTTGCAGCTCTGCCCACCCCTCCCCACAACCAGACCGAGGACGTCAGGTGAGACACCGTCCGCGGTGACACCCCCCCCCCCAACGGGTGACACCCCCACGGGTGATGCCAGCCCCTGCAGCCCGTGACACCTCCTTCCCTGCAGGATGGAGAGCGACGACGAGAGCGATTCCCCCGACAGCATTGTCCCTGCCTCGTCCCCTGAGAGCGTGCTGGGCGAGGAGCTGCTGCGCTTCCCCCTGCTCAGCGAGGCCAAGCCGGAGCTGGAGGAGCGCGTGCTGTCCCCCATCATCCCCATCATCCCCCGGGCCAGTATCCCAGGTGGGCTGGGCTGTGCTGGGTGGGGTAAGGCAGGGCAGGAGGGGTCTGTGGTATGCGTGGACTAGGCAGGAGGGGGTTGGTGGGGTGTAGGGACCTGGCAGGAAGGGGTCTGTGGGATGTACAGACCAGGCAGGGAAGGGGTCTGTGTGGGGTATGGATGGGGCAGAAGGGGGTCCCTGGGTGTGTGGGCTGGTAGGGGTGTGGTGGGGCAGGGGAAGGGTCCTTGGGAAATGTGGGGTGAGGGGAAGGGGTCTGTGGGGTGTGCTGCACCTGGGCAGCAGAGCCTTGACCCCCTGTGCGTTGGGGCTTGCCTGTTCTGAGGGTCCCCCAGCCACTCCCCGAGGGTCTCCTGTCAGTGCTGGGTGCTCTGTCCCCGTCACTGCACCCCAGTCTCTGTGCCACACAAGGTGATGGATTCCCAGTAGCATTTCTGCAGGGGTCTAGGGCAGCTGGGTGGGCTCATGGGTGGCTGTCGGTGGGGCTGGCTCTGCGCAGCTCTGACCCCTGCCCCTGCTCTCCACACCAGTGTTCCCCGACACGAAGCCCTACGAGGCCACCGAGCCCTTTGGGGGCCCCCCTGGGAAGGTGGGGGCTGCGGGCCCGGGCACCCCATGGGAGAAGGGCAAGAGCAGCGAGGTGTCCGTCATGCTGACAGTGTCTGCAGCGGCTGCCAAGGTGAGCAAGGGGACAGGGGGAGGCGAGACCCTTGGGGACCCAGCGGTGACCCCACGTGGTGGCATCTGGGGCACTGCACCCACCCCGTCCTCCTCTCGTCTAGAACCTCAACGGGGTGATGGTGGCCATGGCCGAGCTGCTGAGTGTGAAGATCCCCAGCTCCTATGAGGTGCTGTTCCCGGATGGCCCCATGCGAGCAGCAGTAGTCGAGGCCAAGAAGGTGGAGGCAGACATGGCTGGTGAGTGTCTGCCTTGTCCCCGCGGGCTCCCCCCGTCCCCAGGCTGGGCACCCCGTGACGGGAGCTCTTGTTCTCTCTCGCAGGGGTGCTCGGTGGCAAGGAGAGGGCGGCTCTGGCCGGGAAGGTGCCGGACAGCAGCTCCGAGTGGCTGAAGCAGTTCGATGCAGTGCTGCCAGGCTACAGTCTCAAGGGCGAGCTGGACCTCCTGACGCTGCTCAGACAGGTCAGCGGGATGCAGGGGTCCCCCCAGGGCTGTGACCCTGGGAGAGGGGTGTTGAGGTACCTGTAAGGCTGTGGCTGTGGGGGGTGCAGGAGGGGACCCTTTGGGACCAAGTGTGACCCTGTAGAGAGCTGCACGGGGGTCCCTGTAGGTCCCCCCACGATTGCAGGGAGTTCCCTGAGGGGCCAGATCCCTCCGTGGAGAGGTGCTGAGTGTCCCAGGACTCTGTGGAAGGGGTTGGGGAGGTCCTTGCAGGGCTGGGACCGCAGTGGGGTGCCGTGGGGTCCCTGCGGGGCCAAGGACCCTTCACCATGATGCGCAGGGAGGTTGGGAGGTCCCCAGCCCTGGGACGCCCTGACCCACGTTCCTGTGCCGTAGGAGAGCCCCGCACCTGAAAAGACCCTGCACCACTGCTACGTCAACAACGTCTCCAACCTGGACGTGCGGCAGCTCTCTGTCATGCCCCAGGAGCCCTCGCCCCCGCTGTCCCCCTCTGTCCCCTCCCCGTCCAGCCCCGCTGAGGCTGCCAGGGTCCCTGACCCCGAGGCAGCTCACGAGGCAGCCCCGGCCCCCCCATCACCCCTGCCGCCGGCCTCCTCGCCAGCCCCCCAGGAGGAAGGGGCCACGGCCCCCAACTCGCCACCCCGCTTCAAGCCGCGCTCGCGGCCGCCGGAGGACGGGGACGAAGCGCGGCCCCGGCTGAAGAAGTGGAAAGGGGTGCGGTGGAAACGGCTGCGCTTCCTCGTCACCATCCAGAAAGGGGGGGCCAAGCGGGACGGTGACAAGGAGATCGCGGAGTTCATCGACAAGCTGGGCACCACCCTGCGCCCCGAAAAGGTGCCGCGGGACCTGCGCAAGTGCTGCTTCTGCCACGAGGAGGGCGACGGGGCCACGGACGGGCCGGCCCGCCTGCTCAACCTCGACCTCGACCTCTGGGTCCACCTGAACTGCGCCCTGTGGTCCACAGAGGTCTACGAGACGCAGGGAGGGGCCCTCATCAACGTGGAGGTGGCCCTGCACCGCGGGCTGCTCACCAAGTGCTCCCTATGCCAGAAAACCGGCGCCACCAACAGCTGCAACCGCATCCGCTGCCCCAGTGTCTACCACTTCGCCTGCGCCATCCGCGCCAAGTGCATGTTCTTCAAGGACAAGACCATGCTGTGCCCCTTGCACAAGCTTAAAGGCCCCTGTGAGCAGGAGCTGAGCAGCTTCACCGTCTTCCGACGCGTCTACATCGAACGGGATGAGGTGAAGCAGATCGCCAGCATCATCCAGCGCGGCGAGCGGCTCCACATGTTCCGCGTGGGCGGGCTGGTCTTCCACGCCATCGGGCAGCTCCTGCCGCATCAGATGGCCGACTTCCACAGCGTCACGGCCCTCTACCCCGTGGGCTACGAGGCCACGCGCATCTACTGGAGCCTGCGGACCAACAACCGCCGCTGCTGCTACCGCTGCACCATCTGCGAGAACAACGGCCGCCCCGAGTTTGTCGTGCAAGTCATCGAGCAGGGCCTGGAGGATCTGGTCTTCTCCGACTCCTCGCCGCAGGGTAAGGGAGCTGGAGGCTCGCTGCCTCCCTCCGCCCCCTGCCCTGCTGATGGGGAGGATGGGGTGATGCAAGGCCCAGGGTGGCTCGAGCTGGGGGTCCGTGCCAGCGGGCAGCCTGTAGCGGGTGCCTGTCTCCCAACCCCCTCTTCCCTCGGCAGCCGTCTGGAACCGGATCATCGAGCCAGTGGCGATGATGAGGAAGGAAGCCGACATGCTGCGACTCTTCCCTGAGTACCTGAAGGGTGAGGAGCTCTTCGGCCTCACGGTGCACGCGGTGCTGCGCATCGCCGAGTCGGTAGGTCCTGGCTGGGGGTGGGGGTCTCCTCTCTGCGCTGGCGGTCAGCCCCGTTGGGAAAGGCGCTGGTGGTCGTGCTGGTGGGGCCGGGGGCGGCTGCTCAACCCATGGCCCCTCCGCTCTCTCCTCGGCAGCTGCCCGGCGTCGAGAGCTGCCAGAACTACCTGTTCCGCTACGGGCGCCATCCGCTGATGGAGCTGCCGCTGATGATCAACCCCACCGGCTGCGCCCGCTCCGAGCCCAAGATCCTCACCCACTACAAGCGGTGAGCGGGGCTGGGATCCACCGGGAGAGCCGGGATCCCTGGGGATCCCTCGGCTCTGACTCCCTCTCGCCCCCTCCTCGGCAGGCCCCACACCCTGAACAGCACAAGCATGTCCAAGGCCTACCAGAGCACATTCACGGGCGAGACCAACACACCCTACAGCAAACAGTTCGTGCACTCCAAGTCCTCCCAGTACCGGCGCCTGAAGACGGAGTGGAAGAACAACGTCTACCTGGCGCGGTCCCGCATCCAGGGGCTCGGGCTCTACGCGGCCAAGGACATCGAGAAGCACACCATGGTCATCGAGTACATCGGCACCATCATCCGCAACGAGGTGGCCAACCGGAGGGAGAAGATCTATGAGGAGCAGGTGGGGCTCCGGCGGGACGTGGGGGGGCTCCGGCGGGACGTGGGGGGGGCTCCGGTGGGATGTGGGGGGACTCAGTAGAGCCACCAACACCCTCTCCCTCCGCAGAACCGCGGCATCTACATGTTCCGCATCAACAATGAGCACGTCATTGACGCCACGCTGACGGGGGGCCCGGCCAGGTGAGTGCAGGGGGGCTTTGGGGTGGTGGGACTCCCCCCCACAGAGGGAGCGGTGCTGACCCCACGCCTCTCTGCTCCCCCGACCCAGGTACATCAACCACTCGTGTGCCCCGAACTGCGTGGCCGAAGTCGTGACCTTCGACAAGGAGGACAAGATCATCATCATCTCCAGCCGGCGCATCCCCAAGGGGGAGGAGGTCAGGCGGGGGGCGTGGGGTGGCTGGAGGGGGGCTGGGGGCTGCCGGGGGGGCTGGGGGGGGGCGGGGCCGGGCTCCATGCCGTGCCGTAGGTGACTCCCCGCTCCCCCCCAGCTCACCTACGACTACCAGTTCGACTTCGAGGACGATCAGCACAAGATCCCCTGCCACTGTGGAGCCTGGAACTGCCGAAAGTGGATGAACTAGCTGGGAAAAGGGGCTGGGGGCCGCGGCCCCCGCCTCGGAGACCTCGCCAAGACCCGCCGGGGCCGCGGGAGGTGCCAGGGCGGCCGGGCAGGCGGTGGCGGCCGGGGCACGGAGGCTCCGGCAGGGAGGGCGACCACCGCCGAGCCGCCGGCCCTGCCCGAGTGGGACGGACGGACGGACGAACTGGCAACTCAGGGTTTTCTTTGCTTCGTCCTACGAAGAAGCGGGGCGGGGCGGGGGGAGGTCGGGGGTCCCAGCGAGACCCCCACCGCCACCATCACCCACCGCCCGCCTCCCTCGTGGGGGAGCCACGGGGGAGCAGAGCGGTCCCAGCGGAGCCGGAGCGAGTTCAGAACCGGCCTGGATTATTTTTATTTTTATTTTTATTTTATTTTTTTTTTTTTTTAGAAACAAAACTAATAATATTTGCTCGCTAATTACCAAGGTAACACAGACTCCTTGAGCTCGACAATCCGGGCTCTGCCCCGTCGCGCTGCGGCGGCCAGAGCTCGCTCGGTTCCTTTGATCTCTTTTTGTTTGTGCGTGTGGACGAGACCCCGGAGCGCGGCGGCGCGGAAGGAGGCGCCTACGGCGAGGGCCCCCGACAGACACAAGGAGCTTCTGCACCCAAACCTACCTCATTTTAAGTGTTAGATTTTTTTTTTTTTTCTTTTCTGTTATTGTTGTTTTTAAATGTGAGCCCCCGCCACCCTTCCGGGCAGCGCCGCCGGCCCCCGGGGGGGTCTTTCCCCTCTCCCCTGGGCTCCAGGGGAGGCAGCCCCCCCCCCCCCCCGTCCCCCTGTCCCCCTCCTCTGGTCGTGGCTGCAGAAGGGCCCTCAATGGGGTCCCTGGGGAGAGGTGGGGGGGCGCGGGGCGGGGGGGAACCCCTGTCCTCGTCCCCCAGCCCGGGAGGTCCCAGCCATGCGACGTGCCAAGGTGGGAGGTGGGGTCGGGGCGGGGGGGGGTGCCAGACCCGCTCCCCCGGTGCTGGGGGGGGGGGTCGGCAGGGACAAGTGGGGGCCCCCCCCCGGCCACCCCATCGCCCGCAGCACCCACAGCTGGGGCTGTGCGCAGCCGCCATCGGCACGGGGCGGGGGGGGGAAGGTTATTTATCTATTTATACCTTATATTGTATATACTAGATGGGGGGGGGAGGGGGGCTCTTTGTGCTCTGCTGGGCTGAGATTTGGGGTGCGGGGGCAAGGGGGGGCCACGGCATTTTTAAACCCAGTCTCCGAGGGCTTGAGGGGGGGGTCTGAAGCCTCCTGCCAGGCAGGGGCGGCCTCGGAGAGCGAAGCAGCGAGTGGGCATTACAGGCCAGGCCCCCCCTACCCCAGCCCTGGCCCCCCCCCCCTTCCCCCCCACGGCCGCCACCTGCCCCCCACCCCACCCTGGGGGGGAACCTCGGGGGGTGCTGGGATCTCTTAACGCACAAACGCACGGTGTGGGGGGGACCCTCCTGTCCCCCGGGGGGGGGGGGGTCGGGGGGTCGGTGCCCCCCCACCCCAATTCCCCCCTCTGGTGTGGTGGGGGCAGCGCAGGGACGGCCGGAGGAGGAGGAGGAGGAGGAGGGGGGGGGGGAAATCTTTAAAGCTGCTTCCGCAACTCGTCAAAGCTGCAAAAAGGTTTAAGGTAAAAATGTTTTAAAAAAAAAAAAAATGGAGGAAAACAAAAAAACTGATGATAAAAAAGTGAGAGTGGGGGTGGGGGATGAGAAAGTTTTAACAGAAAATATACGAGAAATTTAACTTTCGGAGCTGTACATAGCCGGGGCGTGTAGAAATCCCGTTTTTACCAATACCGAAACCACTGGATGTTATTTTAAAAATAAAGCGCGTGAGAAGCCAGGCCGCCTGCCTCCCTCCCTGGGCCGGGGGGGTCGGGGGGCGTGGAGGGGGTCCCCACCCATGTCCCACCCCCCCGTCACTCATGGGGGACCCCCCTGTGCCCCGCAGGGGTGGGGTTGGTGCCCTACTCCCCCCTCCCCCCCCGTGACTGGGGCCCTCCCCAGGGTGTCAGACACCCCACACCCCCCCCAACCCCGGGGTCCCCAATGTGTGTGTCCCGCCCCCCACGGGGCGCCGTGACCCGGCGGGAGGGGAAAGGTCGCCCGACGGTCATGAATGAATCACGCGGGCCGCGCGCTTCCGGTCACATGGGAAGTACTGGCGGAAGTAGGTACCAGGCGCCGGGCGGAAGTGGGGCGGCGGCGGGACGGTCCGGGAGCCATGGAGGTGGGGGGGGTGACAGCGGGGCCGGGAGGGGGCACCTGGGGGAGCCGGCAGCGGGGGGGAGCGGGGCCGGGGGCTGCAGCCCGGCCCGACCCGCCCCGTGTCTGCCCGCAGGGTCCCGGCCCCGGCCCGGCCGCGGAGAGCCCGGCGGAGCGGAGCCCCCCGGGGCCGGAAGGTGATACCGGGAGCGTCTGGGGGGTCCCTGGGCCCGGGGGGTGCCGCGTAGGTTCGGGTGTGCCGGGGTCTGTGACGGCCTTGGGTGTTGCTGTCCTGGGGTCTGGAGTGTCCCGGGGTGGGGTTTCGTGGGCTTTGGGGTGTTTTGGGGTCGGGGGTGTCCCAGGGTTTGGGGTGCCTTGGGGTGGGGGTTTCCTAGGTTTTGGGGTATCCTAGGGCTTGGGTGCCCTGTGGCCCTGGGTTGGGTGTCCCACAGTCTATAGTGTCCCAGGGTTTGGGGTGTCCTAGGGCTTGGGGTGCCCTGTGGCCTTGGGTTGGGTGTTCCAGAGTCTGGAGTGTCCCAGGATTTGGGGTGTCCCAGGGTTTTGGGGTGCCCTGTGGCCCTGGGGTGAGCATCCTAGGCTTTGGGGTGTCCGAGGGTCTGGGGTGTCTCCTCCCTGCTGGCAGGCACCTCACGCTGCCCGTCCCCAGGGGAGCCCCACCGCGGCGCCTACACCACCTTCATGAAGTCCCACCGCTGCTACGACCTGATCCCCACCAGCTCCAAACTGGTCGTGTTCGACACTTCCCTGCAGGTGGGCCGGGGCTGGGGGGCAGGTTTGGGGCTGGGGGCTGCAGGACGGGGGCCAGGCCGGAGCCTGGGGGCTTAACTGGGACCACGAGGGCAGGTTTTGGGCTGGGGGACGGTCTCAGGGTTGTTCACCCACCATATAAAGGTCTTGCAAACTGGGGCAGAGGGACGTGGGCCGCTGGGGTGTCCCTGCTCCCCCGCGGGGTGCCCCGTCCCTCCTGCAACGTCCCCTGTGTCCCCGGCTGCAGGTGAAAAAGGCTTTCTTTGCGCTGGTCACCAATGGCGTGCGGGCCGCCCCGCTGTGGGACAGCAAGAAGCAAAGCTTTGTGGGTGAGTGAGTGGGACGGGGGGTCCCGGTGGGCAGTTGGGGGCTGGCGGGACCCCGCTCACCCTGCCCGTCCCCTCAGGCATGCTGACCATCACCGACTTCATCAACATCCTGCACCGCTACTACAAGTCACCCATGGTAAGGACCGGGGTGTCTGTGGAGCGCTCATCCCCGCGGGGACCCGGGGTCTGGCCTCTGCGTGACGGCGGTTGATCCTGGTTTCTCTCCTTGCGCCCAGGTGCAGATCTACGAGCTGGAGGAGCACAAAATAGAGACGTGGAGAGGTGAGATGCATCGTTCCCGGCCACCTCCCACCCTGCCCGGAGCCCCACAGCTCTGCACCCCGGCTGCCCGTGGCGCTGCCGGTCCCCTCAGCGTCTCCTCTCCCCACAGAGCTCTACCTACAAGACTCTTTCAAGCCACTGGTCTGCATCTCCCCCAATGCCAGGTACCCCCGTGCTGCAGGGAGGGGGCCACGGCTGGCGGCGGCACCCTCAGGTGCAAGGATGGGGTCTGGGCGAGCGCCAATTCCCCCCCTCCCCTCTCCACAGCCTCTTTGATGCCGTCTCCTCCCTGATCCAGAACAAGATCCACCGTTTGCCCGTCATCGACCCCGACTCGGGGAACACGCTCTACATCCTCACCCACAAACGCATCCTCAAGTTCCTCAAACTCTTTGTAAGTCCCGTCCCTGCCCCACGGCGGCAGCGGGGGCCGCCCTGAGACGAGCTCGGCCCAGGCTGTGCCAGGTACCGCCAGCTCCGGGGTGCTGGGGTGGGTGCAGCTTCGGTGCCTCGTGGCATATTGCAGGTGCTGAGGGGGGCCCCTGGGATGCTGCGTGAACCCCGCAGCCCATCTCCACCGCCCCTGCCTGCGCCGCCTCTGCCCGGGGGTCCCCCAGACCCCCCTCCGCACCCAGCGCTCTCTGCTTTCGCTCCTAGGACCGCGGCCCAGGCCCCCCACGAGCCAGGGGCGGCCGGAGCCGGCAACACCACGGGGTCTGTGGCGTGGCAGGCCGAGCCAGCGTCAGCGCTGTCCCCCTCCCCGTCCCCTGCAGATAGCAGAGGTCCCAAAGCCTGAGTTCATGGCCAAGACACTGGAGGAGCTGCAGATCGGCACCTACAGCAACATCGCCATGGTGCGGACCAGCACCCCCATCTACGTGGCGCTGGGCATCTTTGTGCAGCACCGCGTGTCCGCTCTGCCGGTCGTTGACGATTCGGGTAAGGATGGGGCCCGGTGCGGGGCACAGCGTGTGCTGGCTGTCCCCAAACCACCAGCTCGGGGTCCACGTCCCCTCTGGTGTGCTGGGGACCAGCCCTACGGAAACCCAGCCCCACGGAAACCCAGCCCCACGGGCGCCTCTCATATCCGTTTCCTTCCTTCCCTAGGGCGGGTGGTGGATATCTACTCCAAATTCGATGTTATTGTGAGTACTGGGGGGGGCTGTGGCAGTGGGCAGGCGGCAAAGCCTGGCCAGGGGCGGGACTGCGGGGCAGTGGGGGTCCCGTGGGGCCCAGCTACATCCCTGACACCTCTTGCTGTCCCAGAACCTGGCGGCTGAGAAGACCTACAACAACCTGGATGTGACGGTGACGCGGGCGCTGCAGCACCGCTCCCACTACTTTGAGGGCGTCCTCAAGTGTTACAAGCATGAGACGCTGGAAACCATCATCAACCGCCTGGTAGAGGCCGAGGTAACCCATCCCCCTGGGGTGCCGGTGATGGGCGGGGGGCCCGGGGTCCCTGCACCGGCCTCAGCCCCTCCGTGTGACACACCACCCCCCCGCCCCCAGGTTCACCGGCTGGTGGTGGTGGACGAGAGCGACGTGGTCAAGGGGATCGTCTCTCTCTCGGATATCCTGCAAGCCCTGGTCCTCCCGCAGGGCCCCTGAGGCGGTGGGGCGGGGGGGATTCTGCCCCTCCCAGTGCCCCCACCCTCCCGCCCCCACCACGCTGTGCCCAGCCGGGGCTGGCGGGGACGCCCCGGGTAGGGACCCGACTCACCAGCAGTGTCTAGCAATAACCTCCAGCTGTGGGGCAGCCCCACGCGGCCCCAGCCCGTGGCTCCCCACATGCTGCACCCTGTGCCCCAAAGCCGTGTTGGCCGGGCAGTGGGGTGCTGGGGGCTCACCCAGACCCCCCTGAGGTGCTACCCCAGTGCAGGGCCATTCCCTGTGCGGGCCCTCGTCCCCCTCACCCCGTGGCCCCCACGCAGGGTTTCACTGAGTTTGTTTTTAATCCCCCCTCATTCAGCTCCGCCCGGTACGGGGCTGCCCCCCTGCACCCCCCCGGGCCCCCCCCGCCGGCCGCACTCCCCACCGGGCCGCGTCCGCACCCGCCACCGCTTCGTGTGCGGAGAGAAACCGCGAATAAACACAGACCTGGCACGAACCCGGCCTCGTCGCGGGGCGCTCGGGGGCACCGGCCGCCGGTGCTGAGGGAGGGGGTGCCCTGAGAAGGGGGTTCGACCCCCCCCGCGGGACAGGGGGAATCTGCTGAGCTCGCCCAGACCCTAAATCCCTGTTTGTTCCGCCTGTGGCTTTTCTAAAAGGGCGGGATTGGGGACGGGACAGGGACAGGGACCTGGCGAGACGTGGGGACCCTCGTGGTGGTGACCACAGTGAGGGTGGGGGTGTCAGGGCAGGGGTTGGGGGAGCCCGGAGGGCAGCGGTGGAGGGGTGCCGGGATGTTGGGGTCCCCGTGGGGTGCTGGCGGGGGTCGCCGGCCACCCGGCCGCCTGGGTTCGCTGCCGGTGTCGCTCGGGGGAGGCGCGAGGCCTGGCCGTGCTGAGCGTGGCACATTCCGGGCCAGGGGGGAGGCCGAGACATGGCCCCCGCCACCACCAGCTCCCACCAGTGCTGGGGTCCGGCACAGGCTCTGGCGCAGCGGTGCGAGGTGAGAGACGGGACGGGTGCTGGTGGGGCGCGGGGGGCGGGGGGGGGTCCGGGAGGACCCGGTGCTGTACCGCGGGCTGATGCCGGTGCCGGTGCCGTTGCCATGCCGCCGCCGGAGGGTTGCTAAGCTCCGCTCGGAGCCCGCGTGGGCTGCAGCGATCGGTGCCAAACCTGGCATCGCTTCGGTTTGTCGCAGGGGGGGAAGGGATCCCGGTGGGGGGGGGTGGGGGTTGGTGGGCACCCCCGGGACGGCCAGCGCGGTTCCTGCCGTGTGCCGGGCTCCCGGCCACCGGGGCTGTGCCAGGGGGTCACCGTGCCCCGCAGCCGCTGGCCTGGCGGTGCCACCGGGCAGGGCGTGGGGGTCCCCGGGGGCGCACGTGCGGCGGTGGCTGCGCCTGTGTGCGGGCGGGCGCGTGGCTCTGCCGAGGCTCCGGCAAGCGCGTGGCTGCGGGGTCCCCCCGGCCCCCCGCGGCGGGGACCCCCCGGACCCCCGGTACCATGCTGGGTGGTCCGGACCGGGGCGCGGGGCGCCTGCGGATCTGCGAGCGGACCAAGCTGCTGCTGGTGGAGATCGACACGGTGGCGTGTTGCAGCCCGGCCGCCGGCATGGCCGCGGGGTGCCGGCCCACGCCCCCCTGGACCTACCGCCGCATCGCCGGGGAGTACGCGTGAGTGGCGACAGGGAGGGTGGGGGGGTCCATCCCGCAACCCTGGCCCCCGCCCGGGCGGCCCCCCACAGCCCTCGCACCCTTCACACCCCCCGTCTCTGTCTTGCAGGTACCTGGAGAAGCGCTTCGTGGCGGAGCTGGCCCCCCCCTGGCCCCCGGCTCCCCCCTGCCGCCTGCAGGACTTCGCCACCCCGTCCCCCCCGGGGCGCGAGACCCGGGCCTGGGTGCCCCCCACCCACTGCCCCCTGGGACAGCCCGAGGGGACGGGGGGCAGCGGATCCCGGGGCCGGCACCCCCCGTGTGCTCCCCGTCCCCCGCTGCCGGGGGGCAGGCCGGGCCCCCCCAGCTACGAGGCCCACATGCAGAGGGTGCAGGCGGCGTATACGCGCCGTGGGGGGCCGCCCCCCTACATCTCGCCCCCGGCCTACGACGCTCCCCACCGCACCCTGCAGCTCCGGCCCCCCCGGGGACCGCGCAGCCCCCCACCAGCACCCCGGGGCCGCGGGGCTGTGCCGGGGGGCTGGAGCCACACGCTGCCCCGGGCGGCCACCGAGGCTGGGCACTGGCGGCCCCGTGGGATGCAGCCGCCCCCGGGGGGGCCCAGCACCCCCTGGCACAGCCAGACACTGCCCCGGGCGGCAGCCGGCCGGGAGCGGGTCCCAGGGCGTGGCAGGGGGCGGCGGGGGACGGGGGGGCACGTCCTTATCGACGCCACCCGCGTGGTGGTCCGGGCCCAGTACGTCCCCCCTCCGCAGCGGCAGCAGGTCCGCTATGCTGGGGGGTCTCCAGCACCCACCGCCCCCCCAGGCAGCCCCCCTGCAGCGCCCGGGGCTGCCACCCCCCCAGCAGCCCCCTCACCCCCCCGGGAGGCCCCCAGCAGCCCCCGCAGCCCCTGGAGGAGCCCGGGTGGCTGTGGGGGTCCCCGGGGCCGGCCCCCGCCACGGCGGCCGGTGCTGTACGCCCAGGCGCTGCGCGAGGCCGTATCCCGCATCCGGCGGCACACGGCGCCCGACTCCGACTCGGAGGCGGAGGGGGGCACGGGGGGGTCCCGGTGGCGGCACTGCCGCGAGGCCCACGCCTACAGCAGCAGCAGCAGCAGCCTGGAGAGCACCGGGGCCCCCCCGGGGGCTGCCAGCCCTCCCCGAGCCTGAGGGGTGGGGCTTGGTGGGGTGTGGTGCCCTCAGGGTGGAGCTTAGCAGGGTGTGGTCCATCTGGGGTGGGGCTCGGCAGGGTGTGGCCCTCAGGGGGTGGAGCTCGGGGCTGCGGTTCCTACAGGCTGACCCCAATAAAGGCTGTGGGATCCCGGTGCGCCGCCTCCGCCCCTTGTGTGTGTGCGGTGAGGGGGGTCCCGGCCCCCCAGTGGGGCCCATTGCCCTCCCTGGCCCCCGCCCCTCCCCTGCACCCCTGGCTCCGTCCCTCCACACCCCAGTGAGGGCCCAGGCATCCAGACACCTCCCGGGGTCAGCTGGAGGCCCTGGGCATCCTGGGGGGCAGCGCACGGTGGGATGTGGTGCCCCCACCCCCGGGTCCCCTGTAATGAGTAGGTGAGCACAGCAGGGCTGGCCCGTGGCCACCAGCCCCACGTCACAGCTGGGGGGGGACCCCGGGTGAGTCACCAGGGGGGACTGTCCCCCCCGACGGCCACCACCTCTTAGTCACGCTGCGGGGTGGGGGGAGGATCCCCACGGCCAGAGGAAACCGCACAAATAACGTGTCCAATTTGCACGTTATTTAAAACCGGCTCCTCCTCCGCCCCCCTGCGCGACCCTGTCATTATCCCGGTGACACCGGCCGGGAGGTCACGGCGCGGGGCAGCCGGCGCAGCAGGGGACCCAGGCGTCCGGGGCCTCCCGCGCCCCGGGGGGTGACGCTCGTGGGGCAGCCCCGGCGCCACGTCACCCCATGCATCCCCCGTCCTGGCGCGTGGCCTCGGCTGCCCGGCACGGCACTGGGGTCCCGCTCCTGTGCCCGACCCGAGCCGCGCCGGCGACCTCAGCCCCCCACGGCACGGCTGCGGTCCTGCGCCCGGGCCTGGCGTGGCTCGGCGTTGCCTGGCACGGCACGGTGCGGTCTGGCTCAGCCTGGCACTGCTCGCTGCTGCCTGGCAGGCCTTGGTATGACCTGGCACGGCTTGGCACAGCTTGGTGCAACCTGGCAGAGCCTGGCACAGCCTGGTGCATTTTGGCACAGCCGTGCATGGCTAGGCATGGCACAACGCAGCCTGGCATGGCTCGGCACAGCCCAGCAAAGCCTGGAATAGCCCAGAAAGCTTGGCACGGCATGGCACAGCCTGGCATAGCCTGGCATGGCTCGGCTCAGCCCCTATCCTCTAGGCACAGCTTGGCACAGCTCAGCATGGCTCGGCACAGCCCAGCAAAGCCTGGAATAGCCCAGAAAGCTTGGTGTGGCTCGGCACAGCCCGGCATAGCCTGGAATGGCTCGGCACAACCCATATCAGCTCAGCACAGCTTGGCACGGGTCAGCACGACTCAGCGTGGCTCAGCATGGCTCGGCACTGCTTGGCACAGCCCGGCATGGCCCGGCACGGCTCAGCGCAGCCGTATCAGCCCGGCACGGCTCGGCGTGGCTCGGCACCGCTTGGCACAGCCGGGCACGCTGCCCGCCGTGGCCCGGGGTGTCCCAGACGCGGGGGAAGGCGGCGCGGCCCTTTCCGTGGGCTCAGCTCCTGCCCAAACCCCTCCCGCTCCCCGCCGAGAAAATCACCTTCTAATTCGGGCTGCGCTGGCGCCAGCGCCGCCCCTCCGGGTCCCCCCCCGCCTCCCGCCGCCCCCCAGACCCCTCTGCAGCCCGGGACCCATCCGGGGTCCCCGCGGCGCCGGGGGGGGGGGCGCGGCCGCGGGGGTGCCCACGCGAGGGACCGGGAGGTCCCGCCCGGTACCGGTGTCCCCGGACCGGGACGCGGTGCCGCCCGTGGCCGCCAGATGTCGCCGCGCAGCTGGTGACCGACCGGACCGGGGGGCACCGGCGGGGGGCACCGGGTGTCCCGCCCTGGTCGCGGCCGGGACTCGGCGGGGACCCTGCCCAATGCATGGCGCTGCGCCTGGGGGCCCCACACAGGACCCGGGGTGGACACGGCCACGCGGGTGCCAATGTCCCCAGAGAGCCGTGACCCACGTGTGTCACCGGTGCTGGCGGTGTCCCCAGAGAGCCGTGGTGACGTGTGTGTCGGTGCCAGCCGTGTCTCCAGAGAGCCAATGTCACACGCGTGCCAGTCCCAGCGGTGTCCCCGGAGACCAGCGACCCACGTGCGTAGCCAGCACCGGCCATGCCGCGACCCACGTGTGCCGGCCGTGCCGGCCGTGTCCCCACGGAGCGATGGCTCCCGCGTGCGGTGAAGGCCACACCACGCCACGCGGTGCCAGCCACGCCACCTCCCTGAACAGCCGTGTCCCACCCGCGCCCGCCGCGCCCACCACGGCCCCGTGGCACGGTGGCCGCTCGGTCCCGGCCACATGCCCGGGCGCGGTAGCCACGCGGTGCCGGCTCTCCCAGGCCGCGCGGAGGAACCGGTGGGAAGGGGGTGCGGTGAATGCGGCATTGTTGCGCGGGGTTGGAGTCACAGATAATTACCTCAATTAGTTACAATGGCAGAGTAATAAATACAGGCTTAGCGGCTCCTTCCCCACTGCGGCTTCTCAGATTAATCCAGCCCGGGCGAGCGGAGCTGAAAGGAGTGATGGACAATTCATTAAACTCGCCGAATGCCGCACAAGGCACCCGTGAAGGCCGGCGTTAGCCCCCGGCGGCTCCGGCTTTGTCCCTAATTGTTCGTCTCGGGCATTGGTCACCTATCGGGGAGTGGGTGACGGCGACGGTCCCCCCCGGGGCTGGCATGCCCGGGGATTAGAGGCCAGCCCTGCCACGGTTGCTGGGCGCGCTGGCCCCGCGCCGGAGGAATGTGGCAGCCGGGGGGGGCGGTGGTGGCCGGACAAGCCGGGCGCTGGCGGGACGCAGGCCCACGCCAACCGGAGGCGAGGGGAGCTGGGACGGGGCTGCGCCGCGCCGCTGCCGGCGGTTAATGGGCCACGGGATGGGGATGGTCCCGCAGGTGGACTGGTGCCACCGGCCAGCCCAGACAGCTGGGCATGGCTCTGTCCCTCTGTCCTGCACCCCTGGGAATGACACCATCCCTCAGTCCTGCACCTCAAGCAATGACCGTGTCCCTCTGTCCTGCACTTCTGTGTGCCATCCTGTCCTTCTGCCCTGAAACTTTGGGCGTTGTCCCGTGTCTCTGTCCTGCACCCCTGGGCACTGTCCTGTCCCTCTGTCCCGAACCCCTGGGCATGGTCCTGTCCTTCTGCCCTGCACCTCCAGGAATGACACCGTCCCTCTGTCCTGCACCTCTGGGCACGGCTCTGTCCCTCTGTCCTTCTCCCCTGAGCAGAGCCCCCCCCCACGCCCCAGCCCTGCCGGGGGGGCCCAGCCCACAGCAGGCCCCGCTTGCGGCTGCCATCCAGCTGTTACCCAGCTTCCCAGATGTGACGGGCTGGCGCGGGGCGGGACCTCCCTGTCCCTGTCCCTGCGTCGGCCCCTGCGCTGCGACAGCAGCTATTTCCAGCGCCCGGGCGTATTTGTACAAGCCGGGGAGGTCTGCACCCTGCGCCCGGGGTGCCCCTGCCTGCCCGGGGGTCGCGGCTGCCCGAGGTGCCCGGCAGTCACCAGCGTGCAGGAAAAGCTGAGTAACAGAGGTGACTTATAAGAATGTCATTATCTATATTCCTGACTCGCTACCGCAGGAAAACAGGCTATTTTCATGCCCTGTGCGTGTGCAGAATTTAGCAGGCAGATAACTCCCGGCAGGCGGGAGATGCTCGGAGGGTTATTTCGGGCTGTGTTCCTTTCCAGTCGTTTTTTTCTCACAATTCTTTATTTTATTTCACCACGCCAGGCTGTGTTTTTACCTTGGCACAGACAGCGGGGGCCCCCGGGGTTTTTTCCCCCCCACCTCTGGGTCTAAACATCAACTTTTCCACTATCGGCTCCGGGAGATATTTTGGGCGGTGGCAGCGTCATCCTGCAGCCTTTGATGCTGTGGATCCCCAGGGGCCCCACGAGGTTCCCAGCTCCGGCCGTGGGGCAGCCCAGGGTGAGGGGGGACCCCCCCACCATGGGTGGGCGCTGATGGGACCGGGGGTCCCCAGGTGGGGATGGCTCCCTGCCTGCTCCCTGTGGCTGGATGTCACCGTGGTCCTGTGTTTCGCCCTGTGCCAGACATGGGGACAGGGGTTGCAGCCCATCGCTTCGCCCTGCCCCATCCCCAAGGTGTGGAGTTATGGTGCAGCGGGTGCACGTGGGTCCTGCGGCTGCCCCGGGGGGACGCCCACCCCGATGTCCCAGTGAGATACCCGTCCCGGAGGGATGCCCTTCCCAGGGATGCCTACCCTGGGGCTCTGCCCACCCCTGTGGGATGCTTGTCCCAGGGAAAAACCCGTCCCAGGGGGATGCCTGTGCCAGCGCGGCACCTGCCAGCCACAGAGCTGAGCCTCACCTTTGCCACAGCCTTTCTCCGGCTGCAGCTGGGCCCCACGCACGGGTGCAGGGCATGTGTGGGGCCAGTGGCCAGTCCCGGCCTCCCCAGCCCTGGCCCCAGTAACCTCGGTGCCCTCCCCGGTCCCCCTCCTCCCCCGGAGCCGAGGGGAGCCGTCAGCCCCGGCCGGGAGCGGTGATGGACGATGCTCATTCCCTGTCTGCCGCCTTGTACCTCCCGTGGCCGCTCCCAACGCCCGGCCCCGGCGGCACCAGCCCTGCCGCCCCGGCAAATTCCAGCGCCGGGGATGCCGCAGCCCAGGTGCCATGGTGATGGGCGCCCCAGCCATGGGGATGGACTCCCTGGCCGGGAGCGGCGGCAGGGACAGCCGGGCTGGAGACGGGCACGGCGGGAGAAAGAAGGGGGTCTGTGGGGAGGGGACGATGGAGGGGAGGGCAGAGGAAAGGAGTAGAAGAATGGACGGACAGACAGCTGGAGGGCCTGAGGGACACAGAATGGGGAGGTGAGTGGATGGAGAGGTGATGGACGGATGGACGTGTGTAGCGAGGGCCGGCTGCCCAGCCCCACGGTTTGGGGGATATTGCCCCCCCCAGCTCCTCCCTCCCTCATCCCCCCAGAAAAATCGGGGCAGGACTGATAAAAATATATCCTTTATTCTTCTCTAAAGGCTATCAGTAAAACCTGTAACAAAGCATTATTATTATTAATTATTATTAATTATTATTATTATCTTTAATTATAAAAAACAGGGCCTGGGGCCAGCAAAGCGCAGGGTGGGGCCGGCATCAAACCGTCCACAATAAATATTTTATTTACAGTGAGAAGGGGACCCCACAGAGCCGGAGCAGCCAAGGGGCGGCCGGGAAGGTGCGTGGCACCGAGCACACCCCAGCCAGCTGCTGGCCCCCGGGGCAGCCACTCTGCCTGGGACAGGCTGGGGGTCCCCGGCACGCAGCCTCAGGCCCACCCGTGGGCGCCTTTAATCCAGCCGGGCACCCATCATGGGGGGTGGCGCAGACCCCCTCCGGGGCTGGGCAGGGTGGTCGCCGGGGGCTCACAGGCACTCGTGCAGCACCTGCGTGTTGGTGCAGTTCAGGCAGCTGACGTGGCAGCACCAGTGGAAGGTGCAGTTGCAGCGCTCGGTGACGCGCTGGGTGCGCGTGCGGTACCCGCGCCCGCAGCACAGCAGCTCGCACCCGTCCAGCCCCGGCGAGGAGCTGTTGCAGAAGCGCCCGGCCGTGCCCGCTGTCCCCGTCTTCCCGCTGTAGGTGCAGAAATTGGGTGACTTCTCGAAGTAGACGAGGTCGTGGGGTGAGGGGGGTTTGTGGGCAGGGTTCTCGGGCTCCAGGTGATGCAGCTCCACCCGTGACGCCCGGTTGCTGCCCTTGTTGCCGTAGATGACGCGGGAGGCGCCGTCGAAGCGATCCTTCAGGACGTCGCCCACGGCGCGGAAGGTGGGCAGCCGCATCCAGCACGTGCGGACGGTGCAGGAGCCCGACATGCCGTGGCACTTGCACTCCTGGCGCATCTCTGAGAAGACCGTCTGCAAAGAGGGGGGGATGTGGGGTGCCGTGAGCAGCCTGGGAACCCCCCGAGGACCATCATGCTCCCGCATCCCTCTTCTCTGCAGCATCACATCACGCTCAGCCTGCCCAAAGCCAGCCAGGCAACCCCTCTCTGACAGTTCCCAACCCACGCCCGGGGCCAGGCTGGGGGTCTCTGTGGCTGTGCCCGTGTCCCCCCCCCCGCAGTGCTGCCCACAGGCCCCCGCGCCCTCACCATGCGCCCGGCCTCATTGTTGTGCAGGTTCATGAGGAAGCGCAGGTCGCGGCCCTTCTCGCTGGAGTCCACAAACTCCCTCCCAAAGAGGCGCCCAAAGTCGATGTTGTCGCTGCAGCCCCCCCAGTGCCAGTCGGGCCCCCCGGGACCACGGCGCCGGTAGTCGCAGGTGCAGGACTCGATGGAGCCCTCCGAGCAGGACCGTGCCACTGAGTGCGTCACTCCGGCGCTGGTGATGGCAAAGATGAATGCTGTCTCCCGGCAGCCTGTGGAGGGGAGCGGGGCCTCAGGGTGCTGCCAGGACCAGGAGGGGACACCCACCAGCACCCCCCAACCCGCAGCCACAACATGCTGGTGATGGGCTGGCGGCTGATGATGCCCTTTGGTGAAGCAGGGGTGCTTTGCCGAGCATCCCGACTTGGGGGTGCTGCAGAGTGGGGTCTGGGGAACCCCACACCACCTCCCGCTGCCCCGTGGCCTCACCCCGGTTGACGATTTTGCCAAAGATGTTGGGGCCCTGGGAGGTGGGGCAGTTCCAGCGGCGGTTGCGGAACTGCCACTTGCACTCCTTGATGGCGGTCTGGAGGCCGGAGCTGACGCTGTGCAGGATGCCGGGGTTCTGGCGGATCAGCTTGCGCTGCTTGCGGCTCAGCAGCTGCAGGCTGGGGTCCAGCACCAGCTGCACGTTCTTGGAGTCCGTCAGCAGGTTGGTGGACGAAGCCACGTTGATGATGCCCCTGCAGCACAGGCCGGGACAGCGATCACTGGGGAGGGGTCCCAGGCATCCCACTCCTCACCTCAGCCCCCCCCCAGGGGGGCCTGACCCGTCTCGTCGCCGCTATCGGAGCATCCTCCTTCCCCAGGCATCCTCTGCAGCCGGCTCCCACCCAGGGGTCGCAGCCCCGTGCGTGTCCCCGGGGTCGCACCTGCACGCCCCATCCCCGGGTGTGGGACAGCCTCTGCCGCGCCGGTGCCAGCCCCGCTCCCCCCCCCCCCGCCCCGGTACCGGTGCCGGTACCGGCGGACTCACCACCACCGCCCGCTGTTGTTCACCGCCAACGTGTTGGAGAGGGAGGAGAGGGCCAGAGCCCAGAGCGCCCGGAGCGCCAGCCCCAGCGCGGCGGCTCGCATGGCTCCGGCACCGGGAGGCCCCGGCAGAGTGCGCGGGCGAGCGGCCGCCGGGGTATTTATGGTGCCGCGGAGCCCCCGGCCCGGCCGCTACATCCACGCGTGTTTCCGGACGCGCGGGGCGCGGGCAGGGCGGGCGGCTCCGACGAGGGCGGCCACGGAGGGACGCGGGGAACGCCGGCCGGCCGGGCGGACCGGCACCGACACCGGCACCGGGCTGCAGCCGGTGCCCGGTGCCCGGCGTCGGGAGCGCGGTGCCCGCCGCTCCCCGCCCGGTCCCCGGGGCGCGGCGTCGGGCGATCCGTACGCGTTGCCCGGTGCCGGTGCTCGGCGGTCCGTGCACGGTACCCGGTGCCGGTGCTCGGTACCCGGTACCGATGCTCGGCGGTCGGTGCACGGCTGCTGGTGGCTCCCCGGGGAGGCGGCTCGGCTGGACTCGGCTCGGCGCGGCGGGTGCGCAGCGCTCAGCACCCGGGAGCATCTTCCAGCCCCTTCCCTCTTATAGGGGCGGCGCGGAGGGTCCCCATGGGCCGGTCCCGCCGAGCGGGGCCTCCCCGCGTCCTCGCCCTAACAATGGGGAGCGGCGGAGCCGCGGCACCTCTTATGGGGCGGCCGGAGCGGCGGCGCCGGGCCTGTCCGTCACGGCCCGGATTAGCCCGGCGGGTGGCTGCGCCCCGGCCCCGTGCCCAGACCGCGGCCGGGGCTCGGGGGGACACCCCGCTGCCGCCCCCCGCCCTCCCCTACCGCCCCACGCACACGGTCTACCGGTACCGACACCGGCACCGGCGGGGGGAGCCCGGCACGGCCCGGGACAGCTCCCTGTGCAAGGAGGAACGGGTCCTGGAATAGCCCGGGACGGCCCGGGATGGCTCCGGGAGCACGGAGGGAGCGGGGGCCGGGGATAGCCCGGGAAGTCCCGGGACGGCCCGGGGCGCACGGAGGAGTGGAGTGACGGGATCTCCCGGGACAGCCCTGGACGCATGGGAGGGGCAGAGTCCCGGGACAGCCCGGGGCGCACAGAGGACGACCGTCCCGGGACCGCCGGGTTTGTGGGGACGGGGGACGTGCAGCCCCCGGGGCGCGGGACCGTCGGGGCTGCGCCGATCGTCGGTGCCGGTCCGGAGCCCCCGGGCCCCTCGCCCGGCGCGACGGGGCGGCCGCATCCTCTCGCCGCTGGGGGCCAGCCGTGGCCCGACCACCGGCGCTGCACCCCGTATCTCCCCCCCCCCCCCGCGAACATGCCCGTGGGCGCCCACGGCGTGTGCAACTCTCGTGGGTGCGACACGGCCCGGCAGGGCTCCCCCAGCCCCGGGGAGGGGGGAGGGATGGTCCGGGGGGTGATGGAAGGAGGGAAGGAGGGGATGGAGGGAAGGGCAGAGGGTGCCCGAGGTGGGGGGGGGGCCTGGCGTGGCCGTGGATAGGGCTACGGTGACAGTGACACCGGACCGGTGCGGGCACGTGTCTCGGTGGGGACGAGGGTCTGTCCCCGCTTGCCCCCACCCCGGGGAGGGGTGTGTGTGGGTGAACCCCCGGGGCCGGGCCGGCCGGGAGGGGGTGGGGAGCGGAGCCCCCCCGTTGTGGCGGTGCCGGGGGCGGGTAATCCCCCCGCGGCGGTTTCCCCGGACCAGTCATGCGGGGCCGGATTAGCCCCGCTCGTCCGTCACGGCCCGGGGACGCCGCCGCTCACGATTTTAATTCAAGGACTGACAAAGCCCGGGCCGGTGCGGGGGGGCAAACACCGGGTACCCTCCCCCTCACCCCCTCCCCCGGACCGGGAGGGGCCCGAGGCCGCGCCGGGGTCTGCTCCAGCGCGGCGGCTCCCCCCCCCGCCGCCCGCCTCGCCCCGGTTCCCGGCCGGGCCAGGCCGTGTCCGCGCCCTCGGGCCGCCGCCCCGTCGGGGCTCCCGGGGCTGAGGTCAGCGGCCGCGGGGAGGCCCTGGGGCGCGGCCGGGAGGGCCCTGCCCGGGGCCGTGCCACCACCGGCCGGGCCCAGCCCACCCCGCTCCATCCCGGGGGTCCCCGCTCCCCCCGCACCCCCTGCCCGCCACCCCCGTTCCCCCATCCCCTCTGCAGCCCCCCCGCAGCCAGACGGCGGCCCCCGGGGGGGAATGCGCATCCCCCAGACCCGGGGTGTCCGCGGGAACCCGGCGGCGCGGAACAGCTCCCGCAGCCGTCGGGGCGGCCGGTGCTGCCGGTGCCCCGGGGCGGACGCCGTTACTTGCCCGGGGCGGGCGGAGGGGGGGCCGGGGAGGGGGGACGGCGCGTCCCGTCCCGCCGTACCGAGCGGGGATGGACGGAGGGAGGGAGGGAGGGAGGGAGGGACGCGGGGACGGACGACAGTGGGACGGACAGACAGCGGGACAGCTGGGCGGATCGATGGACAGCGTGATGTGAGGGGGAACGTGAGCATCGGGACAGCCTCAGTACCGCCGGTACCGCTCCGGAACGGGACAGGGGGAGCCCCCCTGGGACCCCTGTGCCGTTATTGGGGTTCCCGCCCCCCGTGCAGCACAGCCCCCCCCCGCCCCCCACATGGACGGGGTTCTGCCTCTCCGGTGCTCATGCCGGGGGGGAGGGGGCACCGGGACCCCCCGCTCACCTCCTCCCCATCACCTTCCCTCCACCCCCCCCCGGTGTAACCCCCTCCCCGCACTGCCGCAGCCGCTGCCATGGAAACGGCTTGCGGGTCTCGCGAGCTCGACACCCCCCCACGTTCCCCGCGCTCACCCCCGGGCCCGGTGCGGGGGGGGGGGGGCGGGAAGCGGAGCGGGTGTTGGGGTGGGGGTGGGGGGGGCACCGGGCGCTCTCGCGAGATCGGCGCGATCGGGCCTCCGCTTCCGGCGGCGGGAGCGGTGCAGAGTCAGCTGCGGGCGGGGGGCGCCACCGGCACCGGCACCGGCACCAGGTGCGGGGGGGGGGCCGCAGCGGGGTGGGGGCCGGGGCGCCGCGCATCGGCGGGTACGCCGCACCGGGGGGGGGTGGGCACCACACCGGGGGGGGGGCTGCAAGGCGTTTTGGGGGTGCACGGTGCATTGGGGGTGCGGAGCACCGGGGAGGAGGGGGGGCATCGCACCGGGAAGGGGGGGACTGATGTGGTGCGGCGGGAGGGGCGTGGGGTACGGGGCGGCGGGAACGGCGGGGGGGGACGGGGGCTGATGCGGCGGGGGTGGGGGGGCGGTGATTTGGGGGGGCGCTGCAATCCGGGCGGGGGGGGGGGGGCGGTGCGTTGGAGGGACGCAGTGTGAGCGGAGTGGGGGTGTTGCTGCGGTTCGGGGGGGTGGGGAGTGAATTCGGGGGGCGTCGCACCGAGGGGCTGCGGGGGCCCCCGGGGGCGGCTGCAGCCCACGGCCGGGAGGAGCGCGCTGCGGTGCGGGGGGCGGCGCTGGGGCCCCCCCGCCGGCGAGGGTGCAGGGCCGGGGGTCCGTGCATGGGCCGGGGGGTGCGGGGGGGTGTCGGGGCCGGTGTGGGGGCTTTGCTTCCCCCGAGGAGGGCTGCGGTCGTGCCTCAGTTTCCCCTAGTGTGGAACCCTGGTCTATCCCTAGGATGCAGCGTAGGGGGGCCCACATCCCCAGCATGCCCCCCCCATTGACCTGCATAGAGGGGCAGCCTCCACAGAGTGCACGGCCCTGTCCCCAGACCCCTACCAGGGGTCCCCCAAGCCCCGCATTTCCCCAGGACATGGGGGACCCTGATCCCTGCAGCCCCCCAAAGCACAGGGGATTCCTGGAGCCCCACAGCTCCCCGCCCGCCCCCCCCCCAATTCTCAGGGCTACTCCCCACCCCAGCGCTTGCCCCGTGCCCCCGCAGGATCCGGCCTCGCCTGCGGACGGAGCTAGCGCCGCCGTCACCATGGGCAACATCTTTGGGAACCTGCTGAAGAGCCTGATCGGGAAGAAGGAGATGCGGATCCTAATGGTGGGGCTGGACGCTGCCGGGAAGACCACCATCCTCTACAAGCTGAAGCTGGGGGAGATCGTCACCACCATCCCCACCATAGGTGTGTAGGGTAGGGGGCGTGCACCAGGCACGGACCCCTCCCTATCAGGGCTTCTTGGGAGGGGGCTCGCAGCCCTGCGTGCCTCAGTTTCCCTCCGCTGTCTCTCCCCTCAGGGTTTAACGTGGAGACGGTGGAGTACAAGAATATCAGCTTCACCGTGTGGGACGTGGGTGGGCAGGACAAGATCCGGCCCCTCTGGCGGCATTACTTCCAAAACACCCAGGGTAGGTCCCCGCCGGGGATGCGGGGAGGGGACGGGGCTTGCCGGGGAGCGGGGCGGCCATGGGGCCGGAGGGTCCTGCGCTCCCAGCAGCGCCTACTCGCCGCCCCCCAGGGCTGATCTTCGTGGTGGACAGCAACGACCGGGAGCGGGTGAACGAGGCGCGGGAGGAGCTCATGCGGATGCTGGCGGAGGACGAGCTGCGGGACGCCGTCCTCCTCGTCTTTGCTAACAAGCAGGTGGGTCGGCGGGGGGGGTGTCCCCGTGGCGGGGTCGGGACCAGCCCTGGGGCGTTGGGGCTGGTGTCTGGGTGCCTGTGGCAGGAGCATGCCTATCCCCAGGCTGATATCTGGCAACCCCTGTGGGCAGGACCGTGCCCACGCTTGTGGCATCGAGGCTGGTGTCTGAGAGACCCTGTGGCAGGACCACGTCCATCCCTGTGGCTTCAGGGCTGCCATTAACTGTGGTGGGGCTGTGCCCATCGCCATGGCATCAGGGCTGGTGTTTAACACTCCTTCTGGCCGGACCATGCCTGTCCCTGTGGCATCAGAGCTGGTGTCTCACATCCCCATGGCGGGCCTGTGCTCCTCCCCACGTGATCGGGGCCGGTGTGAGCCCCCGTGGTGGGATAATGCCCATCCCCACGGCATCAGGACAGGTGTCAGCCCCAACAGTGGGATAATGCCCATCCCCACGGCATCAGGATGGGTGTCAGCCCCAACAGTGGGATAATGCCCATCCCCACGGCATCAGGGCTGGTGTCAGCCCCAATAGTGGGAGGGCGCCCATCCCCACGGCATCAGGGCCGGTGCTTGACCCCGGCTCTGCCCTAGGACCTGCCCAACGCCATGAACGCGGCGGAGATCACGGACAAGCTGGGGCTGCACTCCCTGCGCCACCGTAACTGGTACATCCAGGCCACCTGTGCCACCAGCGGGGACGGGCTCTACGAGGGCCTCGACTGGCTCGCCAACCAGCTCAAGAACAAGAAGTGAGCGGGCGGCCACCAGCCCCAGCCCCCTCCCCGCACCCCCGGCCCCCCCCCGGGGCCGTGCCAGGCCCCCCCCGGCCGCCCCCTCCCCGCCCCGGTTGGGTTTTGCTTTCTTCTGGCACCGGTTGCTGTGGGGTTTTTCGCCTTTTTTGGGGTCTCTTCGGTTCCCCTCGGATCTCGTGTGTGCGTGCGTGGAAATATAGCTATATATAACGTATCTGGGGGGGGGCAGGGGCAGAGCCCCGGGGAGTGGGACGGGGGCTGGGGGCCACCTCGGTGCTGCCCCGCCTGGGGGGGCCATGCCGGGGCACCCTGTCCCTGTGCATGTCCCTGCACCCCTCACCTTCCTCTGGACCAAATGTGGGGGCAGCGGGGCCGCAGGGGGCATTTGGGACCATACACACACACACACACACACACACCCCAGCACCCCCTCCCGGCCCCATGTGTCCCCCAGGGGTCCCACACGTCCCCGGCCCCCCCCATGTCACTTCGAGGCAGGTCTCCTCCCCGCAGCGTGACCCCCACGGCAGGGGCGTGGGGCATGGGGCTACCGGGACCCCTACAGTCCCCTGGCCATGCCCTCCCCCCCACCCTGGCCACCTGCACCCCAACCCTGTGCCAGCATAGTGATTGTATGTCCCTGCCCCTCACGGATGGACGGACGGACAGCCCCGTACTGTACCCCTCCCTCGGCACCGTATTTATACCCCCGGTCTGTGCTTGGTGTGACGTGTCGCTGCGGCTCTGCCCCGTCTGGGGACGTGTGTACTTGCCCCACCCCCCCCTCACGCCTGAGACGGTGGGTGACCCCCGGCCCCCCCTTGGATATTAAACATGTTTTATGTAGCACTGCCTCACGGCTCTTCTTCCGCAGCCCCCCCAACGCAGGGGTCCCGCGGAGGGGGGCGGTGATGGACAGCCCAGGCTGGTTTTAATTAGAAAGAGCTTAGCAGGGTGAGGGGGGATGGCGGCCCCCCCCCTCTTCCCAGGCTCATCTTTAGGGGAATATTGGATGAAATGGTAAATCCCATTAGCACTAATCCCAGCTGGGGCGTGGGGATGGTGCCAGCGCCGGGACAGGCGCGAGTGGGGCACAGTGCCCCGGTGTCACCCCCCCTATGGGCCAGGGGACCAGCTGAGTCCCATTTGGGGCCAGCACTGCTGTCCCCATCCCCATGTCCTCTCTGGGTTGGTGACTGGGGGGCTGTTGGCCCCCAGGACCCCCTGTGCTGGTGATACCGAGCCAGGGTGCGGTGCTGGCTATCCGGACACGTGGGTTCCTCTTACACTGGGCAGGCTGGAGTGAGGGTGACTGGGGTTCCCCAGTGGGCTGGGAGCTGCCGAGCCGGGACGGGTGCACTCCCACTGGCCGGGCCGGTGGCTTTGTCTGGTGGGGGCCAGCCCGGCGCTGACCTGGTGGCCCTAATCCCATTAGCGCCCTGGCCCCCAGCCGCCAGCCTGGCTTCCCCACCTCTCGGCAACCGGGGCTGGTATGTGGGTGCACCGGTGGGGCCAGCGTGCCGATGCCGTCGTCTGGGAGCTGCACCAGGGCCTGTGCCGGCACCACCGCCATATGGGGCCACCACCACCATCAACAGGGCCGGTGCGGGGCGAGGGAGCGGGGCTATCCACCATGTGCCACTGTGACCCCCCTGAGCCGGGGCTGCTCCCCGTGTTCCCTGACCCTGGGATCTGCCTCCTGCCCCAGGGGCCGGTGTTCCCCCAGGAGCAGGGACACGGGGGCTTTGGGACAGGTTCAGCTCCGCACAGGGCCCCAGCCCAGCCCCGGGCCCCTGAGTCCGGCTGCTCGCAGGCGAGGGGCTTGGCTTCCCGCATGGCCGGGGGGGGGGGCTGCAAGGGGTGTTGGGGTGCCAGGAGAGGGGATGCTTTGCACCTACTGGCTGCCAGGGAAGGATGCTGGACCTGGGTGGCTGCTCAGGAGGGATGCTGGACTCGAGTGGGTGCAGAGATGGGTCCTGGCCCCGGGGTGGGTGCCGGGGAGGGGTCCTGGCCCCGGGGGGGGTGCCGGTTTCTCCAGGCTGTGCTGCCGCCTGCTGGTACCGAGTCCCGACGGCGCCGGTGCTGCACCCAGCCGGTTGCCCTGGGACGAGTCCTCCCGCCCGGACTCCCACCTGGACCCCCCCACCCGGGGTGGGCGGAGGCGGCCGGTACCACCGGGACCGTCTCCGGGCAGAGGCGGACGCCCGGTGCCAGCCCGGGCTGGGTGGCAGCGGAGCGCCGACGGACGCGTGTCCCCGGGCATCGAGGGGTGGCCGGTACCGGGACCCCCCCCCCCCCGGAAAATCGCCGCGGCTGGGGGCAGCTCCGGCCGCCTCGACGGCGCGTTCCCTGTCCCAGTCCCGGTCCCGGTGCGGTGTCCCGGGGCCGGCGGGGGCGGGGCCGGGGGCGGGGCCCGGGAAGCGCCCGGGGGCCGGGCCGGGGCGGGCGGGGCGGTCCCGGGGCCGCCGCCGCCGCCGCCGCTAGCCCGGCCATGCCGCCCCCCGCCGCGCTGCTGCTGTTGGCGCTGCTGCTGCCGCCGCCGCCGCCCGCCCGCGCCGCCGAGAGCGAAACCGAAAGCGGCGTCCGGGAGCTGCGGCTGGAGACGCTCGTGAGCCCCGGGGGGGGTCGGTGGGGAGCGGGGCACGCCGGGGACCCCGGCCGGGGAAGCTGAGACCGGGAGGGGGGGGACGACCGGCGGCACAGCGGGGACGGGAGCACGCGAGGTGCTGATGGCCGGAGGGGCGCACGGGGGGCGCAGGGGGAGCACCGGGGAGCGCGGCTTGGGCGGGGGGCACCGGGGGGAGCGGGCTGCGGAGGAGGAGCCCGGGGCACCGGGAGGACGGGGGTTCCGGGACGGGGAGTCCGGCTCACGGGGCGCTCGGAGGACCCGTGGGCACGGGGCGTGCGTAGACCCCGAGGCGGGGGGCCCCGGCCCGGCCCCCCGTGACCCCCTCTGTTGCAGGTGGCGCCCCCCGAGGGCTGCACGGAGCTGTCGGCGCCGGGGGACACGGTGCACATCCACTACACGGTGCGGGGCGGGCGGCGGGAGGAACACGTCAGCACTGCGCTCCGCCGGGCGGGGCGGGCGGGGGCGGGGGCGGGGGGGCCTGGGCCGGCTCCGGGGTGGGCATGGGGGTGCTGCTGGGATGGTACTGGGGCAGCCATGGGTGTGGTTCTGGGATGGTACTGGGATGGGCACTGGGGGTGGTACTGGGGTGGCACCGGAGTGGGCGTGGGGATGGCACGGGGATGGCACTGGGGTGGCGTGGGGGTGGCACTGGGGTGAGCGTGGGGGTGGCACTGCGATGGTACTGGGGTGGGCATGGGGGTGGCACTGCGATGGTACTGGGGTGGGCGTGGGGGTGGCACTGCAATGGCACTGGGGTGGGCATGGGGGTGGCACTGGGATGGCACTGGGGTGGGTGTGGGGGTGGGCATGGGGGTGGCACTGGGGTGGGTGTGGGGATGGCACTGGGGTGGGTGTGGGGGTGGCACTGGGATGGCACTGGGCTGGGCGTGGGGGTGGCACTGGGATGGCACTGGGGTGGGCGTGGGGGTGGCACTGGAGTGGGTGTGGGGGGGTGGCACTGGGATGGCACTGGGGTGGGCATGGGGGTGGCACTGGGGTGGGTGTGGGGGTGGCACTGGGGTGGGCGTGGGGGTGGCACTGGGATGGCACTCGGGTGGGCATGGGGGTGGCACTGGGGTGGGTGTGGGGGTGGCACTGGGATGGCACTGGGGTGGGCGTGGGGGTGGCACTGCGATGGCACTGGGGTGGGCGTGGGGGTGGCACTGGGGCAGCTCAGGGATGGCACTGGGGTGGTCATGGGGGGTGGCACTGGGACTGGCATAGGGACAGCCCTGGGATGGGCCCTGGACCAGCTCGAGGATTGCCCTGGGATGGCCCCAGCACTGGGAGCAGGGCGGGGATGTCCCCAGGGCAGCACTGGGGTTAGCATGGGGACCAGCTAACTGGGACCAGTGGTGGGACCCACATGGGATCCGCCCTGGGGCGGAACCACTTCTGCATCCCCAGGGGTGACCGTGCCCGTGTGTCCGCAGGGCAGTCTGGAAGATGGTCGAATCATCGACACCTCGCTGAGCCGGGACCCGCTCCAGGTGGAGCTGGGCAAGCGCCAAGTCATCCCCGGTGAGTGAGGGGCCAGGGCGAGGGGCTGGGGGGGGCTGCGGGACGCCCCCGGCCAGCCCTGCTCACTCCTCTCCCCCCTCTCCTTGCAGGCCTGGAGCAGAGTCTTTTGGACATGTGTGTGGGGTAAGGCGGGGGTAGGGCGAGGGGGCGGGCAGCAACCCCCCCCCCAAAGCGTCCCTGCCATGTTTTGGTGTGGGTCTGGCCCCACGGGCACCGGCACCAACGGTCTTTTGCCGCGGCAGGGAGAAGCGGAGAGCCATCATCCCCCCTCACCTGGCCTACGGCAAGCGGGGCTCCCCTCCCACCATCCCAGGTGAGCGCAGCCCTCAGGATCCCTGTGGGGTGCCCATGGGGTCCCTGCCGGCCCCCTGCGGTCCCCGCTCAGGCTCTGCCCCCTCCTCGCAGGCGACGCGGTGCTGCGGTTCGAGGTGGAGCTGGTCGGTTTGTCCCGGGCCAGTTACTGGCAGAAGGTGGTGAACGAGGTGCTGCCGCTGCTGTGCCTGGGGCTGGTGCCGGCGCTGCTGGGGCTCATCGGGTACCACCTCTACCGCAAGGCCAGCAGCCCCAAGCTCTCCAAGAAGAAGCTGAAGGAGGAGAAGAGGAACAAAGCCAAAAAGAAATAAAGCCTTCCCCTCGAAAGCGGCAGCTGCTCTGTGTCTGCTCTGTCCGGCTCCAGGGGCGACGGGGGCACAGAACAGTGGGAAGGGGCTGCGCATCCCCCCGAGCTCCCTGCCGCTCTGGCAGCGGGGATTTGGTGCAGCTGAAGTGCTGACGCGTCAGACCTGAGTTGGGAGGTGACAGACCCACACAATCACCCGCCCTGCCAAAGCTCAGCGTGACCAGAAATAAGACCCTGGAGCACAGTTTTGGGTACAGTTTAGCTCTTTTATGGTACCTCCAGGCAGTCGCGGTCTCTGCAGTCTCTGTGAGTGCCCCAAGGCTGGGTGCCCCAATCCATAGGGTGACACTCAGCCACTGCTGGCGGAGCCGGTGATGGGATCCGGGTGGGCGACCCCTCCCAAGAGGCTATCGGGGTATGCAGCACCCTGATGACCTTGTGCACGGCCACCCCTGGCACGGGGCAAGTCCCTGGTGACGCAGCTCTTGTGCTCGACAGCGAGGAGAGGGTTGAGCTCGCTGAGCACCTCCTGGCTGATGGAGATCCCCACCAGGTACTGCCTGAGCAGCTCCCGCAGGCACTGGTTCCTCTGGCTCAGGGCTGCCCGCTCCCGCAGCAGCGCCTGCTCCTCCAGCTTCGCCTTGTTGAACCGCTGCCAGAAGCGCTCCAGCCCCACGTAGTCCCGCATGGCCTGGGTGAGAAGTGGGGAGGAGGGCAGGGGGTCCCCAGCCTGCCCACATGCCAGCCGGACCGTCCCGGAGGCCGGATCCTATCCCTTGCTCCCCTGCAGTAGTGTCTGGGACCCCGGCGTTGCCTCCTCACCTGGGCCAGGGGCTCCATGGGTGTCTCCTCGAGGACTCGCTGGGCATCTTGCTGCTCCCCCTCGGCCAGCGAGGAAGGGTAGAAAGGCAGCACCTTCTCCTCCTCCGTCTCCAGCCGGCGGCACATCTCGGCCAACCGCAGAATGCGCTGGGCCTGGGGAGGGTGTGAGTGAAGGCAGGGTGGGAGGGGACAGCAGCAGCTCCCCCGGTGCTCCCCCTACCCACAGGGTGCCGGCCTCACCTTCTCCACTACCCGCGCCAGTGCCGTCAGGGCAGCGCTGCTCTGCATGGTAAGCCTGGCCAGGCTGCCATGGGCCTTAGCCCTGGCCTGGTTCATCTCGCTCTTGAGCTCCTGGAGCTGCCTGAGGACCCTTTCCTTCTCCTCCCGCGCACGCTGGTTCTGCTCTTCACTCTCTCGGAGGTGAGCTGCGAGCTGGCCCTTGGCAGCTGTGACCAAGTCCTGGGGACAGGCGTAACGTGAGCAGCAGGATGGGGGTGTCTCTGCTCCCACAGCCGCCCCTGCGCTGTGCTGCAACCTGCAGCTTTTGCAGCTTTGTCGTCTGTGTCTCTATCTCCTTGGAGTTCTTCTCATCCTTCTGTTTCAGGACCTCAAAAGCGACCTTCTGGTGCTCGGTGGCCTCTGCGTAGCTCTGCATTGCCTGTTGGAACTGCTCCCAGAGCACCTCCGCCTTCCCGCCCAGCTGCATGCGGCTGTACTGCTTCTCCTGCAGGCTCTGGGACAGACACGGGTGTGGGTGACCCAGTGCCTCCCAAACCTCGTTGCGTGCTCTGCTTGCAAGCCCTAAAAAGCTTGTCACTGGTTCCTCCCCCTGCCTTGTTTTTGATGTCATCTCGGGCACTCTGGAAATTCAGCGTGGCCTCGTGGTCATTCTTGGCATAATTTTGCTCTGCGGCCAGCGCCACGTCCCGCAGGTAGCAGCTCTCTCGCTCATGCTGCTCAAGGATGGTCCTCCTGGGGAAAACATGGGGGAGCTGCTGGCAGAGGGAGGCCCAGCCGGGCTGTGAGGGGCTCAGCACCAGGACAGGACAGCTGGTGCGTGCCCTCTCCCCCTCTGTACCTCTCTGTCTCAAACTCCATCTCCAGGGCCTCCAGCTGGGCACTGTACCCCTCCTCCAGGCACACCAGGCGGCAGCGCTGGAGCTGCAGTAGGCGGTCAACGTTGTGCAGGTGGCTGCGCAGAGCCCGTGCGTGCTGCTCCTCTGCCTCCTCCAGGTCTGTGACCAGGGACTGCAGAGGTTGGGGGGGTCACGGGTGGGCCCTGGGGCCACCCCTGCCCAGCCAGCCCCTCACTCACCTCGATGACGCTGTCCTTGCAGTCCATCACCCGCGCAAAGGTCTGGCTGAGGATCTCGATGTCCTGGCGCAGCTCCTTGTCCTTGGTCTCCCGCAGCACCGCCCGCCACTGCGTGTGGAGCTTGTGGAGGTTCAGGGCACTGCTGTGCTCCTCCTTGGCCAGCTTGTCCTGCGCGGGGGCCACGAGTGGTGGGGAGGGGAGTCAGGGGATGGGCGGCACGTGGGGAAACGCGCTGCCAAGCCCCCCACCCCGGCCCCCACCCACCTTCAGGAACCGGGTGACCATCTCCCCCTTCATCTTGGCCGCCTCCTCCTGGGCCAGCGCTTGGCTCTGCAGCAGCAGGAGCCCGTCCTCCGCCGCCATGGGGGCTGCTGCCCGCGGGCCGCGCTTGGCCGGCATGGTGCCTGGGCACAGAGCGTGAGAACTGTGGTGGGAAGCCCAGGGTACCGGCCACGACCCCTGCAGGGACGACCCCCCCTCACCCCCCCACCCAGGCCCCATCTCCCCTCTGGCCACCCCCATGTCCTCCTGGGGTCTCCCCAGGCCCCCTCACTTTGGGGTACCCCCAAGCTCCATCGTCCCCACATCCCTCCGGTCCTCCCCCCCCGCACCTCGGCGTCCGCTCCCGCACCACGGGGGTCCCGCCCCCCCGAGTCCCGGTACCGGTCGCGCCCCCCAACACCCGGCCCAGCGGCCGGCGTCCCACCGGTCTCCTAGCAACCTGCACTTCCGGTTTGTGGGGGGAGCGGGGCCTCACTTCCGTCCGCAGCCAGACAGGCACCCCCTGGCTTGGAGGAGAGGCCTCGCAGCCCAAAGGGCGGGACCCGGCTGTCCAACGTCTCTCAGGCATTGGCCGGCGTGCCGAGAGCTGCCGCGGCGATTGGCGAGCGGGCGCCGCCGTGGGCGGGGCTTGGCGCCGGCGGGGTATATAAGGGCGCTGCGGCGGCAGGGCGCAGGGCCGGCGGGCGGGCGGCGAGAGCGGCAACGCTCTGCGCCGCCGCCATGCGCGAACGGAGGCCGGTACCGGCCGCCCCGGCCCGCTGCAAGCTAGTGCTGGTGGGCGACGTGCAGTGCGGCAAAACGGCCATGCTGCAGGTGCTGGCAAAGGATTGCTACCCTGAGGTGAGCCGGGACCGGGACCGAGCACCGGGGATCGGCAGCGGCACCGGCCGCTGACGCTCTCGGTGCCGTTGCAGACGTACGTGCCCACCGTGTTTGAGAACTACACGGCGTGTTTGGCCAGCGAGGAGCAACGGGTGGAGCTGAGCCTCTGGGACACCTCCGGTACCGGGGTGGGGGGGAGGAAGGTGCATGCACGGGGATGGGGGGGGTCCCTCCGGTACCGGGGGGTGCAGCGGGGCGGCCCCGGTCCCGGTGGCAGGTGATGGGATATTTGCAGGGGGAAGGTAACTTGGGGGTTGTGGGGGGGTGGCAGGCCTGGGGGGGCCCTGTCGGGGGGTTGCAGCAGAGGGAGCCGTGCAGTGGGGTCCCCGCAGTGGGGGGGGCTTGGTGGCCGCAGTGGGGTCACCTGGGGGGTGGGATGGTTCGGGGTGGGGGTACGCATCCCTGGGGCTGGGGGGCACAGGGGAGCCTGGCTCCTGAGGAGTCCCCGGGGACCGGCCCTGCGGGGAGGGCACAGGAGACAGGCTGGGGGGGGACGCGGGGCTGAGCCCTTTCCTGGTGGGGTCCCCCACACCGGGGTGAGCCCCCCAGGGAGGGTATGGGGTGCTGGGGCTCCTGTGCCCTCCCTGTGGGGCTGCCTGTCGATGGGGGGAATGGGGCATCCTGGTATCGCCCCTCCCTGGTCACCCCCAAAGGGCTGGGGGGCCGGGGCACCCTACCCTGGTGCTGCAGTGTCCCCCCCCGTCGGAGGGGGGGGTCCCCGCCACCCGCGGTCCCCACGTTGCTATGGCGATGCGCTGGCGCAGCCTCTTTGCTATTCCACGCACGGAGCGTCTGGGCTGCAAAACCCCTCCGAGGCCCGTTCGGGGGCGGCGATGGGGGGGGGGGGCACCCCGGCCACCCCCACACCCGAAGGGGCATCCCGCAGCCCCACGCACCGCCTCCCCCTGCAGTCCCCAGTGCGGTGCTGATAGCCCCGGTTCCCTGGGGACCCTGTGGGGGTGGCAGCCCCCCCCCCCCCATTCCTGGCTGCCCCCACCACCCCAGCCCGCTGGCAGGGCTCCCCAACGTGGGGGGGTGGCTGTTATATAAACACCACGGGATCCATTTCCCGCTGCCTCCTTAGGGGTGATGGCGATGCTAACGGGTTGCGGGGAGCGGAGGTGGTGTTCTGGGGGACCCTAGAGCTGTGTGCCCCCCACCCCAGCCTGGAGGGGGGGGCTGCGTCCCTTGGCAAGCACCTCCTGCCTGGGGGCCTGGGTGCTCTGAGGGGGTGCTGTGCAATGACACCCCTTTTTCTCCCAGGCTCTCCCTACTATGACAACGTGCGTCCCCTCTGCTACAGCGACTCAGACGCCGTCCTGCTCTGCTTTGACATCAGCCGCCCCGAGACCCTGGACAGCGCGTCCAAGAAGGTGGGGTGAGGGGGGAAGCCCCTCTGGAGGGGTGGCAAGGGGAGCTGTTTGGGGTCCCCTTGCACTGACGGTGGCTCTGCGCCCCTCACCCTGCAGTGGAAGACGGAGATCCTGGACTATTGCCCCAACACGCGGGTGCTGCTCATCGGCTGCAAGACGGACCTACGGACAGACCTGAGCACCCTGATGGAGCTCTCCCACCAGAAACAGGCACCCATCTCCTATGAGCAGGTTGGGGATGGTGGGGGGCAGCGGGGTCGCATGGGGGGGTGGGTTTGGGGTGCCGTGCTGGCCTCATGTAGGGTTGGGTTGCAGGGTTGCGCAGCGGCCAGGCAGCTGGGAGCCGAGAGCTACTTGGAGTGCTCGGCCTTCACCTCGGAGAAGAGTGTCCACAGCATCTTCCGGACCGTGTCCGGCATCTGCCTCAGCAAAGCTCCCCCGCAGCCCCCCAGAAGCCCTCCCCGCAGCCTCTCCAAGAGACTCCTGCACCTGCCCAGCCGCTCCGAGCTCATCTCTTCCACCTTCAAGAAGGAAAAAGCAAAAAGCTGCTCCGTCATGTGAAGGGGGGGACATGAAAGCCCCCAGCCCTCCTGACCCCCTAGGATGGGGTGGGGGGCTGGGCAGGGCTGCAGAGTCCCCCACAAGGAGGATGGGGTGCCTGCTGCCCTCCCATCTCATCGCTTCCCCTGCCAGCCCCCCCATCCTGGGGGGCAGCCCCCATGGAGCTGCCATGAGTAGGGGTCTGGGGGGGCCCAGGGGGCTGCTCAATAGCTACCCCCCAAACCCCAGGGTGGGGGGGCTCATCCACAGACTCATTCTGTTCCCCCAGTGCTGCCCCATCCCTCATCTGCTGCTTGGACCCGGGGACCCTGGTGGGGAGGGGGGCACCGGTGGGGGGCGCTGTTTTATGGACTGTCTGGGGTGGGGTGGGAATGTCTCTGTTCCATGTCAGTGTTATTAAAAAGCTTATTTATTATCAGAAATATAACACCCACCCACGTGCAGCGGGTGCCTGGTCCTGTGGTGTTTTTTGGGGGGGGGGGGCTTGGGGGGGTGGCAAATCCTGTGTTTGGGAGGGGTGTGTGTTGGGGTTTGGGTGTTGTTGGTGTTCACCCTGGGGCAGGGTCTGCCCTGTGTCACCAGTGCCAGCGAGGAAGGGTGGCGCTGCCGCTGATATCAGCTTGGGCTGTCACCCAGGGGTGGTGACACAGAGGGCAAAGTCCCTGGGGTGGGGGGGTAGCCCCCTGTCTGGGCTGGGGGGGCCCTGGGCCTCTCCTGCTTTCCCCCCAACGCCTACGTGGCATTGCCTGCACCCCCCCAGTTTGGGCATGGGGGGTGTGGGGTACGTGGGGACATTGCTATTGGGAGGGGTTAATTTGGGGGCGTCAGTGTCGCTGGGCGGCGGAGGGATCCGCGGGGCGCGGCGGTGCTGCCGTTCGGGCAGGCGCGGGGGCTGCTGGGAGTTGTAGTTCCGAGGCGGAGGCGGCCTCGCCTTCCCGGCGTGCCCCGCGGCGGACATGGCGGCGGGGCGGCGCTGAGGCCTGGGCCCGCGGGCGGCGGCGGTGAGCGCGGGCAGGGCCGGGGGGGCGCCGGGGACCCCGGGCTCGAGGGGCTGGGGGACTCCGCTACCGCGTCACTTGGGCTGCACTCCCGCACCGGGCACGCAGGGCAGGGCCTGGATCCCCGGCTATCCCGGTCCCCACGGGCCTCCCGGGTCCCCTGCACCCCGCCTGGGTCCCGCAGTCCTCCTTGCTCCCTCTCCCGGTCTCCTGTGTCCCTCCCCGGTTCCCCCGGCCCTCCCTAGGTCCCCTGCGTCCACCCCACCCGGGTCCCCCAGCCTTCCCTGCTCCCTCTCCGGGTCTCCCCGCCGTCCTCGGGTCCGCTGTGCCCCCCCAGCCCTCCTTGCTACCTCCCAATGTCTCTATGCACCCCCGTCTCCGTGTCTCCCAGCCATCCCTGCGTCTCCACAGCCCCCCAGCACCCTCCCCAAGTCCCCTGTGCCTCTCCCCGGGTTCCGCAGCTCTCCCCAGGGCCCTTGTGCGCCTTCCCGGGTCCCGCACCCCTCCCTGCTTCCCTCTCACTTCCCCAGCCCTCTCCGAGTCTTCCCAGCACCCTCTCCAGGTCCCCTGTGCCCCCCCGCCAGGTTTCCCCAGCCCTCTCTGCTCTCTCCCTGGGTCCCCCAGCTCTCCCTGGCTCCCCTGTGCTCCCCCTGCCCCGGGGCCCCCAGCCCTCCCCGCTCCCTCCTGGGATCCTCCCCCGATCCCCTGCTCCATCTGACCCTCTGCCCCCCAGATGGCCGGAGAGCTGACGGACAAGAAGGACCGGGATGCGTCCCCTGCTAAGGAGGAGAGGAAGCGCTCCCGCTCCCCTGACAGGGACAGGGACCGGGATCGGGATAGGGATCGTGACCGGGACCGCAAGGGTTCCCCCCCCAAGGACAGGAAGCGGCACCGGTCCCGGGACAGGAGACGAGGCAGCCGGTCGCGGTCCCGCTCCCGGTCCAAGTCGACAGAGAGGTGAGGGGTGTTACAGGGGCCTCCCCAGCTTTTTCGGGAAGAACTCTCCTGCTGTCATATGCGCGTAAAGGCCCCACAACGGGGCAGGTGCGGTGGCTGGGCTGGGGCCGCACTGTGACTGCCCCGCTCCACAGGGATCGCCGGCACAAAGAGCGGGACCGGGACCGGAGCAAGAAGGACCGGGAGCGGGAGAAAGATGGACACCGGCGGGACAAGGACAGGAAGCGGTCGAGGTGAGCCCCCTATCTTATTGGGGTGACCCCAGTCTTCCGTAAGCACGCCAGTGCTGTTCCCTGTAGGGAGCGTTGTCCTGGGTGCGAGCGGGATTCGGTGGGGACGGGGTGACACTGAGGCTGTGTTTGGTACCTGATTTCTCCTCGTTTCGCTGGGAAGCTTGTCCCCAAGCAGGGGCAAGGACTCAAAGTCCCGGAAGGAGCGGGACTCACGGAAGGTGGAGGAGGAGGAGGAGAATGCCCTGAAGAAGGAGAAGGTGAGGAAGGCACAGAGGGGGCTTGGCTGGGAATGGCTTCTGGGCAGGGATCGCTCTGGTGAGGCAAAGGGTCCCCGTTGGGGGCTGCCAACGGTCCGGCCCCACTTTCACAGGCCCAGCCCCTGTCCTTGGAGGAGCTGCTGGCTAAGAAGAAGGCTGAAGAGGAGGCAGAAGCCAAGGTAGGAGCAGAAGTTGTCTCCTGCATCGGGACTCTCCCGTATGGTGCCTGTGGTACGGGATGGATGTTTGGGGCGGTGATCCTGTCCTGGGGCAGCCCCAGCAGTGAGGGGGTCATTGCCGGGCCCGGTGTGAGCCGTGCTCTCTCCTGCCCCAGCCCAAGTTCCTGTCCAAGGCGGAGAGGGAGGCCGAGGCCTTGCGGCGGCGGCAGCAGGAGGTGGAGGAGCGGCAGCGTCTGCTGGAGGAGGAGAGGAAGAAGAGGAAGCAGTTCCAGGAGATGGGGAGGAAGATGCTGGGTAAGGTGTTGTCCCATGGCAGTCTGCCTGGCTGTGAGGCGCTGGGGCAGGACCCCCTGGAGCCCCCCAGCCCTGGTGGGGGAGTGCATGGCTCTGAGCCCCTTCCCCTGCTCCCCAGAAGACCCCCAGGAGCGTGAGCGCAGGGAGCGCCGGGAGCGCATGGAGCGGGAGACCAACGGCACGGAGGATGAGGAGGGCAGGCAGAAGATTCGGGAGGAGAAAGATAAGAGCAAAGAGCTCCACGCCATCAAGGTAGCGCTGGGGACCATGCTGGGGTGGTGGGGGGCTGGGTTTCCACCCCACTGATCTTCTCCCGCCCACAGGAGCGTTACCTGGGAGGAGTGAAGAAGCGGAGACGCACGCGGCACCTGAATGACCGCAAGTTCGTCTTTGAGTGGGACGCGTCGGAAGATACGTCCATCGATTACAACCCCCTGTGAGTGGTGGGGTGCCCCTGGGGCTGGGGGTACTCCTGGGGGTGCAGGGTGGCCTGAGCCCCGCCCCTGATGCTCCACCCCCCCGCTCAAGGTATAAGGAGCGGCACCAAGTGCAGCTGCTGGGCCGGGGCTTCATCGCAGGGATTGACCTGAAGCAGCAGAAACGGGAACAGTCACGCTTCTACGGGGACCTGATGGAGAAGAGGCGGACGCTGGAGGAGAAGGAGCAGGAGGAGTGAGTGCACGCGAGGGGAGCTGGGAGGGCGCCGAGGGGTGTTTGGGGTTCTGGCTGCCTCTGCTTGGCCAGGGTGCAGAGCTGGGGGGTGGCTCTGGGCTGCAGAACGTCCTTCTGATGGGTGGCAGGACGATTCCAGCCTCCCCAGAGGCACAGAGTGAGCCCTGTCCCCTTCTTCGCCCCCACCCAGAGCCCGGCTGCGGAAGCTGCGGAAGAAGGAGGCCAAGCAGCGCTGGGACGACCGGCACTGGTCCCAGAAGAAGCTGGACGAGATGACAGACAGGGACTGGCGCATTTTCCGCGAGGATTACAGCATCACCACCAAGGGGGGCAAGATCCCCAACCCTATCCGCTCCTGGAAGGACTCGTCCCTGCCCCCCCACATCCTGGAGGTCATCGACAAGTGCGGCTACAAGGTGGGCATGGGGAGGGGGGCTGCTGCCAGGCCCTGACAGCCCTCGGTGGAGCTGGGTGGAGGGGAAAAGGGCTGGCTCTTGGGGTTGAGTCTTTGGGGGGGTGAGGAAGGGAAGTTCTGCTCCCAAACCTGCCGCTCCCCTCGCCAGGAGCCCACCCCCATCCAGCGCCAGGCGATCCCCATCGGCCTGCAGAACCGCGACATCATTGGCGTGGCTGAGACCGGCAGCGGCAAAACTGCAGCTTTCCTCATCCCGCTGCTGGTGTGGATCACCACCCTGCCCAAGATCGATCGGTAGGTGGGACGGGGCAGGGTGCCAGGGCGACGCTGCAGAGGGTGGTGAGCACGGCACCGTGGGTGACATGGCTGTGCCCTGCCATGCTGCAGGATTGAGGAGTCAGACCAGGGTCCCTACGCCATCATCCTGGCCCCCACCCGAGAGCTGGCCCAGCAGATTGAGGAGGAAACCATCAAGTTTGGGAAACCTCTGGGCATCCGCACGGTGGCCGTGATCGGAGGCATCTCCCGCGAGGACCAAGGTTTCCGCCTTCGCATGGGCTGTGAGGTGAGTGTTGGCCCCTGGGGAGGACAGTGAGGGGACCTTGGGGTGGCCAGGCTGCGGGCACCAACCCTCCTGGTCCCCCAGATCGTCATCGCCACGCCAGGACGCCTCATCGATGTGCTGGAGAACCGATACCTGGTGTTGAGCCGATGCACCTACGTGGTGCTGGACGAGGCGGATCGCATGATCGACATGGGCTTTGAGCCTGACGTGCAGAAGATCCTGGAGCACATGCCCGTCACCAACCAAAAACCTGACACCGACGAGGCCGAGGACCCCGAGAAGATGTTGGCCAACTTTGAGTCAGGGAAGCACAAGTACAGACAGGTGGGTGCAGGCAGGAGACTTGGGGCGTTGTTGTGGGTGCTCCCACGGGGCTGAGCATGGTCCGTGGGGTGGAGAGGGCACAGCCTGGGGCCGAGGGAGCGCAGCTGCATTCCTGCCCCACAGGGGATGTTGCTCACGACCCCGTTCTCTCACAGACCGTCATGTTCACGGCCACCATGCCGCCGGCGGTTGAGCGCCTGGCCCGCAGCTACCTCCGTCGTCCGGCTGTAGTCTACATCGGCTCCGCCGGCAAACCCCACGAGCGGGTGGAGCAGAAGGTCTTCCTCATGTCGGAATCGGAGAAGAGGTGCGGAGGGGGCCACTGGGATGGGCTGGAGTGGGAGGATGGGTCTTGGGGGTGGTGTTGGGGGAAATTTGGGGGTGAGGGAGCTCTGGGAGAGGGACTCTGGAGAGTGGAGAGGCTGCTGTGGGACACCTCAGCCTCTCCTTGACCAACTGTCCTCCTCCCCAACAGGAAGAAGCTGTTAGCCATCCTGGAGCAGGGCTTCGACCCACCCATCATCATCTTCGTCAACCAGAAGAAGGGTTGCGACGTGCTGGCGAAGTCTCTGGAGAAGATGGGGGTGAGTCTGGGCTGGGCCGGAGTCTCCCCTCTTTGGGTGTGGCGGGTGGGGGTTGGGCCGAGCCCCTGCACCCCCATCCCCACGTGGAGACCCCACAACACAGCTCCGGGCACCACCAGCCCCCCGCTGATGCCCTCCTTGTCTTGCAGTACAACGCCTGCACCCTGCACGGCGGCAAAGGCCAGGAGCAGCGAGAGTTTGCCCTCTCCAACCTGAAGGCCGGGGCCAAGGACATCCTGGTGGCCACGGACGTGGCCGGACGCGGTATCGACATCCACGACGTCTCCATGGTTGTCAACTACGACATGGCCAAGAACATCGAGGGTGAGTCGGGGCCGGCCTGGGGGGCTGCGGGGCGCGGCGGGGGCTGCCTGGCACCGGTGCTGCCTGCGCCGAGGCCCTGCCTGACCCCGCCGCCCCCCTGCAGATTACATCCACCGCATCGGGCGGACGGGCCGAGCGGGGAAGAGCGGCGTAGCCATCACCTTCCTCACAAAGGAGGATTCTACCGTCTTCTACGACCTGAAGCAGGCCATCCTGGAGAGCCCGGTGTCCTCCTGCCCGCCCGAGCTGGCCAACCACCCCGACGCCCAGCACAAGCCTGGCACCATCCTCACCAAGAAGCGGCGGGAGGAAACCATCTTCGCCTGAGTCCCCAGGGCCAGTGTCCCCCTCTCGGTCACCCTTTTGGGGTCGATGGGACCAGCGGGGCCGGGGGCTGCCAGGACTTGTCTGGCCGCTCTTTTCCCAGACCCCCAGACCCCTGTGCAGCCGGGACTGCCGACAGCAGAGACTGGAGCTGGGACTGTCCCAAAATATCCCCCCTGCTCTCCCAGTCCTCCTCCCCACCTTCCCCACCGACCGGTGGAGCTGCCAGAGGCTGTTTGGGGGCAGGTTCCTCCCTGCCCGCCTGCTGCCGGAGCAGGGCTGGTGCTGGGCTTCGCGTGCTGGTTTTTAGGCAGGGCTGTCCCAGGAGCTGTGTTCACTTCATCCCTTTTTTAGCTGAAACTCCAGGCTGCAGGAATAAACCCGCAGCTGCGTTGCTGGAAGGATGTTGCCTCCTCGTGCTCTCCATTCCTACAGTGCCGCCAGCCCCTGGGTGCCATCTCCCCGCACCCAGAGGTGCCGGTGAGCCAGCAGCGCCCCTAAGGGGGGAGCCTTTGGGTGCTCAGCACCCACCAGTGCTGGGCCCTTTCCCCCGCCAGTCCCCCACCAGGCTCAATGTCCCCATGTGTTGGTGTCCCCTGTGTCGTGTCCCCCCCCCCGAGACACAGACACCGGCACCTCCGAGCACTCTTGTGTTTCTGAAACTGGTTACAGGGAAATCAGTGCTTTCTACAAAAGAAATTATAACAAATCTGTGGCCCCCACCCGTTCCCCCTGCCGGCGCGGGCCGGCTCCCTGCAAAGGGCCCCGGGGGGGCTCGGCCCAGCGCCGGGACCCTCTGCCGAGCAGCCCCCGGCCGAGGGCGGTGGGTGCTGTATTTACAGGACTGTGCGGTGACGGCTACGTGGGGAGGGGGTCGGTGGGGACGGGGCAGCGAGTGCAGGCGTGGAGCAGCCCCCCCCCACCATGCAGGGTCTGGCTGCCCCCCTCTGTCCCCCCGTCCCTGGGGGAGGAAGCGGTTTGGCTGCGGTGACTGGGGTGGGGAGAAATGGGTGCAGAGCAAAGCGACTGGTGTGGCCCCCTCCTCCTGGGGGTCCCATGCAGGGGCAGGGGAGGGGGGAGCAGGCACGTTCCCCTTCTTCCTCGGGTCTGCGCAGGGTGGGGGATGCTGCTAAAACTGTCCCCCCCACCCCATTACCTGGCCCACAGGTCTTTGAGGGGGAGGCACCCTCTGTGTATGGCAGCTGCCCAGCGGGGAATGAGACAGCCTGCGATGCAGGGGCCAGGCGGGGAAACTGAGGCAGGGAGAAGGCATGTGGCTGCCCCCAGGTCCCCAGGAGCTGGGGAGGGGGGGTCCTGGGGCATCCTGGCTGCCGGCCCCCCTCCCTGTGCTTATGGCTGAAGACGTGCCCGGGGGCCGGGCGCGAGGAAGCTGCCGGTGCGGAGGAGTTCCCCAAGAGAGGGAGATTGTCTGAGCACCCCCAGCATAGGGCTGGGGCGAGGCAGGGAGCGCTCGGGGTCGGGGGGCCGGTTCCCAGCCGTGCCCCCCCTCCCCACCCCTAATAGCTGTCCTTGGCCCAGGGCCGGCTGCGCTGCCAGTTCCTGTCGTGGTTGCGCTCGGTTTGGCGATCTGGCGTGCCAGGGCCCTGCAGCCCGCTGTTATGGTGCCGGTGGGGCTGGTAGAGGTCGGGGTAGGGGTCTGCGTACTCCTCTTCCTCCAGGTGCCGGGAGCTGCGCTGGGACGTGGCCCCCCAGGGCTGGGGTGAGGTTTCCCCCGCCTCATCGGACGGCATCAGGCTGTCGTGCTCCAGCGGCGAGTGCTCCCCTCGCTCCCCCAGCAGCTGCTGGCTCTGCGGGTAGGGACGGGGCTGCGGGGACGGCACGGGGGGGCTGCGTCCCACCCTGATCTGTACGCCCCGTGCTGGCCACCTCCAGGGAGCCGGGGAGGGGGCTTAGGGGTACCTGCAGGCCCGGGAGGCCGGTGGGCGAGGGCACGGCATGGGAGGCGTGCGGTGGATGGTGTGTGGCACGCCAGTACACCTCTAGGTACTCGGCCAGGTGCTCGCAGGCATCCTCCAGCTGGTTCTCATCCAGGATGACATCAAAGAGCTCCTGGGGGGTGGGTGAGGGGTCAGGGGTGGCTTGGGGACCCCCCCAGGGCATCCCCGGCGGGGGGGGGACCGTCCTGGGCATCCCTGGGGTGGGGGGACCTGCCAGCTCACCGGGGGACACTGCACCAGCTTGTCGGCCGCCATCATCTGCACGTTGAGGTGCTTCACCTGGGACTTGCCACGGGACTTGATGAGCCGCTGCAGGACCTGGGGAGGGGAGAGGAGGGTGATGGCAACGTGGGGTGCAGCCAGGGCCCCCCCCAAACCACAGTCACCCTTCACCTTGGGCGAGGACACCTTGACGTAGACAATGATGGGAGCCAGCGAGGTCTTGGCCAGCTGGGCCGGGTGGTTGATGGTGTCGGCGTCCAGCACCACCAGCTGCAGGGACTTGGCCAGCTCGAAGATACGCTCGATCTCGCTCTGCACCTCGGCTGGGGAGGGGCGACAAGGGGTGGGTGTGTGAGGCTGGGCTGGCCCCTGGGGGTTCCCTGCACCCCAGGGCGAGCCTGGTCCCTCACCGATGCTGGAGCGGGTGGTGGAGCGCTCCAGGATGGCCTGCTTGCCCAGGTTGTTGAGGATAGAGCGTTTGGCCAGGGAGAGGTCAGCCGTGATGTGGGTGATGGAGATCCTGGGGGACAAAGGGACTGCGATGGGGACCTGGGTATCCCCCCCCGGGCCATGGGGGGTCCTGGTGAAGGGAGAGGGTCTCACCTGCCGTCAAATCTGTGCTTGAGGAAGTCGAAGAGGGCTTTCTGCATCATGTCGGTGACCTGCCGGCAGGGCCGCCAGCCCGGTGAGCCGGCAGCAGATGGCACTGGCAGGGAGGTGGCAGCCGCCCGGCGCCCTGCCAGCAGCCCTTGGCCCCGCCATCTGCTCGCCACTGGCACAGGACGGGCAGGCAGGGGACAAGGGGTGCAGGCCACCACCATGGGGGTGCAGTGGGCCCCCCCCCACCCCATGGTCCCCCCATACCTCATATCCTTTCAGCGAGGGCCCCACCAGCACCACCGGCCGCATGGAGGGGACCACGTCGTAGGGCGGGATGTGCTGTGTCTACGGGGGGGGACACAGGGACACCTCAGCGCCCTGCGCTCCTGCCCACAGGTAAAAAGGGGGCAACGAGCCTATTCCAGAGAATCCCAGCGTCCTGGAGCCCCCCCAGCCCCATAACTGGGGGCAGGGGGTCTCTACGCCCACCCGCTCCACCCCAGAAGTGGCTGCACTCAGCCCTGCCTGCAGCCCCCTCCCCATCTCCCCTGGCTGGAGCACAGCCCTACCCGGGGCACAGCCCTGCCCTGGGGACTCACCTGCTTCTGCTTCTGCTTGGCTTGGGGAGAGGAGAGAAGAGACAGAGGTTGGTGACAGTGAAGGGGGGACCCTCCCAGGACCCCCCCAGACCAGGACTTGCCCTTACCTAAGGAAGGGGGAGGCGATCGCCGGTTCCCACTGTCGCCGAGGCCCGAGGCGTTGCCAGCTCTCCTGGGGGAGGAGGAGGGTGAGTGAGTGTTGCGGGTTCTTGGGGGGGTCTGGGGGGGTCCAGTCCCTACCTGGCTTTCTGCTCCTGCTTGAGCCTCATGGCTTCCAGGCGCTGGGGGCTGGGATGAAGGCGATGTCCCCCCCCTCCTTCACTAGGCGCCCGATCCACCAGTCATTGCTGTATTTCTGGGCAAGGGCAGGGCAGGGGTGAGGCCGAGGGGGATCCCTGTCCCTGTCCCCAGCACCCCCCAGCACCCCAACTCACCTCCTTGATGTGCAGGAAATCTTTGGCTTCAAAGTTGATGGCAGCTCCCTGCACTGGGCACTCCTCGTCCAGCGCCCCGCAGTAGCTGACATTGGTGCGCACGGCAAAGGCAACCGGCTTGTGCTGGGGATGGTGACGGGTGCTTAGCGCTCCCGGGCCCCCCCAGCCCTGCCCGGGGCTGTGCCCTGGGTGTCCGTGTGTCCTCCCTCCCTGGTACCTTGGCCCTCTCGAGCTGCTGCTGGGCCTGGCTCTCCACCTCGCGCCGGGCGCCCTCGCGGTCCTCGTCCAGGGACACGTCGGAGTCCAGGGACGGGCGGCTGGTGTAGGAGTCTGCCGAGCCCTGGGAGGATGGGGCTGAGTGCTGGGGGGCTGCGGGGACCCCCGCAAAGAGGGACCTCCACCCTGAGGTGGTGCCAGCCCGGGGAGGGGACCCCGCTGATCTGCAGCCCACAGCCCCTTCCAGCTTTCAGGGGTCCATGTGGCATCAAGCCAGGTGAACACGGGTGGCATCGCCCAGCGTGGCTGCCCTGGGGTGCAGCCCCTGCGTCCTTGCAGGGGGAGCCATGGGTGGAGACCCCCGCAGTCCCGGGGAGGGCCGGGCTGGGTGCAGGTGTCCCAGTCCCCCTAGGGATGTGGGCTTGCTGCAGCCGCCCCCCACCCTGGGGTGCCGGGCAGGTGCTCGGCGCAGTCCCCCGGCCCCCCCCCCACCCCGCCGGTAATTACCCGTCGCCTGCTGCGCCGGAACAGGCGCAGAAGCTGCGGTGAAATATTTATAGGTCCCTGGATGTGGCTGAGCCCCCCCGGCCCCCCCAAGGCCCCCTGGCCCTGCCAGGCTGAGCCCGGCGCCGCTGCCCAGCACCGCCCCCACCCCCCCACCCCGGACACGGGACCCCCTCCCCCCCCCACATCCCACCTCGCGCACATGGGGCGGGGGGAAGGGCCTGGGCCCCCCCACCCCAACGCAGGCAATATGGTTTCCCAACGTGGCCCCCCCCAACATGGCCTCCCCAGCACGGCACCCCCAGCATCGTCACCGCCCCCCCCCGAGCATCTTTCCCCCCTCCAGCATCCCCAGCACGGCGCCCCACTACAGCGTCTCCTCCACCCAGCACGACCCCCCCCATGCAGCCCCCAGCCCGGAGCATCGGCCCCCGCGGGGTCCCCGGCCATGGGGGTCGGGCTGTTCCCCCCCCCCCGTTCGGTTCCGGTCCCGGCGGCACCTGCCCGAGGGGGAGGCGAGACCAGCGGGGGCGGTGGGGAACAAAGGGCCAGGGGGCCGGCAGAGCCCCCCCACACCGGGCACGAACCCCTGCACCAGGCACGGCCAACCCCACCCCGCCCTGCACCGGGCACAGTCCCCGGTGCGCAATCACCGCCCCCCGGGGCGCAGCCCCCCCCACCCCCGACCGCGGCCCCCCCCGGTACCGGGGCCGGTACCTCGTTGAGCAGGAAGGTAGCGCTGGAGTCAGAAAACGACATAGACGGGGCGAGCCGAGCCGAGCCGCCCGCGCCCCCCCCGCCCAGCTCCGGTACCGGCACCGGCTCCGGTTCCCGCTACGGCTCGGGCTCCGGCTGGCCCTGCCCGCTCCGCCGCGCCGCCGCCGCCGCCGCCGCCCCTCCCCGCCCCTCCCCGCCCCCGCCTCCCGCCGCTCCCCCGGGGCGCACGGAGCCGCCCCCGCCGGCTCAACCTGGGGGTTGGGGGTCGCGGTCTCCCCTGCCCGGGGTTGGCGGGGGGGGCTCCGGTCCCTCTCCGGTGGGACCGCACTGGCAGCCGGGGGGGCCGAGCAACCCCGGTGCCGTGCACCGGGACGGGGTCCCGGGGCAGCTCCCGGGGGAGGCGGGGGGTAGTTTGCAAAGACAGCAGCTCCCGGCGGGGGTCGGGGGTGTCCCCTGGCGGCGGCGGAGGGGCCGTGGCGCCTCCCGGAGCCCGCGGCCGGGGGTCCCGGGGCGGCGGCGGGGGGGGGGTGTGTGTCCCCGTGGGTACCTCCATGCTCCGGTGTGGCGGCCCCCGTCCTGCCCCGAGCCGGTAGCAGCCCCGTCTGCAGGGCGAGCCCTGCGGCGGGGCCGGAGCCGCTCCCGCCCCCCCGCCGCGCCCCCCCCCCCGCCCCCGAGGAGGGGGGGCAGCGGCGGGCCCCGGGGGACCGGCCCGGCCCGCCCCGTTACCGTGCAATGGGACGGGCACCGGCGGGACAGGCCCGGGACGGCTTGGGCCTGGACCGGGGGGCCGAGGGGCAGAGCTCGGCGGGGCGGGGGGCTCCGGGCAGCGGCGGGACCGGCCGCGGGCACCAAGCACCGGGCCCCGAGCACCGGGCCCCGAGCACCGGGCACCGGCCCCGGTACCGGCAGCGCGGCGGGGCCGGGCCGGGCCCTCTCCGAGGTGCTGAAGGGGCCGCGCCGGGTGCGGGGCGGGGGGTCCTCGGGGGTACCGGGAGGCACCGGGGGGGGGGCAGTTGCTACCCTGGGAGGGAAACGGGATGCTCGGGCCACTCTGCGCTCCCCCGGGGCCGCCCCTACCGGAACCCCCCGCCCTCCTCGGGTCTGCCCCGGTACCCTCCGCCCCCGCCGGCGGCCGGGACGGGGTAAACCGGAGCAGGGCGGCGGGGGACGGCGAGGAGCGGGGGTCCGTGTCCCCCTTCCCGGGCAGCGCGGGGAGGCGACCCGATGCCGGCTGATGGACCGGGCGGGGCAGCACAGCGGACCCCCTCCCTCCCCGTTCCCCCTCCGGTGCCTCAGTTTCCCCGGGCGCCCCCCCCGCCTCCCCCCGCGCCGCAGTGCCGGTGCCCGGCGCCCGGCCCGGCCCTGACGCAGCACTCGCTATTTTTAGCCACGGGGAGCGGCTGTTGCGATGCTACCGGCGCCCGGTGCCGGCCCCCAGGCCCGGTCCTGGGGGAGCGGCGGGGCGGGGGCGGCCGCCCGGATCCCCCCCCCCCCGCCCGGTGCAGGGGTTGGGGCGGGGGAGCTCGGCCGCTCCCCTCCCGGTCCGTGCCTTAATGCGGAGCCGCAGCGCCGTTGCCCCCGGGAGCGAACCGCGGCGGAGGGGGGGGCCGGGGCTGGCGGGGCTGCCCCGCCCCGGTGCCGGTACCGGCCCGCTCACCTGCCTGCGGAGGATGCTGGAGGTGGTGTCGGACGAGGTGCTGCCGTCCGAGCGCTTGAAGCGGCTCTTGCGCTTCGGGAGCCTCCGGGGGCTCTGCGGGGGGGAGCGGCCGGTGACCACCGGGAGGCACCGGGCGGCGCGGCCCCGCCGCTGCGCTGCCACCGGCAGCACCCCCGCGCTGCGAGCAGCACCGAACCGGACCGCACCGGACCCGCGGCGGCCGGGAGGGCTCACCTGGAAGGAACCGGGAGCGGTGGGCTGTGCCGGGGCTGACATGCCCGGCGGCACCCACCGGAGCCCCCGGGATCCCGGCGGGGCCGCCCCGCACCGGACCGCGGCGCTCCACCGGGAAGGGCCGCGCCGCCGCCGCCGCCGCCGCCACTGCCGCGCTCCGCATCACACGGGGCCGCCGGGGCGTCCCGGCCGTCCCCGCCCCCGCCTGCCCGCCCCCGCGCCCATCCCCGTGGCGTCCGGCCCGCGCCCCCGCAGCTGGGCAGCCACCGGGCGGGGGTGGGGGGCACCGGGGATAGACCCTCCCCGCAACCCGCGGTGCTGCGGGGACAGTGCGGGCGGCACCGGGAAAGCGGAGCCCCTGGGCAGCCGCCGCCGAGACCACGCGTGTTCGGGATGCGGGAGCCCCGCCGCCCGCATCCCACCGGGACGGGTCCCGCGGCCGCCGTGCCCCCCCCGCCCGGGGGTGTCTGCCCCCCACGGCGGGTACCTGCCCCCATATAACCCCGCGAGGGGCAGATGAGGCCGTGAGGGGTGCGCGGCCCACCCGCACACTCGCCCCACGGCCCGTGTCCCCACTGGGGGGGTCGGATCCGGCCCAGCGCCGCGGTGCTGCAGCATCACCGCACCGCCCGGCCGGGGCGATGGGCGGGGGCTGCGGAGGCCTCGGGGCGCGGGGCGGCGGGGTGCCGGGACTCGGCCCACGGAGCCCCCCGTGGGTCAGGACCCAGCCCACTGAGCCCCGGCTCCGTCAGGACCCAGCCCACAGAGCTCCGGCAGGGTGGGGACCCAACCCACAGAGCCCCCCCGTGGGTCAGGACCCAGCCCACGGAGTCCTGGCAGAGCCGGTCCCGGCTCACGGACCCCCCCCGTGGGTCGGGACACGGCCCGGGGCCGGGCGGTGCAGGCAGACCCTCAGCGCCCATCCCCGTGGTGGCGGGTGCCGGTACCCGGTGAGGGTGTGCTGGGACCCCCCCACCCGGGGGTCACCCGAGGTGCCCCCGCCCCCCCACCGCATCCCTGCGCGACGGGACTTCCGCGTGGGGCCGCAGGGACACGGGACCGGCGGCTGCTGCTAATTAATGATTAATCAGCGCTCCCCGGGGCCCGGCCGTGCTGCGGGGGGGCCGCGGGGCCCGGCGCCGCCGCGGCGGGGGGGGACCCGGCCGCGGGAGGGGGGGTGTAGGGCCTGGCCCACGCACAGTCATGGGGTACGGGCGTGGGGGGCAGGTGGGGACCCCAGGGAGTGATGCTGACGGGGGGTGTGCGTGCAAAAGGGGTGTGTGTGAGTGTGCGTGTGTGCGCGCGCGCAAGGGGGTGTGCAAAACGTGAGTGTGCAAGGGGTGTGTGTGCAAGCGTGGGTGTGGGTGTGCAAGGGTGTGTGTGCAAAACCTATGCGTGCAAGGGGGTGTGCAAAGGTGCGCACGCGCTCATGTGCATGTGCGTGCAAAACGGGGGTGTGTGTGTGCAAGGGTGGGTGTGCACGTGTGTGTGCAAGGGTGTGCGTGCGTGTGTGCAAGGGGGTGTGTGCATGAGCGTGCAAGGGTGGGTGCACACGTGTGTGTGCAAGGGTGGGCGTGCATGCTGTGTGTGTGCATGTGCCTGCCAGGGGGGCCTACGGGGTGCGTGTGCAGGGGGACGTGTGTGCGTGTGTTCACACGCACGCAAAGGGGCATATGTGTGCGTGTGCAACAGGGCTGCATGCGTGTGCAAGGGGGGGTGTGCTCATGTGCGCGTGCAAGGGGGTGTGTAGGTATGTGTGCTGGGGGGGTACAAGGTGGGGCATCGGGGTGTGTGTATGGGGGTGCGTGCAAGGGACACGCTCGGGGAGGGGGTTGCGTGTGCGTGTGCAGACAAGGGGGTGCGCCAGTGGGGGGGGGGTGCGGGTGTGCGCGCGCGCGGGGGGCCCGGCTGCGCGTGTCCCCGTTGTCCCCGCCATGTCGGTGCAGCGCGGCGGTGCGTGTGTGTGTGCGTGTGTGTGCGCGCGGCCCCGGGGGTGCCGGTCCGCCCGCGCGCGCTCCCGCCGCCCCCGCGCGCCGCCCGCGCCTCCCCCGCCGCACCGGGCCGTACCGGGCCGTACCGGGCCGCCGCCGCTGCGCCTTTAAGGCCGCCGGTCGGGAGCGCCCGGGAGCGGATCCGGGCGGGGGGGGCGGGCACCGGCCGGGGCGGGCTCGGGGCCGGGGCCGGGGCTGCGGCCGGGACCGGGGTCGCCACCGGGGACCCGGCCTGGGCGCGGGATGGGGCGGCGGGGGCGCAGCGCGGCCGCCGTGTAGGAGCAGGCGGCGGCGGCGGGGCCGTGCCGGGGCGCGGGGCCCCGCGGGCGGCGGCGCCGGAGGCGGAGGTGAGCGGAGCCGGGCGCGGCGCGGCGCGGGGGGGGGGGCGCGCACACACACACACACACACACACACACACACACACACACACACCGGGGACCGGGACCGGGACCGGGACCGGGGCGCTGCACGGGTCCCGCTGCAACGGCGGGGTGGGGGGGACGGGACGGGACACCGGGCTGGGCCCCGGGGCGGCGGGAGCGGGGCGGCCCCCGGGGGGAGGGGGCTGCCCAGCGCTTGGGGTGCTGCTCGGTGCCCGGTGCGGCGGGAGCTGCCGGTGCGGCGGGGCTGCCCCGGGCGGTGCCGGGAGGGCGCTGGCGGGTCCGGGCTTGAACGGGCCGGGCTCGGTGGGGCTCCCCGCGGGCCGTGCCCGGAGCGGGCGGGCAGGGAGGCGGCCGCCGCCGGGGCCGGCCCTTCCTTGGCGGTTGTTCCCCACCACCGTTTGCCCGGGGCTGGGACCGGCTGCCACGTCCCGACTGGTCCCCGGTGCCCCCGGGCCACGGTGCCCGGTGCAGCCCGTTGGCCGCCATTCAAGACAAACAGAGCCGGGACGCCCGGGATGGTTCCAGCTTTGCTGCAGGTCGCTGTGCCCGGGGAGGATGGGCTCCGTGTGGCCTTGGCAGGCCCAAGCACTGGGCACCGGGACACCGGCACCGGGCACCAGCCGTTCCCACAGGGGCCATGGGGCTGGCGGGAGAGCTGGGGCTTGAGGTCCACATCCCCCAGGGTGGGACATCGGGGCCTTTCACTGCCCGTCCCTGCCGGGTGGGAAAAATGCTGCCTTGCACCCCCGTGGGCGCCAGGGTCCTTCTCGGGGTGTTGGGGTGGGGAACTGAGTACTGACCCCCTCCCGGCACCCGCAGCATGTCGTGGTGGGGAACTGAGTACTGACCCCCTCCCGGTGCCCGCAGCATGTCGTGGTTCAGCGGCATCCTGGTGCCCAAGGTGGACGAGCGGAAGACGGCATGGGGGGAGCGCAACGGCAAGAAGGGCACCCGCCCCCGCGCCGGCCTCTGCGGCCCCCGCTACATGAGCTGCTTGCAGGACCCTGAGATGGAGCGGGGCGGGGGGCCCCCCCGGGGGCTGCGCTGCACCTGGCAGGAAGACCACTACGGCAAGAAGGGGCCCACGGGCGACCTGGGGCTCAAATCGGTGGACTTGGGCTTGGAGGATGGCGAAGCCAAGGGGCCGAAGGGGGCCGGGAGCCATGGTGGGCGACCGTCGGCCGGCGAGTGCTGGCGGCGGCTGCTCCAGGTTTTCCGCTCCAAACGCTTCCAGTCTGCGAAACTGGAGCGGCTTTACCAGCGCTACTTCTTCCAGATGAACCAGAGCAGCCTGACGGTGTTGATGGGGGTGCTGGTGCTGGTCTGCGGGGTGATGCTGCTCTTCCACTGCCTGCCCGGCACCCCACACGTGCCGGCGGCCACCGTGTTGGCGAGTGCCACGGCCCTTTTTTTTCTCCTGATGGTGCTGTGCAGCCGCAGCGCCTTCCCCCAGGACTACATGTGGGTGGTGAGCTACGTGGTGCTGGGGTTGCTGGCCGGGGTGCAGGCGCTGGGGACGGTGGCCGTCGCGCCTCGCAGCGCGGCCGAGGGCGTCTGGTGGAGCGTCTTCTTCATCTACATCACCTACACGCTGCTGCCGGTGCGGATGCGGGCGGCCGTGCTGGCCGGGATCCTCCTCTCCGCCCTGCACCTCGCCATCGCCTGGCACCGCAACGCCGCCGACCCCTTCCTCTGGAAGCAGGTAGGGCTTAGGGGGAGACACAGTGGGGGGGGAGGGGGGGGCTGTGCCAAGGGGGTCCTGCTCGCCTGTGGCATGGGGTGGGAGAGGCCCTGGGTGGGACCCCTGGGACCCCCCCCATCCCCACCGATGGCTCCCTGAGTCCCTCTCTGCAAAATTGGGCTTTTTTGCACTTGATGTTTCTGTACATGGAAAATTCTGGATGTGGGAGGGGCCCCTCAGCTGACCGGGGTTCAGCGGGGTCTCGGCGGGGAGTCCCATGCCGGTGTCCCAGGGGTGCTGCTTGCGGCATGGCCAGGGGGTCACTCCGCTGGCGCAGCCGCCTGTGGGGGGTGAGGGGGCCCCTCGTCTCGGCAGAACTGTGCACAGACCCGCCATTGTGGGCTGCGTGGGGGGGGGGGGCACCCACAAAGCCCCTGTTGTGGGGCCAGCGGAAACCCCCAAGGGGGGATGCAGGGCCAGAGCGCCAGGGCAGGGGAGTGGCTGCCACCCAGCAGGGACCCTGGCAGTGTCCCCAGTCCTGCCCCGCCAGGGTGGCGGGTGCTCCCAGTGGGGTGCATGCACAGGGGGGCTGCGTGGGGGGGGAGGGTGTCCCCTCATCCCCAGGGCTGTGTGTTCCCAGCCCCTGTCAGGGCCTTGCTGTGCTCCCCCCCCCTTGCATGGGGCCACCCGTCACCCTCGCCCTCCCTGGCTGGGGCCAGGGCCATGTGCCATCCCCACGGGGTGCAGGGCAAGGAATGCCATGCCAGGCGGGGGGGGCTGAGGCCAGCGGGTCTTGGGGGGGGTCACGGGAGGGGAAGCTCCACCCTGAGTGGGGTTAACCCCTGCAGAGTGGGACTGATGGGGCTGTGGGCCCAGGCTGGGGGGATGCGATGGGGACGGTGGGTGGGTGCGAGGCCCCCATTCCCAGCCCGCCGTAGCACTATAAATAGCCCTGGCCTCAGTCCTGGGGGACGGGGACAGGGAGGGGGGGAAACCGCAGCGCTCCTGCTGCAGCCATCTCCGCTTCCCGGCCCTCCCCCGTCTTCCTCCACTTCCCGAGGGCCTGTGGGGCCTGGCGGCGTCCCCATATGCCCCCCTGCCCCGGGTCCCTGCATCGTCATATCCCCCCTGCCCTGGATCCCCAGGTCCCCCCTGCTCTGGTTTCCTACGTCCCCAGGTCCCCCATGTTGACCCTGCCCCGGTCCACTGTGACCCCGGCCCCTTCTGCCCCCCTACACTGGGTCCCCAGGTCCCTGCATCCCCCATGTCCTGCTTTCCTGCAGCCCCAGGTGCCCCGTGTCCCCCGGCTCTGGGTCTCCAGGTCCCCCATGTCCCTGCAGCCCGCCCTGCCCTGGTTTCCCATGTCCCGAGGTTCCCCACACCCCCCTCACCCTGGTCCCCTGTGTCCCCAGGTCCCTGCATCCCCACATCCCCCTGCTTTGAGTGCCCATCATGTTCCCCCTTGCATCCCCCCTGCTCCTCTTGACAGCACCCCCCATACCAGAGCTAGGGTTTTGGGGTGCAGAGGAGGGTGGCAGAGCTGGCCAGGTCTTGCTGTGGGGCTGGGGTTCCCCGGGTGGCCGCACTGAGCCCACCTCCCCCACCAGCTCAGCGCCAATGCCCTGATCTTCCTCTGCACCAATGTGGTGGGGGTCTGCACCCACTACCCGGCTGAGGTGTCGCAGCGTCAGGCCTTTCAGGAGACCCGCGGCTACATCCAGGCACGCCTGCACCTCCAGCGTGAGAACCGCCAGCAGGTGGGCTGGGGGTCCCAGGGAGCCCGGGGGCAGTGGGGTCTCCCGTGCTGGGCTTGGGGGTCCATGAGGACCCCGGCCCCCTGCTGACAGGGTGGTGTTGGGGTGCAGGAGCGCCTGCTGCTCTCGGTGCTGCCCCAGCACGTGGCCATGGAGATGAAGGAGGACATCAACACCAAGAAGGAAGACATGATGTTCCACAAGATCTACATCCAGAAGCACGACAACGTCAGGTACCGCGGGGACTGCGGGCTGGGTGCAGGCAAGGTTTGGGGTGTCACCAGGTGAGGGTGTCTGGGGGTGTGTGTGGTCCCTCCTCAACCCACGCTCTTCCTCCTGGCAGCATCCTCTTTGCGGACATCGAGGGCTTCACCAGCCTGGCCTCACAGTGCACAGCCCAAGAGCTGGTGATGACGCTCAACGAGCTCTTTGCTCGCTTCGACAAGCTGGCGGCGGTGAGTGGTGGGGCCAGGAGGGGCTTGGGGGGGTCCCAGAGCCCCCCTTGACCTGCTGTCCCTCCAGGAGAACCACTGTCTACGCATCAAGATCCTGGGGGACTGCTACTACTGCGTGTCGGGGCTGCCGGAGGCGCGCGGGGACCACGCGCACTGCTGCGTGGAGATGGGGGTCGATATGATCGAGGCCATCTCGTGAGTGGGGCAGAACACGGGGGTCGCGCCCGTCCCTGGTGCTGGCACATCCCCGGCGCTCACCGGCCCGGGACGTGGTGCCGCAGTCCCTTGGGCTGACACGGTGCCGGTGGCGTCCGCAGGCTGGTTCGCGAGGTGACGGGGGTGAACGTGAACATGCGCGTGGGCATCCACAGCGGGCGCGTGCACTGCGGCGTGCTGGGGCTGCGCAAGTGGCAGTTCGACGTCTGGTCCAACGACGTGACCCTCGCCAACCACATGGAAGCGGGTGGCAAAGCTGGGTGAGCCGGGCTGGGGGTGCTGGGCTGGGGACTGGGACGAGGGGGATGGGGCAAAGGGGGTTCAGCGCCTTCATCCCCCCCATCCCCAGGCGCATCCACATCACCTGGGCGACGCTGCAGTACCTGAACGGGGACTATGAGGTGGAGCCGGGCCACGGGGGTGAGCGCAACGCCTACCTCAAAGAGCACAACATTGAGACCTTCCTCATCGTCGGCTGCAGCCAGAAGCGCGTGAGTCGGGGGACATGTGTTGGGGCGGCGGGGGGGAACCCAGGGGTGCCCCTCTCACGGCCATGTCGCCCCGCAGAAAGAGGAGAAAGCCATCCTGGCCAAGCTGCAGCGGGCTCGTGCCAACTCGACGGAGGGGCTGGTGCCGCGGTGGGTGCCCGAGCGCTCCTTCTCCCGCACCAAGGACTCCAAGGCCTTCCGGCAGATGGTGAGTGGCCTCGGGGGGGTGTCATCGCACACAGGGGGCCCCCACCGCAGTGGTATCGGCGGCTCACTGCCTTTCCGCGGCTGCTGTTGGGCTTCCCCAGCCCTGCCCACAGCCCTCGCCTGCTTCCTCCTGGCTGCTGCAGCCCCTGGCCTCGGGGAACCCCCGGGTCTCCCTCTGCCCTCAGCAGCCCTGGTGGATCCCTCCTACGCGTGGGGATCCCCTGGGTGTCCCTCCCATCCTCACCAGCCCTCAGGGGTCTCCCCTGTCCCCACCAGCCCATGGGATCCCCAGGTATAACCCCTGTCCCCAGCAGTTCTTAGGGACCCCCCCCGTCCTTACTGGTGTCAGACGCCCTTCAGACCCTTCCATCCTCCCTTCGCAGACTCCCCCGCCCCCCATCCTTGCCAGGCTTGGGGAACCCTTGGGGATCCCCCCCATCCTGCTTACCCTGGGGGATGCGCCATGTCCTTGTCATCTGTGAAGGTCCCCCCCATCCACGCCGGTGTCTCTTGACACCCTTTGTCTCCCTTGTGTCTCCCCAGGGCATCGATGACTCCAGCAAGGACAAGTAAGTGTCTCCATGCTGGGGTGCTGGGGTGGGGGGGTCACAGCCAGCCCCTTCCTGGGCAGAGTCGGGGGCCTGGGGGGGCCCTGACCCACCTCTGCCCCCAGCCGCGGCGCCCAGGAGGCCCTCAACCCCGAGGATGAGGTGGATGAGTTCCTGAGCCGGGCCATCGATGCCCGCAGCATCGACCAGCTCCGCAAGGACCATGTGAAGAAGTTCCTGCTCACCTTCCAGACGTCTGAGCTGGAGAAGAAGGTGGGGGTCCCTCCGTCCCAGCCCCTGCGGTCACCTCCACCCTCTCCACCCCACCTTCTGACCCCTCTGATCTGTGGGGTCCCCTCCATCTTGGCCTCTCCATCTCATCCCCCCGGGGTCCCCTCCATCCCCCTCGGCCCAGCCCGGCTCACCTGTCTCCTCCCTGCAGTACTCCAAGAAGGTGGACGACCGCTTTGGTGGCTACGTGGCCTGCACCCTCCTCGTCTTCTGCTTCATTTGCTGCCTCCAGATCGTGGTCTTCCCCCAGTGAGTGCCGCAGCCCCCCCAAACCCCAGTCCGTGGCCGCCTGTCCCCCCTGGTGCTCACGGCCACCTCTCTCCCCAGCTCCCCGCTGATGCTCGGCGTCTACGTCGGCATCTTCATCCTCCTCGCTGCCATCCTCTTTGTCTGCGCTGTCTACTCCTGTGTCACCGTGAGTACAGGGCTGACGGGTGGGGGTTTTGGGGGGGGCTCGGCCACGCGTGATAGGTCTGTCTCCCCCCACAGCTCTTCCCCGCCGCCCTACAGCAGCTCTCCCAGAAGATTGTCCAGTCCCGTGCCCACAGCACCATCATCGGGGTCTTCACCATCCTCCTTGTCTTCGTCGCCGCCTTCGTCAACATGGTAGTGGCGCAGGGCCGTGGGGGCGTGGGGGGCTGTGGGGTACCAGCTCACCCCTCTCTCCCCTCTCAGTTCGCCTGCAGCCGGGTAGCCCTGCGGGACTGCGCCGCTCGCGAGCTCAACGTCACCCCCGAGGCTGTGGGACCCTGCCAGCTCCGGGCCCTCAATTTCTCCCTGGGGACCCCCATGGGACCCTGCCACCGCGATGGGCTGGTCTGCGACTTCCCAGAGGTGAGCGGCTGTGGGGCTCCCACGGGTGCGGGGCACTGGGATGGGGTTCGGTATGGGTACCAGCATGGGTCCCCGCAGGTGCAAGGTCCTCCTTAGGTGCTGACACAGGGTCCCTGAGGATGCAAGATGCTTGCAGGGGGTCCCCGTGGGTGCTGTGTCCGTCAGGGTGCTGGCATGGGGTCCCCCCAGATGCAGGGTGCTGGCATAGGTCCCTGTGGGTGCAAGGTCCTGCATAGGCACTGGCACAGGGTCCCTGAGGATGCTGGCACTGGGTCCCTGAGGGTGCAGGGTGCTGGTATGGGGTCCCTTCAGGCACAGTGACCCCATGGGTGCTGGCACAGGGTCCCCGCAGATACAGGGTGCTGGCTTAGGCCTCTACATGTGCAAGGTCCTCCATGGGTGCTGGGACAGAGCCCCTGAGGGTGCAGAGTGCTGGCAGGGGGTCCCCATGGGTGCACAGTCCCTGTGGGTGTGGGGTGTCGGCAGGGCGTCCCCACGGGGTGCTGGTGCATGCCCGCGGTCTCTCCCGCAGTACTTCAACTACAGCGTGGTGCTGAGCCTGCTGGCCTGCTCTGTCTTCCTGCACATCAGCAGCATCGGCAAGCTGCTGCTCATGGTGGCCATCGAGGCCACCTACCTGGTGCTGGTGGAGGGACCCCAGGCCACCCTCTTTGACAATGCCGACCTGCTGGTGGTGGCCAACGCCCTGTGAGTGCCCGGCGTGTCCCCCCTGCGGTCCCCACCCTGGGAGCTGCGTCCCCACCCCGCTAACCCCCGGCTCCTTTCCCCCCAGGCCCTCCTTCAACGTGACCCAGGGTGAATGGTGAGTGGGGAACTGGGACCAGCAGGGAAATAGGAGTAGGGGGGTGAGGGTGGGCAGCAGCAGGAGATTCTCTTGGGGGTTTGTGCTGTGAGGGTGGGTGCAGCTCTGGGGCCCGGGTACATCTTAGGTGGTCCCTGGGGTGGGTGCAGCCTTGGCGTCCCTGGGGTGGTGCATCTTACGGGGTTGGGCACAGGTTTGGGGTCCCTGGAGTAGGTGCATCTTAGGGGATCCCTTGGGTGGGTGCACCTTAGGGGTTGGGTGAATCTCTGGGGATCCCTTGGGTGAGTGCATCCTTGGGGTCTGGGGGCAGGTTTGGCGTCCCTGGGGTGTGTGCAGCCTTGGGGTCCCTGGGGTGGTGCATCTTACAGGGTTGGGTGAATCCTAGGGGAACCCTTGGGGGGGGTGCATTTTTGGGTTCTGGGTGCAGGTTTGGGGTCCCTGGGGTGGGCACGGACTCGTCCGGCATCCCGTCTCAGCGGGCGGGGGGTGCCCGCAGCCCGGCGGAGGGGAAGGTGGCCCTGCGGTACGTCACCCCCGTCATCCTGGCCGTCTTCGCGCTGGCGCTGTACCTGCACGCGCAGCAGGTCGAGTCCACCGCCCGCCTCGACTTCCTCTGGAAGCTGCAGGTAGGACCAGGGACGAGGGGCCGGGGCTGACCCCCCTCACGGCACCCCGGGGCGGCTCCCGCATGGCGCTGTGCGATGCAGGCGACGGGCGAGAAGGAGGAGATGGAGGAGCTGCAGGCGTACAACCGGCGGCTGCTGCACAACATCCTGCCCAAGGACGTGGCGGCGCATTTCCTGGCGCGGGAGCGTCGCAACGACGAGCTCTACTACCAGTCCTGCGAGTGCGTGGCCGTCATGTTCGCCTCCATCAGCAACTTCTCCGAGTTCTACGTCGAGCTGGAGGCCAACAACGAGGGCGTCGAGTGCCTGCGGCTGCTCAACGAGATCATCGCCGACTTCGATGAGGTGCTGGAGGGCGGAGTGGGGTGCGATGGGGTATATGGGGATGGGGTGCGTGGGGTGCTGGAGAGGCCATGGGGCAGCGTGCCTGGGGGGTGCAGGGTGCTGGAGGGGCTTTGGAGCACCACGCATGAGGGTGGGGTGCACGGAGATGGGGTGCCCAGGGTGCTGGAGGGGCCATGGAGCAGCATGCGTGGGTTGCATGGGGATGGGGTGCGGGAAGATGGGGTGCTGGAGAGGCCACTGAGCACTGTGCGTGGGGATGGGGTGCAGGGGATGGGGTGCTCAGGGTGCTGGACAGGCTGTGGAGCTACGTGCATGGGTTGCATAGGAATGGGGTGCAAGGAAGATGGGGTGCATGGGGTGCTGGAGAGGCTGTGGAGCAGCGTGCATGGAGCTGTGGGGTGGGGTACATGAAGACAGGGTGCAGGAGATGGGGTTCGTGGGGCCCCAGAGAGGCTGTGGAGCACTGTGCATGGGGTGCACAGCGATGGGGTGCTTGCGGTGCTGCAGAGGCCGTGGAGCAGCGTGTGTGGGGCATGCAGGGACAGGGTGCGGGAAGATGGGGTGCACAGGGCCCTGGAGAGGTGGGGTGGGGGTGACGCTGCCCCTCCATCCCCACCCCAGATCATCAGCGAGCAGAAGTACCGTCAGCTGGAGAAGATCAAGACGATCGGCAGCACCTACATGGCGGCCTCGGGGCTCAACGCCTCCACCTACGACCGGGAGGGCCGGAGCCACATCGCGGCGCTGGCCGACTACGCCATGCACCTGATGGAGCAGATGAAGTACATCAACGAGCACTCCTTCAACAACTTCCAGATGAAGATTGGTGAGCGCCCCCTTGCACGCCCCTTTGCACCCGCAGCCGCCCCGTGCGCGCCCCTGCGCATACCTGGCCCTTGCATGCGGCTTCATGTCTGCTGGCTCTTACACGCCTCGTCCCTTTTGCACACGCGGCCCTGGTGCGTAGCCTTGCACGCGTGACCTTCGCACACCCCTTCGGCTTTGCACGCACAGCCTGCATGCACCCCTCTGTGCAGGCAAAGCCTTGCACACCTCTGCCCTTTTGCACGCGCGGCTTTCGCAGACCACTTTGTGTACAAGCCCTTGCACAGCCCTTTGCACGCGCAAACCCTTGCACACCCCTTCCTTTTTGCACACACAGCCCGCACACACCCCTTTGCACACGCTGATGTTGCACGCGCCTTTAGCCCTTGCACTTGTAGGCCCTCCTACACCCCGTTACACCCTCCTTTCCCATCGCACACCCCTTGGCACACACAAACTCTTTGCGCACCCCTTCCTTTTTGCACACGCAGCCTTCATGCACCCCTTTGCACGTGCTGACGCTGCACGCCCCTCAGCCCTGGCACTTTTTGGCCCTTGCACACCCCTTTACATGCCCCTTCATGCCCCTCCTTTGCACAAGCAAACCCTTTGCCCACACCCCATTTTGCGCCCCCCTTTTCCCCTCGCATGCCCTCCCCCGTGGCCGTGGGGTGAGGGGTTTGTGACACTCTCTGTCCCCCCACCCACTAGGCCTGAACATGGGGCCGGTGGTGGCGGGGGTGATCGGGGCGCGCAAGCCACAATACGACATCTGGGGCAACACCGTCAACGTCTCCAGCCGCATGGACAGCACCGGCGTCCCCGACCGCATCCAGGTCAGCTGGGGGGGTGGGAAGGGGGGGGACGTAGGCCCCCCCCGAACCCCCCCTCACCCGTGTCCCCCACCCCCTCCCCCAGGTGACAACGGACTTGTACCAGGTGCTGGCGGCCAAGGGCTACGTGCTGGAGTGCCGGGGGCTGGTCAAGGTCAAGGGCAAGGGGGAGATGACCACCTACTTCCTCAATGCAGGCCCTGGAGGGAGTTAGGGGGGGGCCCCCACGGCCCCCACCCCGGTGCCCCCCAGCCTGCACGGGGTCAGACAAAAAAGGAAAAATCCCCAAATCCACATATTTAAAAACAAAAAAAAAAAAAGGAAAAAGGGAGGTAGTGGCAGGGGTGTCCCCTGTTGTGCCCCCCCCACCCCCCGGTGGTGTGTTGGCGGGGGGGGCATTTCCCAGCCCTGCACTAGGGTGTTTGCAGAGGGTGGGTTGGGGTGCGGCCCCCTCCTCCCCTTTGCCAAAATCCCCCATGTGCCAAAGAGGGGAGATGGGTCTCCCTGGGAAGGGGCTGGGGTGGGGTGGGGGGGGGTCTCCTCACCCCTCTCCATGTGCCAAGCTGAAGTGCCACCTGCCGGGGTGTGGGGGGGGGTGGAGGTAAAGCACCCCCCGGAGTCCTGGCCAGGGGGTCCCGCTCCCTCCCAGGGGCTGCCGGTGAGGGGGGGAAGGCAGCTCCCCCCCTTTTAAATGCAAAAAAATAATGAAGTGACTTTTTTTGGTTTATTTTTTTGTTGTTTTTTTGAAGCAGTTTTGGGGCGGGGGAGGCTCAGCCCGGGGGGAGGGCACCGGTCCTTCCCTTCTCCCCCCCCGCCCCCAGCGCAGACCTGAGGTACTTTGTCCTTCGTGTGTACAGATAAATTATATATAAAACTCACTTTGGATACGAGCTGTGGCCTGACGTGTGGGGCGGGGGGACGCGCCGATCCCGGCGGGGGGGGGGGCGGGGGGGGGGCCGATCCCGGGAGTACCCACCCCCGAGGCGGGGGCCGGAATCTGGGACCACGGGGAAACCGGAGCCGGGGGGTGGAGGTGGGTGTCCGTGGCGGGACTGGGCGGGGGTCGCGGCAGGTGTAAGGTATAACGGCTGCCCCCCTCCCCCACAACACTTCCGGCATCAAAAGGCGCAGGCGCGACCAACCGCGCATGCGCCTCAACAGCTCCTCCTTGCCCCGCCCCGTGACGCAGCCGTACGCGCGCGCCGCCGCCCTGTAACGCCGGCGCGCCGTTGGCGTGCGTCCGTGCGTGCGTGCGTGCGCGCGCGGGCGCAGATCGCCATGGAGGCCTCGGCGGGCGGCGGGGCCGGCGGCGCGGCGGGGCGGCGCTGGTACTTCACCCGCGAGCAGCTGGACCGGAGCCCCTCTCGCCGCGCCGGGCTCGACCCCGACAAGGAGCTCTCGTACCGGCAGCAGGCGGCCAACCTGCTGCAGGACATGGGGCAGCGTCTCAACGTGTATCCGGCCGCGCTAGGCCGCGCGGCCTGCGCTCGGGTGCCGCCGCGGGGCGGGGTGTTGGGGGCGGCTGGCCCGGTCCGGGAGTGCGGAGAAACGGGCCTGGGTGCCGGGAAGGCCGGGCCCGGCCCCAGAGAGGGACAGCTGAGGCCGGGAGCGCGGAAGGCCGGGCCCCGGGAACGGGGAGAGCCGGGGCCTGTTTCAGCAGCGGGGAGAGCTATGCCGGCGTGCGGGGAAGGCCAGGTCGGGCCCGGGAACGGGGAGAGCTATGCCGGCGTGCGGGGAAGGCCAGGTCGGGCCCGGGAACGGGAAAAGCCCCGCGCATCTCGGCAGCCGGTAGAGCGAGGGCCGGCCCGGTGCCGCTGGGATCAGGGGACCCGAGGGTGCTGCTCGGTGGTTGTTGCTGGGGCCATGTGTTTCCTTAACCACCCCATCAGCTCCCAGCTCACCATCAACACAGCCATCGTGTACATGCACCGCTTCTACATGGTGCAGTCCTTCACCCAGTTCCACAGGAACGTAAGTGTGCTGGGGTCTGGCGGGGTGGGGGGTGCCGGGAGCCCCCCCAGCTCTGCTCCTGCTGCTGCCTGGCAGCCAGCTCGGAGGGGGGGGCCATGTCGTGGGACCGACCCTGGGGATGGGGCTTGGAAAAGGGAAGGGTGGTTCGTAGCTGCTAGTAGTCACCAGAGACCCTTTTCCTTCCTGGTGGGGGTTGGACTTGCGCAGGCTTTGTTTCCTAAAGGCATGTTTGTGTTAGATATGAGAATTAGCCTAATTTATTTGCTTTAATCTTGAATTTACTAACTTTTAAAAAAATAACGTGTTTTTTTTTTTCCTCTGAAGTCGGTGGTACCAGCAGCTCTGTTCTTGGCAGCCAAGGTGGAGGAGCAGCCTCGTAAGCTGGAGCACGTAATCAAGGTAGCACATGCCTGTCTGCATCCCCAGGAAACTCCTCTAGACACCAAGAGCGAGGTAAGTGTCGAGATCGGAGAACTGGGCTCTGATGTGAGGAGCTGGAGGTACGAGGAATGGGAATGGCGGAAGCGTGCTGCATCCTGAATCGCGTGGCTACAGCGTCTCGCTAAATCGGGTTCAGCAGTACCCGCTCTCTAAGCGAGCGGCTGTGTCCTAGGATGGTCAGTGACAGCTTTCCAATTCGACTGCTCTTACGCTACTGAGAGCTTTTTGGCTTCTGTACAGCAGAAGGCTTTTCTTTTCCTGCTCTGTGGCAACCTCTCTTCTGTTCTCCTCTGCTGTGCTGCTGCAAATGTGACTCAGATGTGCTGTGTAGCAATGTCTGCGTGAAAAGCTTCTGAGGAGGGCATGGATGTTGGCTGCTGCGATTGAGTAGTGTCTGTGGCAGAGCAGAAGGTGGTGTGCGCAGTTGGTTCTGTTCTGTCCCCACACGTTTAATGGTGGGTTTATTAAAATCGTTGCTGATTCCCCATCTCTTGAGACAGCCCGTCTTACCTGGAACTGAGCAGCCAACCCTGCTGAAAAGGGGCAGCTTTATCCAGGAAAGCTTAAGGAAAAAAAAAAAAAAGCAGCTAATTCCTCTCCTGTACTGCTCGTATAGCCGTCCCGTGCAGTGCGAGGGACCAGGACTGAGAGGGCCACTGTGGATCCCGAAGCAGCCGTCCCCTAGTAGAAGCACTAGCAGGGGAGCGGGTCCACCCCAGCACTCTGCTTTCTCTTTTCTGGCAGGGAATCTGTGCCAGTTCCCCCAGTGCAGATCGGCATAAAGATTCCCCTTTGCTATTTTTGCCTCCCTGAGAAAAGGGTGTTAGAAATGTGCAGGCTTTATACGGAGTGCCTCATCGTGAGTAACTTGCCTGTCCTCTCAACCCCAGGCTTACCTGCAACAAGCCCAAGACCTGGTCATTCTAGAGAGCATAATACTGCAGACCCTGGGTAAGTTTTTCAAAGCGGACGGGCTGCCACACGAATCCCAGACCCAGGAGTGTTCCGCAGAGCGGAGAGCCTAACCGCACAGTCTTCTCCACAGCTGGAGGGCAGATGCACAGCTGGCCAGTGGGAGAGCAAGAGTCCAGGCAACAAACTCTATTTTTCACGCCCACTCCTTCTGTTTTCCTTTTAACATCAGTTTTTCAGGTGTAACTTGTGTCAGGTTCAATGCTCAGAGAAATTAAAGTGTGGAAGTGTGGCTCGTCTCTTTCCCCCCCCTCCCCCAACAGGTTTTGTGCCGCTTGGACACCGGTCGCTGTCCTCCCTTGTGCTGTTGAACTCAATAATGCTCTAGTCCTGTGGCCAGGAAGCACTTTGCACTGAGATGTCTAACAAAACCTGGATTGAAAGTTAAATGTTTTGTTCCGATAGCCAAACAGTTGAAAAAAACCAAACAGTTTTTGGGGCTTTTTTTTGAAAATAGAAGCTGGAGCCTACATTTAGGGCTGCAGCTGTTTGATCGGGTATCCTGTTCCTTTCTAAAATGTACTGTTAAACCTTGTTTTTACTAACGTATGTTCCATTTCAGAGGCAGTTTGTAGATAGCGTTCCACTCCTAAATACTCAGTAGGACTTTGTTCTTTCTGACTTGGTTCAGAATAAACGCCGCTAGTCCCTCACTCGCGCGGGGACGGGAGGGGCAGGCGTGTCGATGGGTCGCAAGCGCTGGCCTGGCAAGCCAGTGGCTAAACTGTGACCCCGCTTCTGCAATGACTCTGTTCTCCAGTTGCCTTTTTTTAACGTCCCAGTTCTAGAATGTTCTGCATGGGAAGAACCAAATCTGTTGCACACATGGACAGATTGGAATTTTTGGTTTTTTTTTTTCTTTAACACATAATGCCCAAACTGAATAGGAAACTGAAGCGAGGATTAAGTTCAGTTGTCTTCAGTGCTGTAGGCTCTTTCAAAGGGAAAACGTCTGCTTCCTCTTAGCTTTTTGGGTGACAGAAATTCCTTTGAGCAGATGCCATTGTCTTCTCCTTCCTCCCAGCTGCTGTAAGAGGCTTTGTCCTGCTATTTTTAAAATCCTTAATAGTTGTTTTGTTTTCAGTGAGGTCTTTCAAGCGCAGAAGTCATTTAGCTGCTCGGAGGTCTGGCAGCAGCAGTGACCTTCAGGTTTTGTGACTGGAGAACTTGAGTCTTCTGGATACAGGAAAACGGGCTCCTCTATTCCTGCTTGCCTCCGAGCAGAGAGCAGGGGCTGTAGGAGGGAAGGGGAGAAGGCCTTGTCCCCAGGAGCAGGAAACGAGAGGTTCGTAGATCCGCGGGGGTGTGCTGCTGGTCTTCTGATGGCCGTATGTCTGTGTTCTTCCAGGTTTTGAGATCACTATTGACCACCCCCATACCCACGTGGTGAAGTGCACACAGCTAGTGCGAGGTAAGCGAGGTCAGGCGGCGGGTGCTTACGGCTTCTCCTCTGTAACCTCAGCCTGACAGAGAAAAGCTGTGGAAATAGGTTGTAGTGTGTAGCTGGGATTGCCCGAGAACTTGCCTGCAGTCAGTCGCCTTAATAACCATAACGAACGTCAAAATAGAGGCAGTTGCAAATGACTGACGTGATGTTGTGGCTCCGGTGAACCGTGCGAAGCATTCTATGTACAGTAATTCCTAGAATCATTCTAGCTGTGGCGTAGAGTTAGTCAAACCGTGCTGGCTTTCTGATTTTGTGCGTGGTGGCAAGAGGCCCGTGGTTCTGGCATTAAAATGGAATAATGTTTGTCAGGATATGCAGACTAACGCCCTGCTTTTTCCTTTTCTCTTTCAGCCAGCAAGGACTTGGCGCAAACTTCCTATTTCATGGCTACCAACAGGTTATTACTTTACAATTGATTCATATTTGACGGAGGGTCTTATCTGGAGGAGATGTGCTACTGGTGACCCCTGGGGCATTGGTCAGCCTGCGAGCAACCGGGGCTCGCTCGGTTTGCCTCAGAAAGAGCAGGAACACTTTCTCCTGCTAGCTGCTGGTTGAAACCAGCTGCAGAATTGGCCGTATGAGCGAGGCAGACGGGATGCTCAGGAACTTCACTGCATTCTTTTCTGGGAGTTAGACAGCTGTGAAAGTGGGGGGGGGGGGGGGGAAACAAAACAAAAAACCACAAAAACCAACCCAAGCCAAAAAGGTAAACGTGAAATGAATATATACATTTTTACTTGCTTAGTACCTAGGTGTCAGAGAGTTCTCACTGAACTAGGTGCTGTGCAAATTGTCATCAATATGGTCTGTATCCCAAAGAAAGCTGATCTAGAGTATAAAGGGAGAAAAACAGTGGTTGGAGGCGTGAAGTGTCACAAGAGAATACAATAGCCTTGTCTGGTGTGCATGGCTGGACAGACAGGCCTGTAAGCAGAGTCTTGGACGTGAAAAGAGCCCCTAGTTTTTTTTCCACCTTGAGTAGTTTTGTCACTAGACTTTCGCTGCCAGGCTGGCACCAGCCCTTGCCTTGGGATTTCTGACTTTTTTTAAAAAATTTAGTTTCCTGGAGTATCAGCTTCGGGCGAATCGTGGAGTTAGTGTTTGGAACAGACCAAGTTGTGGACACGGAAAATCTTGTGTTTTTGCGAAAGAGCTCGCAAAAGTGAAAGGATGTGAGGAAAAAGATGGTTTAGGCGCGAGCACAGGTGAAGCTGCAGAGTTGGAGAATGCTTCCAAGCCCTGGCCGAGCTGTGAATGTGCGTGGCCTTGGGCGAGCTGTTTCTCTCCTCTCTGCCTGTGAGAGGTGTTACCCGCTCACCTCCGCAGCGTGCTGGGAGAGTTCTTTGTGGAGGGTGCTCTGTAGCTCCGAGGGGCACTGTGTGGGTTTCCTGCATGAACTGGTGTAAAGGGAAGGTGGTGTTAGTAATGTGTGGGTAAATGCATCCTCGAAACGTGTTTTATCCCTGCAGCAATAACTGCAAAACCAAGGAATTATGAGTTAAGGTTGTACTTGAAAGAAATCCAGGCAGAAAGTAAGAAATGCGGCCAGGCAGCCTCAGTTTTGCCTTAAAGTGATGCTGTGAAATGCCTGATTAAGGTGCTTAAGCGGTGACCTGCATTTATCAGGTGTAGCTACGGATGTTTAACTTTTATATCCTTCTGGCATCGTTATGGGGCAGAGTTAAGGCTCTTTGTGCATCCTAACTTCACTTCTTACCTTGGCAGACTGGATAAAGGCTCTGAATTTCCTGGGTTTGACTTCTTGGTGTATGGATAAATACAGTATCTGTGAAACGGCTTCAGACTTTTTGGCTGTAGATGCGTATCTCTGTCTCTCCACATTGCCTTAATGGAAAAATGCATAAATAACCGGAGCATGGCGAAGAAATGCAGATAATGCCACCCTGCAGCTGCACATAGCTGCTCAGTGGCACCATTCCCATCAAGCACTCTTGGAAAGGGCTGACTCACGAGTGTGACAGTGGGTAAATCCTGCACCCAGCTTGCTGTCACGGTTTCTAAGGCTTAGTGGACCTGGTGTTCCTGCAGGTAGAGAGTAAGCTGCTTGCTTAGTCCGTTGGTTCTCCTGTGCTCAGTGCTACCTAGACCTCCCAGCACTGACGTCCGAGCTGTCATGAGGCAAATTCATTTACTAAGGAAAATGCCTGATAGGTGGCCTGAGTCACTCCAGCGTATGGTGCTGTTCACAGCTGAAGCTTCAGTGCTTTTCCTAAAAATCATTTGGGAAAGACCAGACTCTTCCTAAAAGCCGAAGAGGGCCAGTTTGCTCCTTGAATGCCATCCCGGGAGTCGCACCTGGAAGCGTCTGAGTTTCTTCTCAGATTGAGCAGAGCCCACAGCAGAGGTGGGGACTGGCAGGTAACCCCGCTGCTCGCTTTCTCCCTCAGAGGAGGGCTCGAGCGGGGCGGCAGCGTGCCTGGCTGCTCCTGCATGAGCCACAGAGCCTTGAGCTGACAGAGTTGCCTGGACCCAAATTATCTGCAGCAGAACGGGGAAGGAACAAGCAAATCGGTGGAGCGGGATAGAGACGCCCGTAACAGTAGGGTTGTACTGGGGGAGGAATGGCAGGGACTTCCCCACCATGTCCACCTCTTGCGCAGTGTCTGTTCAGTGGGCGATTGTGAGTGCTGAAGTTCAGGCTTGGGAGTTCATGGCTTTCTGTTTCTCTCTCCCTGCTGGTGACGTCAGCCTGCACCTGACCACCTTCAGCCTGCAGTACACCCCTCCCGTTGTGGCCTGCGTCTGTATCCACCTGGCTTGTAAGTGGTCCAACTGGGAGATCCCAGTCTCCACGGACGGGAAGCACTGGTGGGAATACGTTGATGGCACTGTAACTCTGGAGCTCTTAGATGGTAAGTTTTGGAGCGAGGTTTCCCCCCAAAGGCTCTTACATTGTTTTGGCATCTCTGTTCGTGGGTCTGCCGTTCAAACACGGCTACCGGCCAGTTCATGGACTCCAGGACTTCAGGTCTTGCCGAGGTTTCCAGTGCAGCAGCAGCTTCTATGGTACAACAGAGATGGCAAAAGGCGCACAGTGAGACGAGTGTAAATGTGGTCAGTGATACTAGTTGTTAGTTATTTTCCCTCCTGGAGTAGCTCCATCTCATCAGTAGCTCCACTCATCGGTTAAGTAGGGGGTTGCCCTGATGGATTAGTGCTGGTCTGCCTGCCTCTGACCCTCTTGCTTGCATTTGTGTTTCCTCTGCAGAACTGACTCATGAATTCCTGCAGATCCTTGAGAAAACTCCCAACCGGCTTAAGCGTATCCGAAACTGGCGGGTAAGAATCTGCTTTGGGCCGTGGGTGCTTGCAGGAGAACACAGGCTCTGATTTCTTCTGAGTCTGTGAGGCTGTGTGGCATCTCCGGTGTTACAACGCAAGACAGCGTCAGAAGGGCATGTGTGGGGGGAAATCTGCACAGTGCGTCTGCAAAATGTTGTTTCAGTGCTTGAGTTCATCTGTTCTGAGTTAACTCTGTAGAGACCTGGGTTTTTCAGCCGCTCTAGCGACCCCACTTGCAGTGCTTGGGTCTTTCCCCACCCGGAGAGATGGGAGCAAAGTGGATCTGTCTTTAAATGAGGGCTTCCACTTTAGCGGGTGAGCTGCTTGCATCAAACCAGCTCTAATGACAGCCCACAGTAAATGACTGGTCGCTGCTTTTATTCCAGGCCTCTCAAGCAGCCAAGAAGTCAAAGGCTGACGACCATGGTGAAGATGAGAGCCTGTCAGAGCAGACGATCCTCAACATGATTTCCAGGAATAATAGTTCGGACATGAACATCGCTGGGTTAATGAGCATGTCAACGTCCTCGACCGCCGGAGCAGGGCCTTCTCTGCCGGCCGCGGCAGACTCGCCCAGCGACCAGAGCAGTGCAGATATGTCCCAGCCTGAGCACTGGCTGTCCCAGCATCCTCCACCCAAGCTGGAGACTGGCCAGGGTCACAGGACTAATGAAAGCTCATCGGCTGCTGAGCATCCTTTACAGCAAGATGGCGCTGGTTATCAGAAGCCAAGCGGCAAGAACGCCCCGTCGGCCAAAGTGTCTCTCAAGGAGTACCGGGCCAAGCATGCCGAGGAGCTGGCGGCGCAGAAGAGGCAGCTGGAGAACATGGAGGCAAACGTGCGGTCTCAGTATGCCTACGCCGCACAGAATCTTCTGGTCCAGCAGCAGCGGGAGAGGGAAGTCCAGCAGGACAGCAACCCCTCTCCAATCATCCTGAAAATCCCCATCGGCGGCTCGGAGAACCCCGAGCGCCCTCCCGGCCCTGAAAAGAGTGACAAAGCCTCGGCTTTGAAGCTGAGGATCCCGGTGGCAGGTGGAGGTGGGGAGAGGCCACTCCCCTCCAAGCAGGAGGAGATAAAAATGCGGATCAAGGTGCCAACTGCTGCAGACAGGCACGGCTCCTCGGACGAGAGCAGCAGCAAGAACCGGGAGCACAAGGAGAAACACAAGGGCCACTCTTCCAACCACCACCACCACCACCACAACCACCACTCTCACAAACACTTACATACCCAGCTTGGCACCGGCCCCAGCAGCGTGGCGAACAAGCGGCCGGGAGACTCTAAACACAGCAGCCAGCCTAGTGCCGTGCCCCACAAAAGCTACGGTCCCCTCGCCTCTTCCCGCAAGAGGCCCCTGCCAGAGGAGGCGGCAGCCATGGCCACGGCTGCGGCCCACGAGCACCAACCCAAAGTCAGCAAAGCCTCCAAAGGCCCCGGCATGCCGTTCCTTTACTCCCACCTCCCCACGGTGGTCCATCTCCCAGGGCACGGCTCGGATGTGAGCAACCTCCCCTTAACCCAGGCCAACAAAGCCCGGGGCACCCACAGCAAATCGGACAAGGGTCCCACGGGGGCCAACGGGCACAACGCCAACCAGGCCAGTGACTACCAGGATACAGTCAATATGCTGCACTCGCTGTTGAGCGCGCAGGGCATGCAGCCCACCCAGGCCCCTGCCTTTGACTTCCACTCGTACGGCGAGCTCTTGAACCCCCGGGCTTCCACCAGCTCCAGAGCTGCCGCCAACACGGACAAGCCCCGACCGCCCCCCCTGCCCTCAGAACCGCCCCCCCCGCTCCCCCCTCTCCCCAAGTAAAGCCCCTTTTTACTACTGAGTTTGTACAGAGCCCAAGCCCAAACGTGGGCTGCCCCTGCGGGGGCGTGAAAGGGCTTGTTCGATCTCCACTGCCTCACGAAGAACTATTTTATTATATTATAACTTTTATTATTGGTATTTAGAGTGCGGAGTTGTTGAAGCTGTGAAAGGATAAGAAACCCTTTCTCTGTTCCTTGCTCCCTCCCCCATCGACTTCCAGTTAGTGGTGGGTTCTGTCCCGGCTAGAACTGGAGCCCCCTCTGGGGAACACACGTTGTCTGTGGAGGATCCTGGGGGGGACTGGGGGGTATTTAAAGTATGTCACAGAAAATTTAAGACGTTTTACAAATAATTTAAGCAGTAACTTATATCTTAGTGTTTTGTTCATTTTAATTTTGTGGTGCTGCGGGGGACCCCGGTGAGGGTTTGGGGTGGCTTCTTGGTGGTTCCACTTGAGCTATTGGTGACAGAAAGCGGGTTCAGGAGCTTTTAGGGGATGGAGAGGGGGGAAGTGGCATGAGCGGAGGGGCAAGGACCAGAGGCTGCTTGGACTCGGGGGGTGAGGGAATCCCAACTGCTGTGACTGCAGGGTTATGGGAGCCGCTCTACCTGCTGTCAGTCTGGTTTCTGTGCTCCAAAAGCTGCTCTGGTTTCAGGATCCTGTTTCTGTCCCTCACTCCCCTCCTGCAGGTCCTGCTGCTTCTGCTGGCAGCCCCGGTGGTGGTGGGGCTTCAGGAGCAGCATGCGTGCCGAGGGCTGCTGGGGGCTTTCGGTAGTTCAGGGCAGCTAGCGTTGAATAGGAAGGGTGAGGTGATGGATCAAGGGCGCTTGGCCCAGGGCTTACCCCCCACCCTGGCTGCTTTTTGGGGGCAGAGATTCCGGGGGAGCTGCCCGTGGCTGGCAGGGAGGAGTGCTGCTGAGCAAGGTGCTTGTACGTGGGGTTGGATTGTGCCTGAGAGCACCGGCTGGGACGGAGCAGCCCCGCGCTGGGAGCTGGCTGGGTCCTGCTGCAGGTGGTGCTGCTGGTGCGTGTAGAGCCAAGTTTAGGCATGTAACACATTGGTGGACTCTGTCAGTGGCTGTGCAGGGGTCGATCAGGAGAGGAGCAGCGTGGCGCGTTCCCAGCAGGGACGTAGGATGAGACCATGCAGGATGGCTGGCTGGAAGGGTTACTGTGCCTGGGGCAGCTCTTACAGGGGATCCCGCTGGAGCGTGGCTGTTCACAGCTGAGCTGGAGACAGCTTTTACCGTGACACAAACCCTGCGCCATGGCAGCCACCTGACTTTTGGTTGAATGTTTCAGAAAAGCCAATTTCCTTTGTTCTCAGACTTTGCTTTTCCAACCTTCAATAAATGTACTGTCTCCGTATGGTTTTGTGAAACTCTTGTTCTACATCAAGCTTATTTTTAAGAGCAGTCGGTGCTGCCAACCCCCCCCCCCCAGCATCTCTGCTGTCGGTAACCCACCCCTGCAATTTTGGGTACAGTTTTTCAGTTTCAGGGTCCCGGGAAAGGCCCATCCCACCTCTCTTGGCAGCTGGGCTGGCTGCTCCCGGGTTGTCGGGCTTTGCGGTGGATCGCTCGTTCTTCCCTTTCTGTTAATCAGCGGGGAGCAATGTCTGTCTGCAGCTTGTCCCGGGAAACGGGGAGGGGACCGGGTAGAGCTGGGGTGTGGGGGGCTCTTGGCTCCCGGCTCGTGCCCTGGGACCAAGCCGATGTCCCTGGGGCTGCCGGGAGCTTCTGCCTTCCCGGAGCCAAATCACAAACCGGGTCCCGCCTCCCCTCCCTCGCCCGGGGCTCACAAACACACCAGCGCCCCCGGCCCCGCCGCGCCCACGTGTCAGCTTCCCGCCGCGCCGCTCTCACGTGACTCCTGGGGCGTGGCTGCTCCCTGCGGAGTGACGGCGGCCTCGACCAACCACGCGCCGCCCCGCCCACCGCGCCCGTTGCTGATTGGCGGCCGGGCGGGCCAGTGAGGTGGCGGGGCGGGCGTCCTGCGAGGCAGCAGGGAGGCCGGGGCGGTAGCGAGGTAAGATGGCGGCGGCGCCGCCCGCCCCGCGCGGTGTCCACTCAACCCTTCACCGCGACACCTGAGCGCTCCCCCGGGGCCCGTCCACCCCGCACAGGTGGAGGGGTCGGTTACACCCCTGCTCTCCGCTCCGGCAGCCGCCGCCTGGGCCACCCTTAGGAGCGCCCCTCACGCCCGCCGCCCGCGGACAAAATGGCGGCGCCGGGGTAGCCGGGCGGCGCGACTGCGCATGCGCGGGGCCTGGGTGCGGGGCGGGTGGCGGAGCACGTGCGCGGGGGTGAGAGGGGCCCGCGCCGGGAGCGGGGGGGTGTCTGCACCGGAATGTACCGCGACGGGCACCGGCAGATGGGGGTGGGCACCGGCATGTACCGGGACAGGCGCCAGGAGATGGGGTTCGGCACCGGGAGATGGGGGAGGGCACCGGCATGTACCGGGACAGGCGCCAGGAGATGGGGTTCGGCACCGGGATGTACCGGGACAGGCACTGGGAGCGGGGCCCCCGCACTGAGGAGCTGCAGGAGTGTGCTGGGAGGAGGGGGTCCTGCACTGGTGCTGTACTGGGCGGGAGGGATGCTGTACTGGGCGCTGTGGGTTGGCGAGCTGCGCACGGGGAGGAGGGGTGCAGGGCTGGGGTGAGCACTGGGCCTGTGGGAAGGGGGGGGGCAGGGAGGGTTGGGGGGTCGTGCCCCCTGAGAGAGAGAGGCCGTGAGTTGGGGGACAAATGGTGCCATGAAGGGATGGGGTTTGTATCGGGCATCGTGGGGCCGGCGGGCTGTGTGCGGAAGGCAGCGTTGTACCCTGGGAGGGTACGGAGCTGTGGGATTCCTCTGCTGGGGCGCGGCGGGTAGGGGGGCGCCTCTGGGGTGCGTGTGCCCCGCTGGCCGCAGTGCTGGCAGGCAGCAGCGCTTGCGCCCACACCTTGGCATGGATGCTGCTGCTTGGTAGCTCAGGTGAGTGAGACGTGTTTAATTCTGTGTAGAAACAGGGTTGCTGCAAAGCTAAACGTTTCCTTAGACATTGGAAGAAACTACCTCTATACGAGCAAATTAACATCCCACCTATTCAAGGGGGTCAAAGTGTTGTATTCAGATGCATTAGCAGATGCTGCTCCTCTTTTTTTTTTTGTCAGTAGTTTGTTTCATTGCTTTTAACTGGTCTGCATCTCTCAAACAGGTGTTGGCATGAACAGAATTCGGATCCATGTTTTGCCATCAAGCCGAGGACGCCTTACTCCTGTGCCGCGGCCGCAGGAGCCCCTGTCATGTGCCTTCACCCACCGCCAGTGCTCCCAGCCACGGCTGGAGGGGCAGGAGTTCTGTATTAAGCACATTCTTGAAGACAGAAGTGCCCCTTTCAAGCAGTGCAGCTACGTTTCAACAAAGAATGGAAAGAGGTGTCCCAATGCTGCGCCCAAACCAGAGAAGAAGGATGGGTGAGTACCTCTGTCTCCTGGTTCTCCAGTTCCGTACTATATAGAATTAAAACAGAGAGGAGGTCACTCTCCTGATTCAGCTGCTGCACTTAAGTTACCTCAGACAAATGGTTCCCTCTTTCTGAAGTGCTTTTAAGCTAAAGAAAGACTCTGAGAGTGCTGGACGCTGCGTAGAGTTGTCTTGGTCCTGCAGGACTGTCGGGCTGCTGCTCTCTGCCATCAGAAGGTGGCTGCAGTGATCCAGGCCCTTTGTAAGAGCCGTACGTGCACCCACGCGGTGCTCTGCCTCCGCTCGGCCCCGCAAATGGAACTTGCCACCGTCTGCGCTTACGGATAATCCTCAGCGCAGATATCTGGTCGCGTGTTATGTGGAGTTGATGACCTGGTTGCGCTTCTTGCTCTCTGATGCATATAAAATGTTCTGACTGCTGTGGGTGGAAGGACCTAGAACGGTTATCGACATTCAGTAAGCACGTCAGCGGAGCACGGTTTCTCTTACGGGAGCATCGACCCGCGTTTCATTCTCAGAGGTTATGGGCATGTGAACACTGGTAGTCTTCATTCTGCCCTTGGTCCCTCTGTGATAAAGAGAATCCATCCGATGTGGGACAGTGTGCTCTGCATGGAAACTGAGGGCCCAGTGTGAGCATTTGGGAGCAGAAGGGCTCACCTCAGGGGCTTTAAGTAAAAAGCTCTCTTCTCTCCCTGCTGCTGTGCCATGTGGCTGCCTGCCCCAGTGCCAGAGGTGGCATTTCAGCAGTGGTGTGTGGTCTGCAAGCCACCTGGGGCTCTCTGGCATTTCTGAGCCCTACCTGCAGCCAGCGTCTCTCTCTGTGAGAGCTGTGGAGGGGATGTGCTTTCCAGGTGCCAGGGAACGTTTCTCACTGTATCACTTGTTCTTTTTGCTGGCTGAGGGCTTGGAGTTGTAATGAGCTTGTGATTTATTCCTGCAGCGTGTCGTTCTGTGCGGAGCATGCCCGCAGGAACACTCTGGCGCTCCAAGCTCAGATGAAGAAGTCCAATCCTGGGCCTGTAAGCGAGACTCTCCTTTGCCAGCTTAGCTCTTATGCCAAAACCGAGCTGGGCTCCCAGACTGCAGAGAGCAGCCGCAGCGAAGCCAGTCGGATCCTAGGTAAGAATTGAAAGCGAAAACTGGTGAGAGAGAGCCCTGAGTTCTCTGTTCTGTGTGCAAGTGCCAAGAATATCGCTTCTTAAATCCAGTGAAAAAAAAGATCCCAGGGGTCCATGGGTAAAAGACTGTGTTCTGCAAACCCCGGCGTCTTGCCTGCCGCTGGCTGTAGACAAATCACACTGCCAGACCACAATCCTGCAGGTTTTCTTCCCTTGCAGTTGCAGAGCAGAAGCATTACCTAGCTTCCCTCTTTGCTGGGTTAGTCTCTAGCGGTGCCTGTCAAACGCTGGCTCGGTGCTGAGCTTCCCACCTCGCAAGGTCGCCCGGTGGGGCCAGCTGGCCGTTCGTGGTTCCTAGCTAGACAGGAGCATCACACCACAGGAGCTGTGTGTTTTGGCTGCACCGAGTTGGTGGGTTTCCTGTTGTTCTGTGTTGCTTGCTGACACTGTGCTGGGGAGGAGAAGCCTCTCCTGGCAGGAGGCAGAGCTGGTTCACCTCTGTGGCTGTGGAGCCAAGCTCCTGGGGTCCCTGGCTACCCTGTGCTGGAGCAGCGAGCGCGGGGACGTAGGGCAGTGTCCTATTGCTCAGGGCAACTTGTCTTTTCAGATGAGGACAGCTGGAGCGATGGCGAGCAGGACCCTATCACAGTGGATCAGACGTGGCGAGGGGACCCGGACAGCGAGGCTGACAGCATCGACAGCGACCAGGAGGATCCCTTGAAGTAAGTTGGATGCTGGTGGCTGCAGGCTGCTTACACAGATGTAGCATGTAGAGCGTTCTGAGCTCAGTGTGGCACCAGAGGCGATGGTGGCTATCCAAAGGAGGTGACGTTATTAATATTGTTGCAGTTGAACTTTGTGCCTTGGTGAGTTGCTAGGTGTGAATGCTCATTGAACCTGGTGGTTCTGGGAAGTATTTGACAGTCATCCTCTTTCAGAGCGGAGCGGTCCATTCAGCAGCAGTCTCTGGGCGATCTCTTAAATCAAAGATAAACGGGTACAAATCGGTATTTCTGCTCATCACCCACTGATCTCTCTAATCCAGCCCCGCTCAGCCCGTGTTCCTGATAACGTCCGTGTCGTTCAGTCAGGAGAACAGCTCCGAGGGACCCGTAGAAACTTAGCCCTGTTTGTGTGGGTGTTTTTCAGGCATGCTGGCGTATACACAGCTGAGGAGGTGACTTTGATCATGCGAGAGAAGCTGATCCGCCTGCAGTCTCTCTACATTGACCAGTTCAAACGACTCCAGCACCTTCTCAAGGAGAAGAAGCGCCGATACCTGCACAGCCGCAAGGGAGAACATGAAGCCATAGGCAAGTACTGGTACAGGTAGTCACCGATCTGCATTCATCTGGCTGAGGGCACAGTGCTTCTCTAAAACACACACAGGACTCGACTCTAAAAAAAAATGTGTTTTTCTGCTTCTACAAGGGCAAATTTCAGAGCAGTGCTGTCTCAGTAAGGGTGAAAATTACAGTAGGGCTGAATCTCAGAGGAGGTATTTCTGTGGCTGGCCTCATGCCTGGAGATTGGTATCATTTGGGCTAGAAAGGTTGCCGGATTTCTTTGCTCTTCAAAGTTTGCAGTGTTGTCAGGAAATGAGACTACAAAGTTAATTCTGAGGCAAAAGTTCTTTTTTTGTATGGGGTTTCCTGTTTTTGGTTTTATAAACAAAAAATTTATTCATCTGTAAGGTCCTGTCTGTATCAGCAGCAGTTTGTTTCGGTTGTTACACCAGGCTGCTGTAATGACATACTCCTCCTTAGCCCAGATACAACTTTCCCTTGCAAAAGCACTTCTGCCTGGGTCGGATTCTCCCTGCACAGAACATGCTCTTGGAGGCAGGAGCTCGTAGTTCACCAGGAGCAGAACCGGGTTGTACGACTGGTTGCAAGCATTGCAGTGCAAGGAATGCCTTCTGTAGCGTAGTCTTATAATAGCTTGTCCTGGAGAATGGCATAATACAGCTCGGTCTCAAATAAAAATAACTAGAAGTTTGGTACATAACAATTTTGTATAACTCTTTTTAGCAAACCAGTAATAGAAAAGCAGATCCTGACCGTTGCCCTGTAATTACAGCTGGGAGTGCTTACTGGAAGCTTCCAGAACTTGCACAGGAGCAAGCTGGAATTTGACAAGCTGTTATTCTGCTTGCAGGAATCACGATAGACTCTTGAGTGGCCAGACTATTTTAAGAGACGCTTAAAAAATATTCAGTTGGCTCCTCCTGTGCACAGAGCAGTTGGGATAAGTTTTGGGATGGGGTCTGCTTTCTCGTCGCCTTAATGTAACCGAAAGATGTGCTTCCTGTTTATACGTGCAACTCTCACTACTTGGTCGCTCCGTGCATTGATATCTGTGTCATTAGTCAGCTGTTGGAGCTCTCGACAGCTGATTTTGGCTCTTCGATACCAAAAAAAAAAGGAAGGGTGTGGCAGGTGGGGTGGTATTTTCTGACCCCTCCCTCGCTCCCCGCAGGCAGCAGCCTTCTGACGGGCCCGGAGGGGCTGATGGCCAAGGAGCGTGAGAACCTGAAGCGCCTGAAGTGCCTGCGCCGCTACCGGCAGCGCTACGGCGTGGAGGCCCTGCTCCACCGGCAGCTGAAGGAGCGCAGGATGCTGGCGACCGACGGCGCTGCCCAGCAGGTGCGTCCAGCAGCTCGGAGGCTGGGTACGGCCGGAGTCAGAGCCTCGCCTGGAAGCTGGGTCTCTCCTCTCGCGCTTTCCTGGGAGCGATCCCAGGCCAGGTCCGCTCTGGCCCTGCCCCGTTGCCCTGCGCAACACCCGTTCTGCAAGGACATAAAGGTCTGGTCCTGGCCAGCACCCTCAGCATCCACATGTTGGCTGAAACATTGGGGTTCCCTAGAGTCATTTTAAATGGGCACCAAAACTGCAAAACTTAGTGTGGGGCTGGAGAATTCTCCCTTTTGAAAGGGAGGGCTCAGTACAGGGTAGCCTGATTTTCATCACTGAAAAATGTGTGGAAAATACTCCTCCTTACGGTGGTGAAACCCAGACTCCTGCTAGACCTGTGCGGACCCAAAGGCAGGCTCCTTGCGTCGCACGTGAAACTGAATTTGAAGCTGTGTGGGGCCATTTCTTTGTAACCGTTTTAAAATTCAAAGCATTCCCTTAACTGATTTCTGAAAGTTGAAAGATAAGTCTGAGAAATCTCATTCTTTTGAGACATATTTCAGAGGTGAAGTTCTTCCTACCGAAATGGAGTCGTGCCTTATTATCTCGGCTCTGTTTAATAAAAGCTTGAATGGCAAGGACATAATGAGGAGCGAGGCTCTGCTGGAGTGGGACTGAGAGTTCGGTCTTGGCATGTTTTGAAAGCAGGGCGCAAGTGTTGTGTAGCTGAGGGGGTCTCTCTGGGATAGAGCCGGACGACTCTCCAGTGCAGCTCTGAGCTCTTCTCTTGGACTTGCAGGCGCACACCACCCGCTCCAGCCAGAGGTGCTTGGCCTTTGTCGACGATGTCAGATGCTCCAACCAGTCCCTCCCGATGACCAGACACTGCCTTATGCGTATCCTTTGATCTGCCTGTGCTGCCTTGGGCTGAGCTCCTGCCTGCTTGCTGGCGGTTTGAAGTGTGTCTGGTCCTCCCTTGTTTTTTTCTCTTTGGCCCTAAATCAAGACCACCGGTTTGCTGTAGCCGCTGGTTTCAAGCAGGAGCCCAGAGGAACCGTCTCCCGGTCTGTTGGCGCTCCCGTCCCCGTGGAGCGGCCAATTCGTGTGGGAGCGACAAGAAGCCGGGCTTGCCCTCGCCTCTGCCCGGGCAGGTCCCGCTGCAGCCTTCCTCTGGTGCGCTGGCCGACCAGAGCATCTGAATGGGGTGGCTGCTCCACTTGGAGGTTGCAAGGGAACCTCACAAAACCCGAGGGAGGCACAGGAGAGTTTCTGGCAGCACGAAAAGCGGGTAGAAGCGAGTCTGCTCTTGGCTTGGCTGCAGGTGCTGGGTGCCAGCAGCCATCCTGAGCAGGGTCCGTGAGCTCTCGCTACGAGTCCTGCTGTGGGGGATGTTTGTAGGAAAGGTGGCCTGACCGCTGAAGCATGTGCTCAGGGATTTTTAGGGAGGGCTTGAGTGAGGGAGGGGTTCCTAGCCTGTTTGGGGCTGCCATGGGTCAGCTCAATGTCCTTTGACTCCTTGAAAGGTTTGCACACGTGTGTTAACAGCCTCAAGCTGTTCGACCTTCTGAAACAGCCTCGACTTTTTGAAGGCCAGCACTGAAATTTCCGCTGGGATCCCCCCCCAGGTCAGGGATCCCCGCCCCAACGTGGGATCCACAAACCGAGCGTTGCCCCGGGTGCATCTGCGCAGCTCTTGTCTAAGAGGGATTGGGTGGATGCGTCCAGGAGCAGGTTTGGATCCTGTCGGAGCTGTGTTAGCAGCTGTTGCTGGTGTGAGTCAGGAGAAGCTCCGGCGCTGGGTCCCAGAGCGGAGCTGGCAGCCAGGGGGAGGATGAGCTCTTCGTTTTGTTTGAGCTCTTCGTTTTGTTTTGTTTTACTGAAGTTGGCAGGCTCAACTCCAGCTATGTGCAGGGAGCAGCCCGGGGAGCAGGAAGCCGCCTTTGTTTCTCTCTAGTGACCGTATACTTCAAAATAAAGACAGGATAAATACCTATAAAACGGTTTGAGCAAGTTGCTGTCTGCAGCTGGCTCGCTTTGAGGAGGGCAGGCCGAGAAGGGAGTGGAAAAAGCGAGGTTTGATTTCCTTACGTCTAAGCTGTCAGCTGACTTTCACTGACACAAACAAGATTTTACTTTGGTTAGCCCCGCTGAGCCGATAACATCTGCAGTCTGCTCTGCTTTGTGCATTGTCGGGAGGCTCTTGGGCTTTGTTTGCTTTTCAGGAGCCGGATTGTTTGTGACAATGCATTAAAGGGACTGAACCCAGCTGGGCTGTTGGGCTCCAGGTGGAGCGTGTGATTTTTGTCATCTTGGCAATTCATGCTTTTTGGCTACCAATAAAGTCAGCGCTTGATCTGGGAGTCATTCAGAGAGATAAAAATCTGGCTTCCCCACCCTGCTGTTCATACAGAGACGCTTTCCTCACCACATCTGCCCTCGAGTGTCTTGAGGGATCTGGCTCCTCTGGGCTGGGCTCTGTATTGTTGCTGCTAGCACAGATTAGGGGCTCCCTGCAGCCTGCTGGGAAGTCATATCAGTGCATTCACAGCTGCCTCGGTGCAGGGAGGAGAGGAGGAAAGGATAAATCTGAAATCTAGGCGGCTTAAGAAACGAGGTTAAACTGGGTGCCTTTTACCAGTTTATGTGGGTTTGGAAGTTTGGGGTTTTTTTCCCTCTCCCACACCGCACTGTGCGAAGAGGAAGCTGCGGGATGAGCCCCGCAGACATTGAGAGCAGCCGGGCAGTTACTTGGGTGGCCTTGCCATCGAGGTATCTGACCTGAAAGACTTGATCCGCACCTGAAATCTGCTTCGGCCCCAGCTCCAGATTGTGCCTCGCTCTGCTCACCTGGTGACACAATCTCCATGCAGGTGACGGTATCGGCTGTTCGTTGCAGCAGTAAGTAGAAGCTTCACGGCTGTCAGTAAAACGCTCTTTATGCAGACCCTCCTGCAGCCTCAGCGGTGGGTCCGTCTGTAGTTTCGCAGGGCTCTTGGAATGGGATGGGGTTTGGTCTGTAGCTGCTTTCTGCCGGTGGATTGCTTTGCCAGTGCGATGCAGTTGGAGCAGGGTTTCTGTTTGTGATTAAAGGCAGGAAATCCCATTTACACCTCTGGCAGGAATAGGTTTTCCATTGGGAAGGAAAATGCACTGGGAAGATAGAAATACCGGAACTAAACTCCTGGCTGTGGAAAAAGCATTGTATGTGCTCGTATCTCCGCTGCGTGTTGGATGTTAAGGCTTGTGCAGATGCCTTTTAAATGGATGTCTGCAAATGAAAAGTAAGCCTGTGCCTTCGTAATATCTTCCATCTGAAGATCTGCGAGTGCTTTGCAGGGAATCCAGCTACATCTCCCGGCCCCCACTGGGAGGCTGTCGCTGTTGTCCTCCTTTTCCATCGTGCAAAGTAGCATCACCCGCATCGCCGGGCAGTCGGGGTGCGTCTCTGGAGTCTGGACTCCTGGCCTTGGAGAAACGTATGGGGGTTTTAGCACCATTTGCTGGAGGGTGGTGGGTGAGCGGGGAGCGTTTATGCCTCTGGATGCCTGTCTTGTCTGTAGCTTGAATGCTGTGCAGGTTTCCCTTGACCGCATCTTCCCAGACATCTGTCAGGACACTAATCAGACCCTGTTTAAACCGTGTCAAGGCTCCGAGGAAGTGCCCTGCAACAAGCCAGTTCCCGTGAGCCTCTCCGAGGATCCGTGCTGCCCGCTCCACCTCCGGTTGCCCCCGCAGATGTACGTACCCGAGCAGGTGCTGGCTGTCCCCGAGGAGCTGGAAGCCGCCCCCACGGACCTGTACTTGAGCGCTGCTGAGCTCCAGCCCACGGAGAGCTTGCCCCTGGAGTTCAGCGACGTAAGTTGTGCAGCGTGCTTTAGGCCATGGTGTGCAAGCAGCGTGTCCTGCGGAAGAGCTTCCCCTCCGTATTGCTGGTTTCATTACACGCCATGAAGCTGCACGGAAACACTCGTGGAGCAGGCTGCAGTGCCGCAGACCCGGTGCTCTCGATGTGAAGCACGCGTGGATGTCATGTAAAGCACAGATAACGAAGAATTATTTTTATTCTTGCTGGCTTGGGGAAGGACAGTCTCATTTAAATCCGCATTTAGGGGCTTTTTAGAGGATTTTTTTTTTCCCCTCCTCTCCCATGAGGAATACATGAGGATTTTAATCCCCAGATTATTCTGATGTCCTGCATGCATGTTAAGCCTACATGCTTAAAATCCTCTGAAATTTATTTAAACAAAAAAACCCGCTCCTCTGAACAAGGCATCACTTGCTTCAGTATTCGGATGCCCCTGAGATTCTTGAGCACTTGTATCAGGAGGCAAATCCTGTAACTGTCTTAGAGTTTGCAGATGGAGGAGGGATCGCCGGCAGCTGTGGAGTCCCAGGGATGGCAGCGGCCACGGCTGCTGCTGTGGGGTCAGGCTGGGCACCCCTGGGGTCGGGGAGCGCTCCCCCTGCCTTCGGTGGGCGTTGGACCAGATCCCAGCCCTCCTTGCTGCGGGGCAGAGCCAGCACTCTGAAAAAAGCCTTTGTGGGAGGTGGGGTTGTTTTTTCAGGTCAGGAATGAAAAAACATAACTGTTTCTCTCCCCCCAGCCTGGTCCTTCGAGAAGGTCCCCCCACTCTGGTCAGGGTTTTGGGTGGTTCAGGCAGGAACCCGGGCACCTTGCTCCTGCCTCGTACCCCGAGCCGTGTGTGGATGTAACTGCAGACACCCTGCGAGAGCCCTCCGTCCTCGGCTCGCAGGGGTTTGGAGCTACAGCAGCGTACGGCCGCGTAGGGCATCTGTGTTTTATCTCGCGTCACGCTAGGCTGGTAGAGTGCCACTCGTGAGTCGCAGGCATCTCGCCTTGATGTCAAACACCCTCCAAAGCCAAAACAAATCCCCTCCTCTAACAATAGCCTTGCAGGAATCCCAGCCTCTCGCGTCAGCGGGGTTATCCACGCGTGCAGCAGACGGCAGCGAGCAGGGCGGACGGAGGCGTAAGCCAGAGACCGTCCGCTCCAACGCGTTGTGTCAGGGCACGCAGAGAGGGTTGTGTGAAATCCTGGGAGAGGGGTGACTGCTCCGGGTGTCCTGGGGAGGGCAGGATCGGACCCTTTCGCAGCCCTCCTGGATGCTTCTGGGGCAGGGCTCTGGACCCTGTGCCCCACACCTTGTTGTCAGTGGGAATGCAGCACTGCCAGCCTGCATCACGCTGTTCCTGCAGGAGGTGGCCGTGGTAGTTGCGTTCCCAGCTGCCGAGGCTACGGGTCCCGGTGGCACGGTGCCTGCCGCTGCTGCCTTCCTCCTGTGCCTGTAAAGCAGTGGAGCTGTCTACCCTCGAGGGGGTAGTGGAGAAGGGTTGCGAGGATGGGTGCTTCTGTCTCCCACGGGGCTCTTTGGAACCCCCCTGCTGATGAGGCCCTCCTGGTGTTTTCTCTCCTAGGACTTGGACGTGGTGGGTGACGGCATGCAGTGTCCCCCGTCCCCTCTGCTCTTTGATCCTTCTGTGGCCCTCGATCCATCCCTCAGAGATGTTGCCGAGGCCCCTATAGACATCCTGGCCCTGGAGGAGCCCTCCCACCCAGGCCTCCCTCCGCAGACAGCGCTGACGGACAGAGGGAGCTCCTCTGCCCACGTCTTCTCCCCGGCCGCCGAGCCTCTGGCCGAGCTGCCTGTACAGGTACAGCCGGGAGAGCGCACCGGGGGCTTCCAGCGGTACCACGGCTCCTGCTCCAGGCAAACCGCTGCCCCCGGGGCTCTGCAGTGACCCAGAGGATGTGTCTTCCCCGGGGGCAAGTCCCCATTTGCCCCCCGCCATGCAGCCAGGCCCTCGGGGGGTTGCTCTCCCGTGCAGCAGAGTTCAGACCTGTGCTACGCCCACAGTCTGGATGGTAGTAGGAGCATTGAGAGGGTGGGAGCCAGAGCCTGTCCCCTGGGGAGCGGCAGAGGACGCGCAGTCGCCTCTTCTCTGTGGGTGGCTCGGTGCCACCCTCTTCCTGTGCGTGGGACGGGTGTCGTGGGGGCTGTCTGGGATGCAGCAGGCATGTCTCGCAGGCTGGGGACCACCCGCTGTGGGATTTTAAGGGGAACTGTCGCCTTCTGGGCAAAGGGCTGCTGCTTTCTCCTTTTGAGTCTCATTTTCACTTACAACTTGTTCTTCTGTCCCGCCCAGAGCCTGTGGCTTGCTCAGGGCTTGCCCACGGGGTGTCGTCTTTGGAGATGTCCTCAGACGCCCCGTCCTGCATCCCCCATCACCCCACCAACCCTGTCCCTGCAGCTGAGGAGTCCCCCCCAGTGCATCTCCCCCAGTGGGAGCCGAGTGTTGGGGTGGGGGGACCCCAGCCCTGGAGCACACCGCCCCTCCCCAGGCCCTGAATGAAGACCACCGGTTTGCTGTAGCCGCTGGTTTCAAGCAGGAGCCCAGAGGAACCGTCTCCCGGTCTGTTGGCGCTCCCGTCCCCGTGGAACGGCCAATTCGTGTGGGAGCGACAAGAAGCCGGGCTTGCCCTCACCTCTGCCCGGGCAGGTCCCGCTGCAGCCAGGCCGTGCCTTTTCTGTCCCCAACAGAGTCACCTGCCGCCGGCAGCGTGTCGGCCAGGGCCCAGGGATGACAGGCGCCTGGAAGAAGCCGCCTCGTCCGCCCAGGCCCGCGGAGCGGCCGCAAACGGGAGCCTGGAGCCAGCGTCCGTGAGCTGAGAGCGGCAGCTCGGAGCGTCTCTACCCTCTCTTGTGAATCCGGGTCGCAGCAGAGCCCGTCGCTGCGACACGTGTGGAAAACCTGCAGCGCCGGCGTCTTTGCCCAGCCCCACGGCGAGCTGAAGCGCCAGCTCCTCTGCCTGCGGCGTTCCTGGAGCATTGGGGGCTGAAACCCCAGAGCAGGGACCCCAGACCCTCCTTACCCCGGCTCTGCCTCCCCTCGCTGCGGGGAGCCCTGTGGCGCTGCACTGGCCTGGGGGAAAGCCAGAGGGGGGGGTGGGGAAGGGGTGGGGTGACTCCCCCTCTCATGGGGGTCGGGGTGCTCCTTTCCTTTTCCGTGGGGAGTCATCTGTGCCTCTTGGGCCCCCGCGGGGTGGCTCTGGGGTGTAATGTGAGGTTTTGGTCTGGGGAGGGAACCTCCTCCTGTGGGTACCCCCACCCCCCCAATAAAGCGATGGAGGTGGGTGCCAAGTGTCCCTGTGTCCTGTGGCTGGGGGGGGGGAGGGCTGAAGGGAGGAGCAGCTGGTGCTGTGCTTGGGGGGGGGGGTGTCGGGGGTGCCGAACGCCCTCCCGGGAAGGGGGTGACCCCTCTGCTCCCAGATCTCCGGTGAGAGCCCCCACATTTGGGTGGTGCTCCCTTGGGTGCTCGGTGGCTGCAGCGGGGTGGGGGCGCTCCGTGGGGTGCGGGGGTTCGGCTGCTCGGTGCCGTATCCCGGGGCGGGGAGGGGGGCGGCTGTGCCTGCACCGGGGGTACCGGCTCCCTCGGGCAGCTCCGGGGTGGTGGGGAAGCACCGGGCCGGGGGAACGGGGCGGGCGTGCGGCGGCGGCGGCAGCACCGGGACCTCCGCCGCCCCGGGACCCCCCCGCCGCCCCCGGGCGCGGATTGGCGGCGGCGGGGGCGCAGGGCGGAGCCGGCCCGGTGGAGCCATGACATCACCGCCGCCGCCGCCGGGCCAGCCCCAGCCCCCGGTCCCGGCCCCGGTCCCGGCCATGCCGCCCCGCGCCGCCGCCGCCCCGCCGTAGCCCCCGGTGAGTCCGGCCGCGCCGAGGCGGGGGGGCGGGCGGAGAGCGGCGGCGGAGGCACCGGGCGGGGGGGGGGGGGGTTCCCCGGGGAATTCGGGCCGCAGCGTGGGGATACCGGCAGCCCCGCGGTGCGGCGGGGGTTCCCCGCTACCGCCGGGCACCGGAACGCCCCGCGGGGCGGGGGGGGCCGGGCGGCGGGGCCGGGGGTCCTCCGGGGGAGGCGGCACAGGGCGTCCCGGCCTGTCCCCCCTGCACGTCCCCGGTGCCTCCCGGCTGCTCCCGGTATGTCCCCGGTGCCTCCGGCTGTCCCTGCTCACGTCCCCGCCGTCCCCCGACTGTTGTCCCCAGAACGTCCCATGTGCCCCCAGCACACCCCGCCTGCCCCCGGTCTGTCCCCGCCGTGTCCCCACCGACCCCCGGTACGCCCAGGCTCTCCCCGCTGTGCCCCGGCTGCCCCTGGCGTGTCCCAGTACCCCCAGTGCATCCTGGCTGTCCCTGGTGTGTCCCCCACTGTCCTCCATCCCACCCGCGGGTCCCCACTGTCCCTGTCCCCCGTCTGTCTCTTCTGTCACCGCTGCATCCTGGCTGTCCCCAGTGTCCCCACTGCATCTTGTCTGTCTCTGGTAGGTCCCCAGTGTCCTCACTGCATCCTGGCTGTCCCTGACATGTCCCTGGTGTCCCCACTGCATCCTGGCATGTCCCCCGTGTCCCCACTGCATCCTGGCTGTCCCTGGCATGTCCCCGGTGTCCCCACTGCATCCTGGCATGTCCCCCGTGTCCTCACTGCATCCTGGCTGTCCCTGGCATGTCCCCAGTGTCCCCACTGCATCCTGGCATGTCCCCCGTGTCCCCACTGCATCCTGGCTGTCCCTGGCATGTCCCCGGTGTCCCCACTGCATCCTGGCATGTCCCCCGTGTCCCCACTGTATCCTGGCTGTCCCTGGCATGTCCCCGGTGTCCCCACTGCATCCTGGCATGTCCCCCGTGTCCCCACTGCATCCTGGCTGTCCCTGGCATGTCCCCCGTGTCCCCACTGCATCCTGGCATGTCCCCCGTGTCCCCACTGCATCCTGGCTGTCCCTGGCATGTCCCCAGTGTCCCCACTGCATCCTGGCATGTCCCCCGTGTCCCCACTGCATCCTGGCTGTCCCTGGCATGTCCCCCGTGTCCCCACTGCATCCTGGCTGTCCCTGGCATGTCCCCAGTGTCCCCACTGCATCCTGGCATGTCCCCCGTGTCCCCACTGCATCCTGGCTGTCCCTGGGAAGACCCAGCTGTCCTCGATGTGTCCCCGCTACCCCAAGGCTGTTTCTCCAGCACATCCCATTTGTCCCCGGTGTATCCCGGCTGTCTCCAGGGTGTCCTCCCTGTCCCTGGGCTGTCCCCGCTATCCCCAGTGCACCCTGGCTGCACCAAGAGCAGCCCAGGCCCTGCAGCCCAGCAGGGTTGGGGACACTCGGGGCTGTCACCCCACGTCCCCAGGCTCAGGGTGGGGACCCTGGTGTGGGGCAGGCCAAGGCCAGCCTGTCACGACCGTGCTGTGGGACCGTGGCCCGTGTGCAGGGGGCTGTTCCCTGCCACACTGGCGTGTCCACAGCCGCGTGGTTTGGGCACAGGCTGCGTTCTGCAGCGCCTGGGGTGGCCGGTGCAAGTGGTTGCTGTCCCTTGGCCCAGGGTGACCGGGGGGACCGCAGAGGGGGACATGGGCTCTGGGTGCCCCTGGGTCTGCTGGAGCTGCATCCCCCCCCCCCCACAGGGACCCTCACGCTGCCCGCTGGGGCCCTGTGCCAGGGGAGGGGACGGCCGCACTGTCCATCCATCGGGGCCCCGCGGCTGTCCCCTCCCCGTGGGGCCTGGGGGGGCCATGGGCTGCTCTTCCCCTCCAGACAGAGCCTCACTTCCCCCCGTGACGCAGCTGGAGCCGCCGGCCCCGGGGCCGCTTCCTGTGCTGGGGGCAGTGTGAGGGGGGCCCACGCACCCACGGGCACCACGGGCCACCCCGGGGACCTGCCTGGGTCTGCTGCCAGCCCTGCGGGCTGCAGGGGGACGGGGACAGCACGAGCGAAGTCTGGCCACGCATGCCAGTGAGGGCGCATGGTGCTGCCGTGCATGGTGCCAGCGGGTCCCAGGGTGCGTGGCCAAGGTCACCCAACCCATGGGGTTGGGGACAGCTGGCTCGGGGTTTGGTGGGGACGTGGGGAGCATCTCACAGCCCCTCTCTGCGTCCCTCCCTGCTGTGCTGAGCAGGGCTGTAAATACTGACGCTCCGGTTATTTTTGCCACTGTCATTGTGTTGGGTGGGAGAAGGCAGCAGAGTTTGCTCTGGGGCCGTCCGGTGGCCCCAGCGCTCCCACCCCTGGGGCATGTGGGGTCCCCAGCGGGCAACAGGGCTGTCACGAGTGCTGCATGTGCCCTGACCTCGCCTGCTTCCAGTGACCTCCCTCCCGGCCTCGCCAGCTCCGTCACCCGCAGACCCTCCTGCTGTCCCCTCTGTTCCCCCCTGCGCTGCTGAACCCCCCTGCCGGGTCACCAGGCGTTGCCCCCATGGGGTCTGGGTGAGCCGGGGCTGCGTGGTCCTGCGTGAACCCCAACCCCTGCCCAGCTTGTGGGGTGCAGGGTGGGGGCCACGGCCTGGAGCCATGGCATGGCTTCATCCCTGGCGCCCTGGGGGCCTCTCCGAAGGGTGCCCAGGCTCCTGGGGGTCCCTTCCCAAAGGGTGCTGGGTGCCCCAGGGGGGTCCCTCTCCGTGGGGTGCCCCGTGCCCGGGGGGTGCCCGGTGCCACATGGGGATGCGCAGTCCTTCCTCTCCCGGGACTCCCGGTGTGCCGGTGCCGCCTCTCCCGGGGGTCCCCGGTGCCCCGGAGCCCGCGTACCGGCTCCCCGGTGCTCCCTGGCCGGGGCTGGCGCTGGCGGAGCCGCGCACCGGGGGCGGCGGCGGCCCCGGCTCCTCCCCGGCCGCGGCGGGAAGGCGGAGCCGGGCCGCCGCCGCCTCCCAACAATAGCGCGGCCGGGCCGGGTCGGGATGGAGCCGCCGTCGCCGCCGGGACCGGCCCCGGGGCCGCGCTGAGCGGGGACGGGCGGCCCCGCCGGGAGCCCCGGGCGTGAGTGCGCGGCGGGGGCGGGAGCGCGGCGGGGGGAGCCCCGGCCGGGGCCGCGGCCGGTGCCCGTGCCCGGTGCTCGGGGCCGGTGCTTGGGGCCGGTCCCGGTTCCGGCGCGCACGGGGCGAGCGGCGCGGGGAGGCACCGGTACCGGCGGCGGGGGGAGCCCCGGGGGAAGCGGGTGGGGGGGGCCGCCTGCACCCCGGGGGTCCTGTGCCCCGGGTGCTGCGGATTCCGGTGCCCCGAGGCCGGTGTCAGTCCCGGGGGTGCTGCACATCCCGGTGTCCCGGGGCTGGTGGTCCCTGTACCCGGGCCCAGGGTCCCTACACGCCCCAGGAAGGGACGTGGGTAGCTGGGTGGCAGGAGGGGTCCCTGCGGCTCTGGGTGCTGGTGGGGTCAGGGCTTGGCCCCGGGGCTCCCCCGAGGCTCGGTGCCCCCCTCAGCCCTGTTGTACCCCACAGGTGACAGCACGGAGGGACGGGGCTGAGGACGTCCTGAGTAAGGTAAGGGGGTTCCCAGCTGCCGTGGGCCGGGGGGACACCGGGCAGGGCCCAGCGGTGACCCCAGCCTGACGCGCATCCCCCTGCAGCCAGCGATGTCGGAGAGCGTGGCCGAAGCGCCGGGAGAAGGGAGCCCCGCGGCGCTCAGCGAGACGGGCACCAGCCATGAGCTCCTGCAGCGGCTGCGGGAGCTGGAGGTACGGCGGGGGCCGGCAGCCGGGCCCACCAAGAGCCGGGACCACCGGGCAGCTGTGGCTGGTGCCACTGGGCAGCCACGGCCACCAGAAACTAGGTCCACCAGGGCAGCCGTGGCCATTGCCTTTGGGTAGCCGTGGCCATTGCCTTTCGGTGGCCACCGCCACCGTGCAGCCAGTGCTACCAGGCAGCCGTGGCCGGTGCCACAGAGCCAGCAGCCCAGGTGCCACGGTGGGGGGCAGAACTTTCCTGCTTTCCATGGCCCTCATGTGCCACTGCTCCTGGGGCAGCCCAGTCCCTCCATGTGTGGCCCTGGGCCCCACCAGGCAGAGGAGGGGGCCCCAGGTGCTATGGGGAGGGGTCCAGACGTCTGTGTCCCCTGAGCCATCCCCACTCTGACCCCAGGCGGAGAACTCGGCCCTGGCCCAGGCCAACGAGAACCAGCGGGAGACGTACGAGCGCTGCCTGGACGAGGTACTGGTGGGGCGAGGGGCATGCGGGGCACGTGTGCACACGTGTGTGCCAGGGTGCGGGGCTGTGCTTGCCCTCACACCTCACCCAGGCCCCCCCTCTGCTCCCCAGGTTGCCAACCACGTGGTGCAGGCGCTGCTCAACCAGAAGGTGGGTGTCAGGGGGGCTGTGGGGCATCGCGGGGGCTGGAGGAGGACGGAGAGGGTCCTGGCTGATGCTCCCCCTCCTGCTCTGGCCAGGACCTGCGTGAGGAGTGCATCAAGCTGAAGAAACGGGTGTTCGACCTGGAGCGCCAGAACCAGGCGCTGAGCGACCTCTTCCAGCAGAAGCTGCAGCTCTCGGCTGGATCCCTGCCCCAGGTACAGCTGGGGCTGGGTCGGTGCTGGGGGGGGTCATAGGGCAAAGCCCCCCAGAAGCTTAACCTGGTGTCTCCCTCCTATCCAGCTGCCACTGCACCCAGTGCCAGTGCCCCCGGATACCCCGGCCAGCCCCCAGCCAGGCTCCGCTGAGCAGCTGCCCCCCCTGCTGCCCCCTGGCTGCTGCATCCCCCCTCCGGAGGTAGGTACTGGTGTCTCTGAACCCCCCCTGCTCCAGTGTCCCCCTCTCCAGGATGTGGCATCCCCCTCCCCAAGTTCACGCTATTGCCTTTCCCAAGCCTGTGGTGTCCCCATGCCTGTGGTACCCTGCTTTCTAGGCCTGTGGGGTCCGTCCCCCCCCCTTCCCTGGGTCCATGGTGTCCCCATCCCTGAACCTGTGGCATCACCCTTTCCAAGCCCGACTGCCAACAGCGTCCCTGTCCCCGAGCCTGTGGCTTCCCCTTTTCCGGGTCCCTGGCAAATCCCCTCCGAGCCCCTCTGCCTGTGATGTCCCTGGCTCCAAACCCCTTTGCCCCTGCTGTCCCTGTCCCCAACCCTTTTGTGTCCCCCTCCCAAACCCCATCGTGTCCCTCTCCCTGTCCCCCTCCACCCGTGGTGCCCCCAGGGTGTCCCCCTCTCCCAGTCCCAGCAGAGCACCATGGGGGTCAGCGCTGTGTTCCCACGGGGTGACGGTGCCCGGTCCCCGCAGATGACCCCGTCGGTGCCGTCGGGCAGCCCCGGGCTAAGCCCCGGCACCCCCACCCTGGACGCCCTCTCCCCCTTCTTCAAGAAGAAAGCCCAGATCCTGGAGGTGCTGCGCAAGCTGGAGGAGACGGACCCGCTGCTGGGGCCCCCCCAGGCCTCTCCCGGCTCCCCCGAGTCCTGTGCCGCCCCGGGCTGGTCCTCGTGCCCGCTGCGGGGGCCGGGGGCTGCTGGGGGTTGGCGGGGGGCCGAGGGAAGCCCCTGCTCCTCGCCGGAGGAGGCTGCACCGCCGCGGGGGGCCCTGCTCAGCGCCTTGGCTGAGCGGCTGCTGCGGGGCGAGGGGGGGTGCTGCCGGCGCAATGGCGAAGCCTCTGGGGGCCCCCCCCGGCAGCGGCGTAGCGAGCACCCCGCTTTTCTGGGGCTTTACGCCGCGGGCGAGGAGAGCCCCGAGGGGGGCTTCGCCGCGCTCTCGCCCGGGGGAGACACCAACCCCCTGCCTTCCCCCCCCAAGGTGCTCAAGCTGCCGCCCCCCCCCGGGGTGCTGCGCCTCAGCCCCCAGCTCGCCCGCGCCTCCAAGATCCCCTGCCGCAGTGGCAACCCCGAGGCCTCGCCGGCGCTCAGCCGCCGTGCCTCCCCCGACGCCCCCCCCGAGCCCGGCTCCCCCGAGCCCCCGGTCTTCCCCCAACCACGCACCTACGAGGCAGCTGAGCAGCCCCCCGGGCCACTGGCCCCCACTGGCAGTGGGGAGCGGGCAGCCACCTCCCCCCCCAGTACCCGTCGTGGCACGGGGGGCTCAGCCCCCACCCGCCGCCCTGGCAAGAAGCCCCCCGAGCCGGGCTACTTGCCTTTCAAGGAGCGCTTGGCTGCCCTGGGCAAGCTGCGGGGGGCTGAGGGCCGCGAGCCCCCCGGCCCGGGGCGGCCTGAACGAGGGCATGGGGCCGAGCCGCGGCCCCCTCCCCGAGGAGGTTTGGGGGGCAGCCTGAAGCACCCCGAGCCAGCGCATGGTGGGGAGCCCCTGGCCCGCTGCTACTCCTCCGGCTCCATGGGTGAGGCCGGCAAGGCAGGGGGCAAGGGGCGCCCTGCCGGTGGCAGGACCCCCCCCCGGGTCCCCCCAGCCCCCCCTACCAAAGCCGCCCGCAGCCCCCACGGCAGCCCCACCAAGCTGCCCACCAAGGCGGGTGCCAGTAAAGCCGGGACGCCACGGAGCGAGGAGCCGGCAGGCGCCAAGGCGGCGGGGGCCCCCCGCAAAGCACCACCAGCTGCCGAGCCCCCCGGCACGGTGCCGCCGCCGGGTGCCGCCGGGCACTCGGCCATCGAGGAGAAGGTGATGAAGGGCATCGAGGAGAACGTGCTGCGGCTGCAGGGGCAGGAGCGGGCGCCGGCGGGCGAAGCCAAGGGGAAGGCGGCTGGTGGCTTGGCCAGCTGGTTCGGGCTGCGCCGTAGCAAGCTGCCAGCTCTGAGCCGTCGCGGCGATGGCAGCCGGGGCCGGGAATGGGCCGGAACGCCGGCTCCTCTGCGCCGGGAGGTCAAGCTGGCCGCCCGCAAGCTGGAAGCCGAGAGCCTCAACATCTCGAAGCTGATGGAGAAGGCGGAGGATCTGCGCAAGGCGCTGCGGGAGGAGCACGCCTTCCTGCAGGGGCTGGCATTGGAGAAGGGGCGCCCACGCGGGCCCCCCCGCGGCCCCGGCCACCTCCCGGTGATGTACCAGGAGGTGACGGCCGAGACCTTCATGCAGCAGCTGCTCGACAGGTCAGTGGTGGCCCAGGGGCCGTGGGGGAGCAGGGAATGAGGGTGGTGGGTGCCCCCCACCCCGAGCCTGCCCTGACATGGCGGCGGCATCCCCAGGGTGGATGGGAAGGACGTGCCCTACGAGAGCCGCCTGGAGCACAAGCGGGAGCTGTGCGACCTCCGGCGGGTCCCCCCCGACGCCAAAGACCCCCGGCTGTGCCACCCGCCCCGCAATGGCATCGTGGGACACCTGCGGGAGCCCCCAGACAAGGTAAGGACAAACCCCCTCCTCCACCCCACGCCCCCACCCCATCACCGCTGCCGGCCATGTGCCCTCTTTGGGGGGGGGGGCGCACAGCCACTCACCCTGTCCCCCTCACTGCAGGTGCCCGATGTGGGGCTCCAGGATGAGCTGCCATCGGACGAGAGCTTGTCTGAGTCAGGGGCGTCGCAGCACTTCGCCGGTGAGGGGGTGCTGGGCGGGGAGTGGAATATGGCAGGGAGGGGGGCACCGGGGCGGACCCCTGGCACTGACACCTCTGTCTGTACCGGCAGCCTGTGGTTCGCTGACGCGGACGCTGGACAGTGGGATCGGGACCTTTCCGCCCCCCGATTATGGGGGGGTCCCTGCCAAAAGCACCCCCAAACCGCGGGGCCGCCCTGAGCCGCTGCCCGGCGCTGTGCCGGCGCGGCCACCTGCCATCACCAAAGTGCCGCGCAAGGCCCGGACGCTGGAGCGGGAGGTGCCCAGTGCGGAGGAGCTGCTGGTGGCCGGCAAACACCGGAGCGCCCCGACGTGCCGCCCCCCGGCTCCCCCCGGCCCACACGGCCACCGCGCTGCTCCCCAAGGTTGGTGTCCTGCGTGCCGGGAGTGTGCAAGGTCCTGGTTTGCCGGGTGTGCAGCCATGCTCGTGCAATGGGGCTTGGCACCTGGCACGGGGTCCTGGGGGGGCCCTGCAGGCCAGCACTGACACCCCTCCCATCTTTTCCTGCAGACGCCGGTGAGGATACCGGGAAGCCGCGGCGCATCCAGCAGAGCAAAAACTGGACTTTCCCCAACGCCAAAGCCTGCGGTGCTGCCGACCCTTTCCTCTGCCCGCCCGGGGGGCTGGAGGGGCTGCACCATCCCACGCTGGTAAGGGGGGGCTCTGGAGGGGGGTGGGGTGGGTGGGACCAGCCCACCAGCCCCGGGGTGTAATTGGTATTGGCAGGAGTGGGGGGGGCACAGCAAGCCCTCCCCCCCATCACCCTGTCCCTCCCAGGCGCCCGTGTGCAGCCCAGCGGGGCATGGAGGAGCATCCCCGGAGGCCCCCCCGCCACTGCCCCCCACCCTGAGCGCCAGCAGCAGCCGGACGCCCAGTGCCTCGGATGTGGGGGACGAGGGCAGCACAGAGGCCCGGTCGCGGGATGGGGGACATGGTCCCCCGGGGCTGGAGCACTCCGAATCGCTCAGCGACTCGCTCTACGACAGCCTCTCCTCCTGCGGCAGCCAGGGCTGAGCCCCCTCCCTGGCCGCACTCGCACGTCTTCCGCCCCCCAGCCCCGCTGCCCCCCACTCCCCCAGCCCTGCTCTGGGGGTGCTGCCCGGGGTGGGGAGGGGGGGTCTCGGCATCCCCCCTCCCCCCCCCCCCCCGGTGCCCGGCTCTCTCCAATGGTGCTATTGCAGTGTACAGCCCCCACCGCCGGGTTTTTAACTCAATAAAGCCACCCTCCCCCGGTTTATTTATATAGGTTATTGTGCAGCCGCTGTCGTCTCTGCGTCGGCCGCATCCTGCCCGCGGGAGGGAGGGGGCCGAGAGCTTCGAGTCTGAGCATTTTATTGAATCATCCCGGTGTACAAAGAGGCAACGGCGGGATTGGGAGAGCTCGGAATCAAAACACCTTCGTCCCCACGGCCCTGCCAGACGGCTCGCCCAGCAGATCGTTTTCTTTTCCATTGTATTTCTTGGCACTGGTGCTAAAGGAGAGGCTCCTCCGTTGAATTTGGCTTCAGGGTGTCCCACCACCCCCCCAGCTGGCATGGGGGCAGAGGCCATGGCTGCCCGGGGAGGGGGATGACACCCCAGCTGCTGGTGCAAGGGTGCAGCGGGGACGTGTTGCCCACAGGGCTGGGGAGAAACTTCAATGGGAAGCTCACGTGTCGGCGATAACCGCGAGGGACGTGGGCTCTGAGGGGGAGCTGGGCCGGGGAGGGGCGGGGCAGGAGCTGAACTCCAGCAGGATCTGCAAATTGGCCGGTTTCTAATCAAAGAAGAGCTAAACGAGAGAAAAACCCACAAGGTGCAAAAGCTTCTGGGCTGCTTTTCATCAGCAGCCAAGCACAACCCCTTTAATGAATCAGAGAAGAGATGGGGATGGGGTGGGGACGGGGACCCGATGGGGACAGCTCCACCTCGGCCTGGAGCCGCTTCACTTCTTCTCCTTCTTCTTGTTCTGCAAGAGGAGAGGCGGCCGGGCCCGGTCACTGCCGGGTACAGGGTGCCTGTCCCCCACCAAGAGGGGCGGGCTTGTCCCCCCCCAGCCACGCCCACGGGACCACCACCCACCTCGGTCATGCCCAGGATCATCAGGAGCTCCCGGAAAATGTTGACGAAGTCGAGGAAGAGATCGACGCAGTGCCTGTGGGGACGTAGGGACGCGCTCAGGGGGGCCCGTCCTGTCCCGTGTCCCCCCCCGTCCCCAGCACCCACCAGATGTAATCCTTGTCCCCGCTCTCCGCCTTCTCGATGATGAGCTGCGTGTCGAAGAGCACGAAGCCGCACATGATCATCAGCCCCAGGTACAGGTTGGCCTGCGGGAGGGAGGGGGGATGTTAGATGGGGACAGCCCCGTATTGGCGTCACCGGTGAGAGCTGATGTCTGTCTGTCTGTCTGTCTGTCCGTCTGTCCTCCATGGGCTCCTGGCAGACGGGAGGGGACTCACCGTGAAGAGCCAAGTAGATCCCACAAAGGCATTAACCACAGAAGAGAGAAGCATCAGGGTGAGGCCGGAGAGCAGGAAGCCTGTGGGGAGAGGGCAGGGAGTGAGGCCTTGCCCTGACACCCCATGGGGTGCCCCCCACCCCACACAGGGAGCCCCCAGCCCCCTGTGGGTCCCCCTCCGGCCCCTCTCACCTCCCAGGTAGAGGAAGCTCCGGCGCCGGGCGTACAGGGCGCTCAGTGAGAAGCAGGCGAAGATGGTGGCAGTGCCGAGGAAGGCAGTGGGGATGATGCTAGGAGAGAGGAGAGGGGGTGAACGGGGCCTGGGAGGGGCGCAGGGGGTCCAGTGCGGGGGTCACGCTCCTACCTGGGATTGATGGAGATGCACATTTCCAGGAGGGGCCCCAGGTTGATGCCTGGAAGGACAGAGCAGCGTGTCACCAGAGTCATTTTGGAGCCGGTCGGCCCTGTGTCAGGGCCGTTGTCCCCCCATCCCCAGGGCTCAGGGTCCTGCAGGACTCGTGAGGGTCCCCGGTGCCCACCTACCTGTCAGGAAGGCGAAGCCCACCAGCATACCCAGCCTCTTCTGCTCTGTCTCCCGACTGTGCGGGGTGGCCGTCAGCCAGATCATCAGCCCCAGAGCGCCCAGGCCAGTCAGGAAGCTGAACTGTGGGGCAAGAGGCAGGTGGGGCCCCGGCACTGCCTTGCTGGGGTGGGTAGATGCAAGCGCAGGGGCCCCCCCAAAATGCCCCTCACCTGGAAGAAGCGGGTCACCGCATTGATGTAGGCCCCTGTGGCCGCCACAAACATGCAGAGGGCGAAGCTGGCATAGACCCTCTTCAGGTGCTCCTGTGTGGAGGCCGAGCTGGGGGCGAGGGGACAGTGGTGAGGCTGGTGCAACCCCCCCATCAGCCCCCTGATTCGAGCCCGGCCTGCCCAAGAGGTTACTCACATGTGGGAGAACTTGAAGAGGGCGTCAAAATTGATGTTTCGGTCAAAGACGTTCATGGTGCCGCACTGGGAGTGGGCCCACCAGCCGCTTCGCAGAGGTGCAAGCTGCAAGAGGGGAGGTGGGTCAGGGGGGCGTCAGAGCCCTCCCAAGCTCCCAAAGCTCCCACCACACGGCGGAGGAGCTCAGCGGGAGCTGAGGACCTGTTTGTCCTGTGCGGAGCGAGCGGCAGGAGCTGCGGGCTGCTTGGGATCCGCCACGCTCCGCACCGGTGCCAGAGCCCTCCTCGCCCAGCTGGTGCAAGTGTTGCAGGCTGTTGCGAGACCAGGGTGGCCCCCGGGGAGGCCCTGACCCTGCGGGAGCGCTACCAGCAGCTGGAAAGCATCTTTGTGCCAGGCTACTATTAGCACCCGTAATGACATCCCCAGAGGAGGCTCTGGCAGTGCGAGGCTCCCTGCACGGTTGCCGCCTCCTCCTTGTCGTCCCTTCCCGCTCCAGCCCCTCCGCCAGCCCCCGGTCCAGCCAGCTTGGTCGGTGCTGTTTACCCCGACACCCGTGGGAGCCCAACCGGCCCAGTAAGTGGCACGGGCCGCGTGTCCCCAAGGGGTGGAAGGGACCTAACAGGCTGGGGCAGACAGGGCCTAAGAGGGCGCAGGCCATGGGGCTGCCAACCAGTCGCCCTAGCAGAGACCCAGGGTCTCCTCCTACCACACTGGCAGGGACTTTGGCACCCGCTGGCCTTGCCCAGGGGTGTGCTGGTTTTGCCCCAGCACTGGGACAGCAGGAGCTCGGCTGTCACCAGGCTGGTGCCACCACACTGCCAGGCACCCTCCTGGCTCGACCCCAGGCTTCACGGCGGGGCAGAAGCAGAGGTTGGTGCCCCACGGCCTTGCCGGGGGTTGCGCAAGGCAACGGGGAAGCTGGCTCTGCGCGGGGTGGGGCAGCCACGGAGGTGTGTGGTGGCCGGCTGTGACAGCCGGTTTCGTCAGGCAGGGCCTGCCCTCCCTGCGGAGGTGGCAGGTGGCTCCCGGCTCCCGGGACGGCAGGACGCGGGGCTCCGGGGGAGCCGGGACAGCAGCCCTTCCCTGGGTGCGGGTGACAGAGATGCGACTGGAGCCCTTTCGGTTTCGCTGGTGACGTCCCCGTCGGTGGCCCGAGGGCGGCCACCGGGCGCTGTCGGCAATGGGTAACCAGGACTGTCGCCATGGGGCGACCTTTACCCCCCGGCGCTGCCCCGGGCCCACCAGTACCGGGCCGCTTCCCCCGCGGGTGGCTCCGAGAGGGGCTCCCGCGGCTGCCGCCCCCGGCAGCGGACGCAGCCCCCACGGTGGGCCAGACCCGCGTGTGACCCCCCGCCCCGTTCTCCCGTCAGCGAGGCCCGGTGCTGGGGGGGGGGGAAGGAGCGGCCCGGCCCAGCCCTCCCCCCCCGGGGTGAGGCCTGCGGGGGCGGTAGGCGCTGCCCAGGGCCTGCAGCTGCCGCGAGGGCCCCGGGGGGGCGGCGGGGTCCCCCGAGGGGGGCCGGGCCGGGCCGGGCCGGGCCGAGACCCCCCGCCGCCGCCGCCGCGCTCCCCTCCAACCTCACCTGCGCGGCGCTCCGCCGTCCGTGCCAGGCCCCGAACGGTCCTCACTCCACCACGCCCCCGATCCTCATTGGCCAACGCGCGGCGGGTGCCCGCCCACTGACTCGTTCTATTGGCTCACCTCCACAACACGGGGAAAGGAGGGGCAAACCGCCGCCGTCGTCCATTGGCGGCCGGCCGCGCCCGAGCGCCGCCGTTGGCCAGGCGCACCCTCTCCCCTCCGCACAGAAGCGCGACGGTCATTGGCCGCCGTGGCCTGGGACTGGCCAATCGGCACCTCCCGCTCGCTCGCTGCCCTTGGGCGCCCCCCAGTGGCGCCGCTGCCCGCCCGCTCTTGGGCGCCCCCTGGCGGCTCCGCCGCGGAACCGCGGGCGGCGCGGGGCGGGGCCGGGCGGGGCGGGGCGGGGCGGGGCCGGGAGGCGGTGGCGGCCGGACGCGACGGGCTGAGCCTCCCCCGCCGCCCCCCGGTGCCTGGGCCGGGGATGGGGAACGTGGAGAGCGCGGACGGGGAGGCGCTGCCCCGGGGCCCGGGAACGGCGGCGGCCCCGGGAGGGGCCGGGCTGCTCGCCCCGGGCAAGATGCCGATGCCGGAGCCCTGCGAGCTGGAGGAGCGCTTCGCCCTGGTGCTGGTGAGAGACCGACCCCCGCCACGGCCCCGGCCGCCCGCCGTGCCTCCGCCCGCCTCCCGTTGCGCCCCTCCGGTTCCCGGTACACCCCACCCACCCACCCCCTGCTCCCCGGTGCAGCTTCCCCCGCGCTCCGTCCCTGCTCCGCGCCGCGCCTCCGCCAGGTCCCGCTGTGCTTTCCCAGTCCGCCCCCACCCGGGACCCTTCCCGGTGCGCCCTCCCCGGCCTGGCGCACCCCGGCCGCCACGCTCCCCTCCCGGCGTCCGGCGGGCGGGCGGGCACCGACGGGACGGCACCAGCGCCCGGAGGAGCCCGGGGGCGGGCAGGGAGCGCCGGTGCCCGCGGGAATGGGCAGTGGCCGGGGGCAGCCGCGGGGGAAGCCTGTCCCGGACTAGCCCTGCGGGCGGTGACGCCACTCCCGGTGCCACCGGGGGGGGCCCCTTCGGGCCCGGGACTTTTTAACCCGGGAAAGTCCCATCGAGGTGACACATGGGGCTGGGTACGGCTCCGTGTGGGTGCGGGGTTCCCTAGCGCTGAGGGTCTGCCGTGGGTGCCGTGTCCCCAGGGCTGGGGCACCCATGGGTGCGGGGTCCCCGTGGCTGGGGATCCTTGTGGGTGCGGGGTCCCCGTGGGTGCCCTGTGTGGTCCACGGTCTGCTGTCATGGCCAGGGCGGTGGCCTTCCCACAGCTGGCCAAGGTTGCGGTGCTGTCCCGTTACCGAGACATGGCACGGCGGTGATCCTGTCCCCACACCGTGACCACGGTGCCATCGGGACCACCGATGCCACGGGTGCCACCGCGTCCCACCAACACTGGGCTCGCGGCACAGCGGGGTGTCCCCGTGGCTCATCTGTGGTGGGGTGACCCATCGACGGTGCCGGCACGATGCTGGCTTTGTCTGGGGGCGGGACGGGGGACACACTGACAGCGACACCATGGCTGGGTGACACCTGGGGCACACGGCCCCCAACACCCAGCACCGCTGTCCCGGTGGTGGCCGTAGCCAGTGGAAGTGTGTCTGGGCAGGAAATGCTGAGCGTGAGCCCGCGGAGCTCTGGGAGCTGGAATTGGGGGGTGCCGGGGGGCACCGGCACCCCCAGCTTGTGACTACTGTGCTGGTGGCAAGTGGCACTCGTCTGCGAGGCCGTGGCCCATCCCTGCATCCCACGCAGGGCGGATGCGGCAGCCAGTCCCTGTGGGGCCGGTGCGGGGGGGACACATCCTGCTGGGCGATGCTGATGCCGGGGGGGTGGGATTTGGGTGGTGTTTGGGTTCCCCCGGTGCAGCCACCCTCAAAATTCCACTCATCGGCATCGCCCTGTGTTGTCCCGGCTACTGCCGAGGAGGAAAATATTTCATCATGTGATGGGGCTGCAGCACCGGCGGCCCCTGAGCAGGCAGGATCCGTCCCCACGTGCCCCCCAACGCCGGGGTGGGCTCCAGCCCCGGTAGCCCCCAGTCTCCAGGGGCACTCAGTCCCGGGGCAGCTGGGGGGGGTCCCCGGTGGGGAGCGGTGGCGGAGGAAGTGCCAAGCCGGGAACGGCCCTGCTCCCACCACAAAGGCAGGAAGCCGAGCGGCGGGAATGCCGGCAAGGGCGGCTGCGCTTCAAAGCCCCCCATGCCCCCCGCCCCCGCCCGGGGCCTCCACGTTCCCCCCCCCCTCCATCCCCGGGGTGTCCCTGGGGGCGCCGTGATTTTGCCATCGGCCACCCTGTTACAAATAAGGGTGACCCTGTGGGGAGGGAGGCACCGTCCCAGTCCCCAAGGCAGTTTTGGGGGGACCCCATCCTGGCAGTGACATCCCTGCTCCCATGGGAATGTGTGCGTCCCCCCGGGGGTGCATGGCCTCGCCCAGGCTCTGCCCTGGTTTCCTGCAGCTTGGTGGGGCTGGGATGACCAGGGGAGGGATAATTTTAGCTGCCACGGGGCGGGTGGAGCACCGGCGCCTCCCGGCTGTGGCAGTGGCTGGCTCTGGCTAACAGCACTGCCCGGGAGCTGCCGTGCCGGGGTGGCATCGCCCGGTGGGGTGGCATCGCCCGGTGGGATGGCATCGCCCGCCGGGACAGCCCCAAGCCTGTGGCCATCCGGAAACCCCGGTTTCCACCGTGGCATCCCATTTGTGTCCTTGCTGGTATGGATGTCCTGTGCCGCATCCCGCACCAGCGGTTCTCGGGGTCTGCCACGAAGATGCCCAGCGCCCCGGTGAGCCGGGCGCCGCTGCCGGGCTTCGAGCCGCGGTCGGGGAGCGGAGGCTGCGGTTTGCCGGCGAGGAAGCTGGTGCAGACAGGAAGGACGCGTCGGCGCTGGGGAGATTTGGTGCTGACGGTGCAGCTGGCACATGGCGCTGCGGGCACTGCTGGCACTGCCGTCCCCGTGCCGCGCATGTGGCCCAATCCCCACCAGTGCTTCCCAGTGCCGGGGACCCTGGCCGTGCCGTGGTGCTGGGGGACCGTGGCTGTGGTGGGACTGGGTGGCCTTGGTGGGGTGGTGTCACCGTGTCCCCTGGGGTGATGCCCCCTCCTCTGCCCCCAGAGCTCTATGAACCTGCCTCCGGACAAAGCCCGGCTGCTGCGCCAGTACGACAACGAGAAGAAATGGGACCTCATTTGTGACCAGGTGGGAGGCTGGGGGGGGCAGTGGGGGGTCCTGGGGGGGGGCTGCGCTGCTGTGCCAGTGTCACCAAACCCCCCTGCCCCCCCCAGGAGCGGTTCCAAGTGAAGAGCCCCCCCCATGCCTACATCCAGAAACTGCGCAGCTTCCTGGAGCCGGGTGTCACACGGAAGGTGAGGGGCTGGGGAGACCCGGGGGGGGGGGTTTAGGGGTGCTTGGGGGGGTATGGCTCAGCCTTGCTCTGCCCTCAGAAGTTCAGGAGGAGGGTGCAGGAGTCGACCAAGGTCCTGCGTGAGCTGGAGATCAGCCTGAGGACGAACCACATCGGGTGAGCACGGGGTCCCTGGGTGGGGTTTACGGTCCGGGGGACGGGGGGGCACAGGGTCCCGACACTGGCCTTGCTGCAGCTGCAGGGGAAGTCAGAGGCGCTGCAGGAACTGGGCCGGTTCCTGCCCCGGCCGTGCCGCGGGCCAGGGCTGCCAGCGAGCAGGTCCCCGGGGCGGATGCCGCGGGCGGATGGGCCGGTGCTGACGCCCTGCGTGAAGCTGCGTGGCCAGATCCTGCCTGGCTCCTCCCGGCACTGGAGGGCTCAGCACCATCCCCGAGCCTGCGGCGCTGCGGCCCCGCGCCGGCAGCTGGTCCCCTCGGCGTGCGGGGCGATGCGCCGGAGCTGCACGTGTTGGCCGGCGGGACGGGGATGTTACTGGGGCCGGTGGGGACGTCACTGGCGGGTGCCCGGTTCCGTGGTCGTGCCCGCATGCTCGGGGCGGCTCGTGCACGTGCCCGGCTGTGCCCCGCCGCCGGCCCCGCCGTTCGGCTCTTCCCCGCCCGCGGCCCGAAAATAGCAGCAGCTGGAGACAGGAAACGGGCTGGGGCGAGGGGCTGGCGCCGGCAGGAAAGGGGCGGCCACGGCCCCCCCGGCTCCCGCTGCTGCCTGACTCACCGCCCCGGCCGCGGGCAGGGCTGCAGGCAGGGGTACAGGCAGGCGTGGGGGGCCCCGAGGCCGTGCACGCACACCCTGCGCTCCTGGGTGCAGCCCTCTCGGCTGTGCACATCCCCCCCCCACCCCACGCACACAGTCCTTCTCCCCGTGCGTGCACCCCCCGCGCACAGACCCTCTGCCGCGCACGTCTCCCCGTGCACCCCCTGCCATGTGTACCCCAAAGACACCCCCCCTAAATGCACACCCCCCCATGGACACATACGTCCCGTGTACACGCAACACCATGTGCGCCCGCTCCGTGCACCCTCCTTGCACACACGCCCGCCCCCTCCCTGGCCGGGGCACATCTCACCTGGGCTCCTTGCCCTGCACAGTACCTCACACATGCACCCTAACACCCTCCCAGGGTGCTGGGGCGCCCTGAAACCCACCCCCTCCGCCCCAGGGTGCCCAAGGCTATGGACACAGCCTCAGCATCCAGCTCAGCTTCCCGCCTTGCGCCCGGAGCCGAGCCCTCCCTGCCCTGCAGCCGGCAGATAAAGCTGTGCTGGAGCTGGCACCGGTGATAGCAGAGGGGCTGCAATGGCCACCGGAGCCCCGGGATGCCCTTGCCACCCCCTCCCCATCCCTGCACCAGGCTGGTGGTCCCCATGGTGGGTGGGATCATGCCGGGGCGAGGGTCCCCAGCTCCTGCAGGCCTGATGGGTGCCTGGTGCTGTAGGTGGGTGCGTGAGTTCCTCAACGATGAGAACAAGGGGCTGGACGTGCTGGTGAACTACCTGTCCTTCGCCCAGTGTGCTGTCATGTGAGTAGGGTGCTGGGGTGTCCCTGGGGTGCAGGGGGTCCCTGGAAGACCTGGGATGTGAAGGCTCCCGGTGCAGCTCCCTGCTGTGGGCGGCTGATACTGCTTGGCCCCTTATCAACACTGGGGCCGCCCAGCCCACATGTGGGGACCCGCCTGCCGTGGGGTGCCGTGGGGTCCCGTGGGGTCCCGAGGGCCACGGGATGCTTGGCCCCTTCCTGCCCACCCGGGCTGGGGGTCCCAGGGCCACCCTTGCGCCCCTCCCTGCCCCGCCGCTGCCCAGCCGCCATCCGCTTCAGCGCTTGCCGCGGTGGCTGTGCCGCTCGCGCCAAAGCCGTGTGCCCGCCGCCGCGCGCGTGTCCCACCCAGGTTGGATTTTGAGGGCCTGGAAGGCGGCGAGGACGGCGCGCTGGAGAAGCTGCGCGCCTGGAGCAGGTCCATCGAGGATCTGCAGCACCCCAGCGCCCTGCCCGCCCCCTTCGCCAGCAGCCTCGCCCGCTCTGCCCGCCAGACCGCCCTACGGTACGTACCCGCGGCACCGGCCGGCTGCAGGGGTACGTCCCACCGCTGCGCCCAGCAGCTGCCCCGCTCTGCCGGCTCCGGCCAGCCACGGCGCTGCCGCTTGCTGCGTGCCGTGCCATGTGCTGTACCGCCGTGGCGTGCGCCATGCCGTTGTGCCCTGTGCTGAGCACCATCCTGCCGTGGTGTGTGCCGTGCCACGCACCATCCCGCCCGCGGAGCACGCTGTGCCGTGCACCGTCCTGCCCTGCGGTGCGTGCCACGCACCATCCCGCCTGCGGAGCATGCTGTGCCGTGCACCATCCTGCCCTGCGGTGCGTGCCACGCACCATCCTGCCCACGGAGCATGCTGTGCCGTGCACCGTCCTGTCCCGTGCTGTGCACCGCCACATGCGTGGCACACGCCGTGCCCTGTGTGCCGGCTGCCCCGTGGCGTGCCCTGAGCACCACGCTGTGCCTTGCCCGCGACGTGGCTGTGCCGTGGCACGTGCCACGCGTGCCGCATCCCGCGCTGCCTTGCGTGCCGCGTCCCGTCCTGCCGCCCGTGGGCGCCGTGCCCTGCCCACCCACAGCAGCTCAGTGCTGCCGTCCCCATCCTGCCCACACCACCTGCCCGTCCTTCTGCCTGCCGCGGCTGTGCTGCCTCTGCTCGCCCCCACTCTGGCTCTGCCCCCACGCCTCGGGGTAACGCGCCCCATCTCTGCTTCCAGGGCCGGGCCCCCCTCTCTTTGGCTGCGCTCTCTTTCTCTCCTCTCCGCGCCTGCCTCGCTGCTCGCCCGCCGGGTAAGTACCGGCTACCCGGGGCCGGCCCGGTGCTCGCGGCAGCTTTGCTCCGTGTCTCCGCCAGCCTCTGTCCCTCTTGCCCTCCAGCCGCTTTTCTCTGCCTCTGCCCCCTCCAAAAGCCCCGCTGTCCCCGTGCTGCCCCCACCCTGGTCCCCACCGTGGTCCCGCAGGGCCGGTTCCCGCCCAGGCGAGCGCTGGCGGTGCAGCACTGGTGGTGCGAGGGTCCCGCTCACCGGCGCCCGGTGTCTCCCCAGCTACGGGACGCTGCCGAGCCGCAGGGCGCTGAAAAACTCGCGCCTTGTGAGCCAGAAGGACGACGTCCACCTCTGCATCATGTGTCTCCGGGCCATCATGAACTACCAGGTACTGCTGCCCCGGGGGTGGGGGGAACACCGCTGCTGCCGTGCTGGCACTGCTGACGCCGTCCCTGCTCCTTCCCCACAGTACGGCTTCAACCTGGTCATGTCCCATCCCCACGCCGTCAACGAGATCGCCCTGAGCCTCAATAACAAGAACCCGAGGTAAGGGGGGGCAGTCTGGTGGTGGGGGGCGTCCCCGGTGCCGGCTGGGTGTGATGGTGATGGTGGTGCTCTGCCCTAGGACGAAGGCGCTGGTGCTGGAGCTGCTGGCGGCCGTCTGCCTGGTGAGGGGTGGCCATGAGATCATCCTCGCTGCCTTCGACAACTTCAAGGAGGTATGGGGGGGGGGGGGGCTGGGGGCACCAGGACCAGGCTGGGATCGGGAACTGGGAGCCAGGGAATGGAGGAACCAGGAACACCAGGACCAGGCTGGGATCGTGAATCTGGAGTGCAGGGTATGGGGGGGATCAGGGAGGATGAGGCCAGGCTGGAATGGGGGGGTCTGGGGGCATCAGGACCAGGCTGGGATTAGGGGATTGGAGCCCAGGGGATGGGGGGCCAGTGGCCGGGGGAGGGCCAAGCCAGGTTAACCCCACGTCCACTGCCTGCTCAGGTCTGCAAGGAGAAGCACCGCTTCGAGCGGCTGATGGACTACTTCCGCAACGAGGACAGCAGCATCGACTTCATGGTGGGACAACCAGTCGTGGGTGATGGGGAGGGTCTCTGGGACAGCAGGGGGTGCTCGGGGGGGTCTCCTGGTGACGCCAGCCCTGCCCGCAGGTTGCCTGCATGCAGTTCATCAACATCGTGGTGCACTCGGTGGAGGACATGAACTTCCGTGTCCATCTCCAGTATGAGTTCACGAAGCTGGGGCTGGAGGAGTTCCTGCAGGTACGGGGGGTTGGAAGGCTAGGGGGTCGCCCCGAGGAGCCCCCCCATCTCTGATGCCGCCCCCATGCCCGCAGAAGTCGAGGCACACAGAGAGCGAGAAGCTGCAGGTGCAGATCCAGGCGTACCTGGACAATGTCTTTGATGTGGGGGGGCTGCTGGAGGACGCTGAGACCAAGAACGTGGCCCTGGAGAAGGTGGAGGAGCTGGAGGAGCATCTGTCCCATGTATGTGAGCGCGGGGGGATGTGGGGATGCGCCTTGTCAGATCCTGGGGCATCCCCTTCCAGGGTCTGGCTTTGCTCCGGGGATGTCAGTGGTGATACCGCAGTGGGGGTGTCCCTGAGCTGGGGTCACAGCCACGACTCCCCTGTAGCTAATGGAGAAGCTGCTGGACCTGGAGAACGAGAACATGATGCGGGTGGCAGAGCTGGAGAAGCAGCTGCTGCAGCGGGAGAAGGAGCTGGAGGTGGTCAAGGTGCGTGGGGGGGGCCGTGAGGGCTGTGGGGAGCAGGGCAGTGTCCCGGACCCCCCCAGCCTGACGCTCGCTGTCCCCAGGAGACCTACGAGCACACGAGCCACCAGGTGCACACGCTGCGGCGGATGATCAAGGAGAAGGACGAGGCATTCCGGCGGCGCTACGGCTCCGAGCCACCCCCCGTACTGGGCACCGAGCCCCCTCCCCAGCCCGAGCCCGAGCCCCTGGAGGAGGCCCTGCGGCTCCCCGTCCTGCCCCCCGTGGAGGCTGCGCCCCCCCCCGCCTCCCCCGCCACCCCCCCTGCCACCCCCCGCGCCCCCGCTCCCAGGTGAGGATGGGGGAGTCCCCAGGGCATCCCCAAAACTGGGGCATCCTGGAGCTGGGCTGGCCCCAGGGCTGGGGCTTCCCCAGGATGGGGGTGGGGGGATTCCAAAACCGGGGTGTTCCTGGTGCTGGGCCACTCCTGAGGCTGGGGGATCCCCAAAACTGGTCCCTCCCCACTGGGGCACTGTCTCACCTTCTTCTCCCTTCACAGGCAAGTGCCCCCCGGCCCCGCCGCTTCCTGGGGCTTCGCCCTCCATTGCGCTCACCGTTGGGCTCTCAGGTAGGTGGGCAGGGCACGGGGACCGTGGGGACAGGGATGGCGGGGGGGACCGTGGGGACGGGGAGGGTGTGGGGACTGTGGGGACAGGGACAGGGGACAAAGGAAGGGGAAGGGTTACAGGTGTCAGGGTGTCGGGGTTGCAGTCACCAAAGGATGGGTGCAGGGACCACGGCACAGGAATGGGGTGGCCCAGGGGATGGTGACAGCATGGGGACCAATGCACTGGATTCGGGCGGCTCAGGGTGGGCACAGGACACGTCCCCCTGCCCCGGCCGGGGCTGAGCTGGCTCCTGCCCTGCTGGCAGCCATCCGGATCAAGAAACCCATCAAGACCAAGTTCCGGCTGCCCGTCTTCAACTGGACGGCGCTGAAGCCCAACCAGATCAGCGGGACAGTGTTCAGTGAGCTGGACGATGAGCGGGTGCTGGAGGTGAGCCCAGGACCCCCGGCCCGAGTGGCTGGGTGGGCACTACCGCTGCTGCTGCCGTCTCTGAGCCCCCCGTTCCCCTTCCCACCAGGACCTCGACCTGGAGCGCTTCGAGGAGCTCTTCAAGACCAAGGCGCAGGGTCCAGCCCTCGACCTTGTCTGCGCCAAGAACAAGGCGTCGCAGAAGGCGGCCAGCAAGGTGACGCTGCTGGAGGCCAACCGCGCCAAGAACCTGGCCATCACCCTGCGCAAGGCAGGCCGCAGCACCGAGGAGATCTGCAGGGCCATCCACACGTACGTGCCCCCACGCCGGGGTGCAGCAGGGGGCTTTTGGGGGTCTGGCAGGGGTGCAGGGGGTCTGGCTGGGGTGCAGATGGTCAGGCAGGATGCAGGGGGGGGCTGGCTGGGGTTCGGGGGGGGGCCAGGCAGGGTGCCAGTGGGGCTGGATGGGGTACGGGGGGCCAGGCAGGGTTCAAGGGGGCTGGCTAGGCTGCAGGGGGGCTGGTTGGGGTTCAGGGGGGCCAGGCAGGGTGCAGTGGGGCTGCTGGGCTTCAGGAGGGCGAGGCAGGGTGCAGCGGGTTTGGCTGGGGTGCAGGGGGGCAAGGCAGGGTTTAAGGGGTCTGGCTGGGGTGCAGGGGGGGCTGGCTGGGGTTCAGGGGAGACAGGCAGGGTGCAGTGGGGTTGGATGGGGTGCAGGGGGGGCCGGGCAGGGTTCAAGAGGGCTGGCTAGGCTGCAGGGGGTTTGGCTGGGGTGCAGGGGGGGCTGGTTGGGGTGCAGGGGAGACAGGCAGGGTGCAGTGGGGTTGGATGGGGTGCAGAGGGGCCAGGCAGGGTTCAAGAGGGCTGGCTAGGCTGCAGGGGGTTTGGCTGGGGTGCAGGGGGGGCTGGTTGGGGTGCAGGGGGGCCAGGCAGGGTTCAAGGGGTTTGGCTGGGGTGCAGGGGGGGTTTGGCTGGGGTGCAGGGGGGGGCTGGCTGGGGTGCAGGGGGGCCCAGGCAGGGTGCAGGGGTTCTGGCTGGGGTACAGAGCGCCCAGACTGGGTGCAGCAGGGAGCTGGTCCCCGATGGTGCGGGCGCGGGGCAGGTTCGACCTGGCGACGCTGCCGGTGGACTTCGTGGAGTGCCTGATGCGGTTCCTGCCGACGGAGGCGGAGGTGAAGGCGCTGCGGCAGTACGAGCGGGAGCGCAAACCGCTGGAGGAGCTGGCGGACGAGGACCGCTTCATGCTCCAGTTCAGCAAGGTGGAGCGGCTGCCCCAGCGCATGGCCATCATGGCCTTCCTCGGCAACTTTGCCGAAAACCTCCAGATGCTGACACCGGTACGGAGCTGGGGAGGGAGGGATTGCACCCACCGGGGGGGCCCAGACCCCGCACCCCAGCTGAGCTCCCCCGGTCCTGTCCCCCTGCAGCAGCTCAATGCCATCATTGCGGCCTCGGCCTCCGTCAAGTCCTCCCAGAAGCTGAAGCGCATGTTGGAGGTGAGCGGGGGATGTCCAGGGGACGTGGGGACCAGCTGGGTCAGACTCCTGCCCTTCATCCTTGCCTTAGCTGGGTGGGAGGGGTGTCCCATGGGGGTCTTGTTCCTCCCTGACCCCCAGCAACCCTGGTGCTTTTTCCCCGTAGATCATCTTGGCACTGGGCAACTACATGAACAGCAGCAAACGCGGCGCTGTCTATGGCTTCAAGCTGCAGAGTCTGGACCTGGTGGGCACCCCCAGACCCCCTGCCCAGGTCCCTGGGACCTTGTGGGCTCCCCGGGGTCCCATCCCACAGCCCTGACCACCCACCCCACCCCCCGCAAAAATCACCCTGCAGCTCCTGGACACCAAGTCGACAGACAGGAAGATGACGCTGCTGCATTTCATTGCGCTGACGGTGCGGGAGAAGTACCCCGAGCTGGTGACCTTCTGGCAGGAGCTGCACTTCGTGGAGAAGGCGGCTGCAGGTACCACCCGTCCCCGTGCCCCGGCTCACCGTCCCCCAGGGCCGTGGGTCCCCTGACGCGTCCCTCTGTCCCCGCAGTGTCCCTGGAGAACGTGCTGCTGGACGTGAAGGAGCTGGGCCGGGGGATGGAGCTGCTGCGGCGGGAGTGCGGGCTGCACGAGAACAGCGTCCTGCGGTCCTTCCTGGCCGCCAGCGAGGGCAAGCTGGAGCGGCTGCAGAAGGACGCGCGGACGGCCGAGGTGAGGGCTGCAGAGTGGTTGTGCCTTGCACGGCCCTTGCACACGCCTGGTCATGCACGCCTTGCTTTGCATGCTCCTCGTGCGAGCCTTGCTTTGCCTAGCGCTTGTGCACGCCTTGCTTTGCACACTCCTCATGCAAGCCTTGCTTTGCACAGCCCTTGTGCAAGCCTTGCTTTGCATAGCCCTTGTGCGAGCCCTGCTTTGCATAGCCCTTGTGCACGCCTTGCTTTGCACACTCCTTGTGCAAGCCTTGCTTTGCACGCTCCTTGTGCGAGCCTTGCTTTGCATAGCCCTTGTGCACGCCTTGCTTTGCACACTCCTTGTGCGAGCCTTGCTTTGCATAGCCCTTGTGCACGCCTTGCTTTGCACACTCCTCATGCAAGCCTTGCTTTGCACAGCCCTTGTGCAAGCCTTGCTTTGCATAGCCCTTGTGCGAGCCCTGCTTTGCATAGCCCTTGTGCACGCCTTGCTTTGCACACTCCTTGTGCGAGCCTTGCTTTGCATAGCCCTTGTGCACGCCTTGCTTTGCCCACTCCTCGTGCGAGCCTTGCTTTGCACGCTCCTCGTGCGAGCCTTGCTTTGCACAGCCCTTGCACAGGCCTTGCCTCGCTCACACCCCGTGGCAGGAGGCTGCTGGGAGCCGTGGGACGTGCAGCCCCTCGGTGACCGCCCCGTCCCCCGTTCCAGGACGCCTACAACACCGTGGTGCGGTATTTTGGCGAGAGCCCCAAGACAACCCCGCCGTCTGTCTTCTTCCCAGTCTTTGTCCGGTTCATCCGCTCCTACAAGGTGAGGAGGGGCCAGGAGGGGACACGTGGGGGTCGGTGGCGATGTGAGGGGGCTGGGGGGGGGGGGGGGGGGGGCTGGATCTCACCGCCACCCCCTCGCCCCGGCAGGACGCGGAGCAGGAGAACGAGATGCGGAAGAAGCAGGAGGAGGTGATGCGGGAGAAGCTGCTGGCGCAGGAGGCTAAGAAGCAAGAGAAGGTGAGCGCGGGTGGTCCCACGGGTCGCCGGAGGGGGTGGCACGGGGGGGCAGGGAGGGTCACCCGTGACCCCAACCCGTGACGCCTGCGGCTCCCTCGCAGCGCAACAAGTGGCAGCAGCAGGAGCTGATTGCGGAGCTGCGGCGACGCCAGGCCAAGGACCATCGCCCCGTCTACGAGGGCAAGGATGGCACCATCGAGGACATCATCACCGGTAGGGCCCCTGCCGCCCCCCAGCCCAGCCCGGACGCCTGGGTCCCACCCGCGTGCGGGGGGCTGACGTCTCCCTGTCCCCCCGCCCCCCTGCCCGTGCCCCCCCTGCAGCGCTGAAGAGCGTCCCCTTCACGGCCCGCACCGCCAAGCGGGGCTCGCGCTTCTTCTGCGACCCGTCCCACCACGACGAGTCCAGCTGTTAGCCCCCAGGTACCGCCTGCATGCCCGGCCCCCCCACTCCCGGGACCCCCGGAGCCCTCTGGATCCCCCCCCGGCCCCGCATGCCCCCTCCTGCACGCCCCCTCCCCGCATGCTGTCACCCCGGGGTGCCCAGCACCCCCCCCAGCTCCTCGGAGTGGAGCAGTGCTGTGGGGTGGGAGCCTGGTGCAAGGAAGGTTCCCGGCACTGGATCCCAGCACTGGATCCCGGCACCGGATCCCAGCGCAGGGCTGGTTCCCGGCACTGGATCCCGGCACTGGATCCCGGTGCAGGGCTGGTTCCCGGCACTGGATCCCGGCACCGGATCCCAGCGCAGGGCTGGTTCCCGGCACTGGTTCCCGGCACTGGATCCCGGTGCAGGGCTGGTTCCTGGCACTGGATCCCAGCACTGGATCCCGGCACCGGATCCCGGTGCAGGGCTGGTTCCTGGCACTGGATCCCAGCACTGGATCCCGGCGCAGGGCTGGTTCCCAGCACAGGATCTCAGTGCAACGTTGGGGTTCCGTCACAAGGTCTTGGCACAGGATCCTGGTGCAAGGCTGGGTTTCCGGCATGGGGTCTTTGCAGGGTCCCAGTATAGGGTCCCAGTGTAATACTGGATCCCAGCACAGGATCCCAGTGCAAGGCTGGGTTCCAGTGAGGGTCCTGGTGCCAGGCTGGATTTCCAGCATGGGGTCTTTGCTGCAGTGCGGGGTTGCAGCGCAATAGTGGATCCCAGCACAAGATCCCAGTGCAATACTGGATCCCAGCGCAGGATCCCAGCACAAGATCCCAGTGCAATAGTGGATCCCAGCGCAGGATCCCAGCACAAGATCCCAGTGCAATAGTGGATCCCAGCACAAGATCCCAGTGCAATAGTGGATCCCAGCGCAGGATCCCAGCACAAGATCCCAGTGCAATAGTGGATCCCAGCGCAGGATCCCAGCACAAGATCCCAGTGCAATACTGGATCCCAGCGCAGGATCCCAGCACAAGATCCCAGTGCAATAGTGGATCCCAGCGCAGGATCCCAGCACAAGATCCCAGTGCAATAGTGGATCCCAGCGCAGGATCCCAGCACAAGATCCCAGTGCAATACTGGGTCCCAGCGCAGGATCCCAGCACAAGATCCCAGTGCAATACTGGATCCCAGCGCAGGATCCCAGCACAAGATCCCAGTGCAATACTGGGTCCCAGCCCGGTGCCTGGGGGACTGGCCCCGAGCTGCCTCAGCCCCGCTGGGGTCACCCGGGACCGTCCCCCAGGACAGGCCAGGGGTCCCCTGACCCTCTCCCTTCCATCCCGCAGCCCGCAGGTGGATCCGCCTGTAGCCGAGCGAGGGTAAGGACCCCCGGCTGGCCCTGGATGGGGCGGGGGGGGGGGGGGTGGGCTGCGGTGGCCAGGCTGCCTCAGTTTCCCCTCCTCACACCCATCTGCCCCGCAGGTCCGAGGTGGGGGTCTCTGTCTTGCCCCCGGCACCGTGCAGGGACGTCCCGTGCCACCATCCTCGCCTGGGCTCGCAGGCGCCGGCCTGGCCCCCCCCCGCCTCCAACAGGCGCGGGGGGACTCGTGGCCCAGACCCCCACCCCCCCAGGTCTGCCTGCAGCAGAGGCCAGATCCTGCCTCTGGCTGCGGTGGGGGCCCAGCGCTGGTGGCTGACCCATGGGGTACCCCCTCCCCATCAGGGTCCCTCAGCCCTGTCGGGGGTGGGGGGGTCAACACCCCAGAGCCGTTATCCTGCCAAGGGGACCATGGGGGCCCCCCCCCAGCCCCCCGCGCTCGTCACTTTGACCACTGATGTGAACACTAATTGCCAAAACCAAAAGGGACCAAAGCCAGGCTGGGGCGGGGGGGGGCAGCAGGATGGTGCCCCCCACCCCGCCCTGGATCCCCTCCCCCCCCGGTGACTTTTTGTACATGTGAAATATATGGAGTCTTTTACATGGCTGGTGCCTGCTTTGGGGTGGGGGGAGACACAGAGGGCACCCAGGCGTCTGGGGAGCCCCCCCCATGCTGGGGGTCCTGTGTCCTGGGGTGGGGGGGACACGGCTGGGCAGGGGCCAGACCTTTAAGCTGGGCTTTGCAGTGGTGTTATTAAAGCTGCAGGATTAAGGGGGGGCGGGGGGAGCGCCCACCCACATCACCAGCCCCGTTCTGGGGTGGGGTAGCCCCATTTCACCCCACTGTCTGCAGCTGTGGGAGATTGGGATCAGCTTAGGGCCAGGCATGGAGGGGCTGCAAGGGGGGTGGGGGGCAGGAGGCAGCCCTGGGCGCAACGGAGGGGCAGGATCCGGCCTGAGCATCACCAGGTCAGGGCAAAGGGGGTGAGCAGGGGGTTTGGGGCAGGAGGCAGCCACGGCACCTCTGCCAGCAGGGTCTAAGGGGCTGGGAGGAGCAGGATGCGGTCCCTGCATCCCGAGAAGGGCAGAAAGTGTTTCGGGGCGGGGGCAGCATGTGGCACTGGCATCGCTGCTGTCAGGGTACAAGGGGGTCGGAGGGGCAGGATGCGGCCCTGGGTGCTCCCTGAGCCGTGAGTGGTGCCTGCCCTCCCAGCCCAGGGATTAGCCCTGAAACAGGGAATAAAAGTTTCCCCTAATCCTCTCGGTGGGGGTTACCAGCGCCGCCGTGCCCATGGCCAGATCCTCTCCCGGCCCAGGACCAGTCCCCGCAGCGGCTCCGCTGGCCCCATCGCCTTTTAATTCATCTGTACAAGCCGGGGGTGCTGCAGCCCCCAGCGCCATCCTGCTCCATCCCCAAGTGCCATCAAAACTGCTACGGGCAAAGATGCTGCTGTCCATCCATCTTTCCCTCCAGCCATCCCTCTGTCCAGCCATCCGTCCATCTCTCTGTCCGTCGGCTGGGCTCAGGGCAGTCCCTATGCCCCCTCGGCAGCCCCCTCGGCCTCGCGGGATGGCCACCGCTCCCCCTGTGCCGGGGCCGCTGCCGGACTCTCCGCCTGCAGCAGCAGGTTGCAGCTGAGGAAGATGACGGTCAAGGTGACGGCGAGGCAGAGCACCAAGACGATGGCAATTTGGATGGCTGCTGCCACCCACGTGTCCCCCCAGGTGCTGGCCTGTGAGCTGGCGTTCATCTCCTCCTCTTCTTCCTCCCAGGAGCGGAGTGCGGGCGCGTGGGGCGGTGGTGGGTTGGCAACAGATGGGGAGGATTTAAGTGATGTCAAGGACTGTCTCGGCCACGCACACGGGCCCCCTCGCTCTGCCGAGAAGCTGCTGCCTGGCAGATGCACCCCCCTGAGCAGGAGAAGCAGCTCTGCCCCCCCTTGTTGCTGTGGAGGGGCGTGGAATCCTGCACTGAAGGGGGTCACCCCGTCCCCTCCCCTGGGTGCGCCTGGGGGCAGCTGGGGCTCAGGGTGTCGCTCCTGGGGGGTGGGCCCCAGGGTGCCAGCTCCCCCAGTCGCACTGCGGCCGGTGAGCCCCAAGGTATGAGGATGCGATGGGGTTCCCCAGCTCAGCACCCCAGCCTCCCCCCAGCCCGGGGACGCCGGCCCCATCACCAGCCAGGAGGGGAAGAGACTGCAGGTGAAAGGAAAAATACTTTATTTTTGCCCCAGAGGCGGCAGCGAGCTCATCTTCGGGCCCCGCGGGGAAGCGGCTCAGTCCAAGGGATGGGGGGTGCCGCTGGCGGGGACACATGGTGACGAGGGACGAGGCTGGTGCTGGCACAGAGTGAGGTGGAGAGCGGCCGCAGGCAGGGCCAGACGGGGTTCAGACACCATCCCAGCTCTGCACCGATCCCCAGCATCGCTCTGCCGGGCCAGGAACCCAGCGCCGAGCTGGTGCCGATGCCGCGCACGCCGACCAGCAGCTCCCGCCCCAAGGACTCGCCACCCCCTCAGCCAACCCGGGAGCCACCAAGCCGGTTCTCCAAGCCCAGCGAGCGCCCTGCGGTGCAAACCGAATTAGCAGCAGTCCCCAATTAAGGGCCAGGCCGAGTCCAGCTCCATGCCGAGGCTTTCTGGAGGCAGAGATCCAAGCAGAGCCGCCGTCCCAAAGAGCCAGGGGCTGCGCCGGAGAGGTGCCACCACGCGAGGTGAACCCAGCCCTACAGAGCCAGTGTGTCCTTGATGAGCCGGCGCATGGTGGTGGTGACCGAGGTGCCCAGGGAGTCCGTGATCTGGTAGGAGATCTTGTACAGGTAGGGCTGCACGTCCTTCAGGCCGGTGTCGAAGACATTGTCCACCTCTGACTGGGTGGGCATCTTGGGCAGGTACTCGTGGCGGTTCATCACCTCCACGATGTTGATGATCTTTTCACAGAGTTTCTCGCCCACCTTCTCCCGGCAGATCTGCCGCTCCTGCTCGTTAGCCAGGTTCACCACGTTCACCTTGATGGTCCACAGCTCCCAGGGGATGCACTCATCCGAGAAGGGCCAGCGTGACTTTTTTTTCTGGTAGAACTCCAGCGAGATCTGCCCCATGCCATCGCTGCCAGAGTTGCGCAGTGCATCCTGCCGAGAGAGCGCATGGCTCCGCTCAGGGTGCGCGAGGGACAGTGACCTTCCCCTCTCAGATAAGGACAAGGCACAGCCCGCAGGTCTTTAAGCTCCTGCTTCCAGCCCTGCCAGGTCCCTGTGGGGCTCCTTACCTTGAACTCCCCGACGGCCTTGCGGAGGGCCCGATCCAGCTCCTCGGAGGAGACTCGGACGTAGGCGAAGTCGATGAAGTCACAGTCGACGTCCTGGGTGCCCACGGTGCCAATGGAGTAGGTGCCCTCCTTCTTGTAGTGGAACTTGCCGGTGCTGCGGTGCAGCAGGATGGTGTGGAGCACTGCCAGCATGGCCTCCTCCACCTGCCGACCCTCCACCGACACCTCCAGCACCTCCGCACGGCAGTTCATGGCGGGGGCGGCTCGGGGGGGGGCACAACGGCAGGTCCTGCAGGGAAAGAAGGGTGTTGAAGTGGGGGCTCAGTTGTGCCCCTGTTTGGCCAACAGCCCCGGGTGACAGCCTCTACCGACCCCCTCCATGCAGCCCCTGGGGACCCTGCTGTCCCAGCATGTGCCCTCCCCACTCCACAGGGACCCAGGCACCTAGGTATGGGCTCCCACACAACCCACTCCCACCTCGAGAGCCCCAGGCCCCCCACAGCCGCCCTTAACCAGGACCCCAGTGCCCCTCACCCCAGAGGGTCCCGACCTCCCTTCACCCTCGGGGGTCCTGGCCTCCCTCCCTCCCAGGACCTCCATCCTCTTCAGCCCCTACCGCCCCCCCCCCCCCCCCGCCTCCTCCCGGGACCCCGGCCCCCCTCACCCCATCCCAGGACCCCGGCTCCCCTCACCCCCGAGGGTCCCGGCCCCCCTCGCTTCCTCACGGCCCCCCGGCCCCCCCTCACCCCGCGGTCCCGGCCCCCCTCACGGCCCCCCGGCCCCCCTCAGCACCGCCGGCCGGGCCCGCACCCACCACCCGGGACCGACCATCTGACCGCGGGGAGGAGGGAAATGGCGCAGCCCATCTGAGGGGGGGTCGGGATAAACCATCTACCGATGTGGCGGCACTTCTCGCCGTAGCAGCCGCGTTTCCTCACTCTACGCTTCTTGTTGCTACCGGTGTATCCCCCCTCCCGTTGCAGTTCCCGGCCGCGGTGCGGCCCCGGGGCTGGAATCGGCGTTCCGTTCCTCGGCTGCCCTCCCCCACACCGCCGCCAGCTTGGTTCATTCCGGGGGCCACCACAGAGCTGGGCATACCGCGGCGCAGAGCGGCTCACTTCCCCTGGGCGCTCCTCAGCGCATCGCGCCCCCTGGGCTGGAGGCTCCGCGGCGGTACTGCAGCGGGACTCGGGGTGCGGTGATCCCGGTGACCCCGCAGTGCCATGGCCCAGGGCGGGGGGACACGGCAACAGGAGACAAGGAGAGCACAGGGGCTGTATATGGGGACAAGAGGCACGGGCAGGGGATGGGGGGGCACAGGAACATGGGGGACACCACTATGGGCACATGGGGAAAGCAGGGACACACGGACCTGGCATGACGGGGACACATGGGGACATAAGGAAAAGGGGGGACATGGGGACTTATGGACACAAGGGACAGAGGGGGCTACTGGAGGCAGGGACATGGGGGACAGGGGGACGTAGGGACGGGGGGGTGGATGGACATGGGGGACCCAGGGACTGGGGGGTACATGGACACAGGGACATGAGGGACACAGGGACAGGGGGATGGATGGACACGGGCACATGGGGGATGCAGGGATGGGAGGGTGGATGGACATGGGGGACAGAGCGACAGGGGGATGGATGGACACAGGGACACGGGGGATGCAGGGACAGGGGGAAGGATGGACACGAGGATATGGGGTACGCAGACACAGGGGGACATGGAGATTTGGGGCAGTGGCATCAGGCCGCCCACAGTGCCATGGGGACGTGTCCTGGGGAGGACACAGCAGGGAGGGCTGTGGCACATCACCGGGCAGAGGGCTGGGCACACGCCGTGACATATGTGTCTGTGCCATGCAGCCCCGGGGCAAACAGGCATGGCCGGAGCCGGCTGCGGGGCTATTTTTACCTGGCCCTGCTGGCACCATCATCTCCGGTCCTCTTGCAGCAGCCCCTGCCAAGGGGATGGGGACAGGGACGGGGATGAGGTGGGCAGAGCCCAGCCCTGTGCCGCAGGGAGAGGACAGGGACGTGCCACCCCGCTTGTGACCTTGCCGGTGGCCTTGGGGCACCGAGGGTTGCCCTCCCCGGTGGCTTTGGGGTGTGGGCTGGCACCATGATGGACGTTGGGACAGGCAGCTGCTGAACTGTGGCACGGCAGAGCATGGCATGTCCATTCCTGCCCCACAGCATGGCACAGCATGGTACGGCATGGCACAGCACAGCTATTCCTGCCCCACAGCATGGCATGGCACAGCCACTCCTGCCCCATGGCATGGCACAGCATGGCATGGCATGGCCACTCCTGCCCCACAGCATGGCGTAGCAGAGCTGCTCCTGCCCCATACAATGGCAGAGCATGGCATGGCACAGCACAGCACAGCTATTCCTGCCCCACAGCATGGCATGGCGTGGCATGACATGGCCATTCCTGCCCCACGGCACAGCACGGTTGCTCCTGCCCTACAACTGGTGCAAAGCCATGCTGTGCCATGCCGGTAGCCCACCCATGGCCCCCCATCCCCACTGCACCAGGCTCCCCTGGCCCCCCACCGACCGCCCCCCCCGGCTGCGGCCCCGCCGTGCGTCAGCGCTCTCCCTGTGGCGGGGGCGGGGGGGGACAGAGGGGCCCTTGTTGTTCACCGCCGCAGGGCCCCCCCGGCCCAGCGCCTCAATGTGGCCCTTGTTCGGCGCCAGCCCTTGGTGTCCCCATTAACATTTGCTCTGGGGCCAGGCTGTCCCCGGCAGGAGGAAGGGGACAAGCCAGGGGACCACGCCAACCCAGCCTCCCCCCCACACACCAGGACCCCCCACCCTGGCCCGAGCCCTGAGACCCCGGCTGGGACGGGGACCCCAAATGCCATCCATCCCCCCCATCCCCCCCCAGGGCTGGCCTTGCCCATGGCCACGTCCCCAGGGACACGGGGAGGGGGGGACCCAGTCACGCTTCCCGGTTATTTTGGGGAGGATAAATCAGGCGGGTGACAGGTGCGGGGCCGCGGCAGCCGCCGCCGCGGGGGTGAGTGACGGTTCAAGGGCAGCGGCATGGGCAACGTGCAGCTCCGGCACCCCGGCTGTCCCCAGCCCCGGTGCTTGGCGTGTCACCATATATTAAATATAGATGATATTACTGGCGGGGGGGACACATATGCATAAGAGAAACAGCTCCTTTCAGCACCTCTCGATGTACGTACAAGTTTATATACAGAAAATGGCCAAAAGAGGGAAAAAAAAAATATAAAGGGGAGGGGGACGAGGCTGGGGGGGCTGGAGCCCCCTCCCCAACCCCGCGCTCCCCGCTCTGTACAGGATCCGGCTGCTCGCTATTTACAAGGGGGGCATTTTTACAGGGGAGAAGGGGAGCGCCGCGCTGGCGATGCCCACCCCAGGGGGGAAAGGCACTGGGGCTGCTGTGCGTCTGCACCCGGCGCCGTGAAGGCACATGGGGGATCCAGGCGTCCCCAGGGGGGTCCCAGGTGTCCCCGGGGGTGGGGCGGGTGGTGGTTAGGGGCTGGCAGCAGCCCACCCCCACTGCTGGGGGCTCAAAAGGGCAGCGTGTCCATGAAGATCTTGTCAACGATGGGTGGTGGTGGCACCAGGTCCTCCAGCTTCAGGTAGAAGATGCGCTGGAGGCCCTGGGTGCAGAGGCTGCGCAGCTCGGGCAGTTTGCCCAGCAGCTTGGAGAGGCAGCCGGGGCGGCCCGGCTCGGCCCCCGCTGCCGCCACGTGGTCCTTCAGGCAGCCCACGATGCGGTTCTGCAGCTCCTCCACCCGCTTCGGCTCCTTCAGCCCGTGGCGGTCTAGGGTAGGGGGGGACACAGAGGCGTGAGGCCAGGGTGATGGCCTCAGGGTGGGGAAGGGGACCGTGGTGGGGTGTGGACCGGGAACAGGGTCTCACCTGTGATGATGACGAGGGCGGCAAGGCAGGAGAAGGAGGGGATGTCGACGCTCATGCGGTGGAGGCTCTGGGAGAACTCGAGGATGGCGTCGATCCACTCGCCGAAGCCCCGCACGCACTGCAGGCGGTGCAGCACCACCCCGTTGCAGAAGATGAGTTTCCCTTCCTCCGGCTTGGAGCTGCGGGCACAACCACGTGTCACCCTCCCGGCACGGCCCTGGGCTCCCCTCTGCGCCGTGTCGCGCCGTGCCGGGGCTCACCGGTACGCCAGGCGCAGGATGAAGAGCTCGAGGAAGGCTGACTCCAGCAGCAGGTCCTGGTCCTCCTTGGGCAGCTCAGTGAAGCCCTGGATCTTCTCAGCCCACTTGCGGATGACGTCCATGGAGCCGGTGAGCAGGTCGTAAAACTGCTGCACGTCCACCGAATCCTCCTTCTCAAACTGGCACGGCACCGACTCCTGGAACTGCCACGGGGACGGGGTCAGGATCGGGCCCTGGTGTGGCCCCGGGGAGGGCACGGGGTGGGACCAGCCCTACCTTGGAGTAGTCGAGCTTGGTGGCACTGGGGACGGAGTCGATGTGCGCCCGCACCAGGGAGGTGATGAGGCTGACGGGGGTTGTGTCCGGCGGTTGCTTGGGCTTGGAGGGCAGCCGCCCCCGCCGCCCCTTCAGGCTGTCGGTCCGGACCACTGCGGTGAGGGACATGCAATGAGTGTGTCTGTCCTCAGCGCAGCCAGGTCGGGCTGTGGAGCAGGGCCCCCCCCCCACTCCTGCTGGGAGCCCCCCCACCCCAGGACAGGACCCCAGTACCTTCTTTGACCATGCCGACGGCCAGGCACTTCTGGAAGCGACAGAACTGGCAGCGGTTCCTCCGCCGCTTGTCCACGGGGCAGTCCTTGTTGGCCAGGCAGATGTACTTGGCGTTCTTCTGCACCGTGCGCTGCGGGCGGGGAAGGAGCGGCCCAAGCTCAGCCCGGGGCGCCGAGCCACCAAACAAAAGCCCTTCTGTCCTCCCCTCCCTCCCGCTCCAGCCCGGCATCCGGCTCCGCATCCGCAGGGAGAGCTCCCGGGGGCTGCGCTCCCTGCCCTGCCCCTCGCCGAGGTGACCCACAGCATCCCCACTGCTGCAAAGCACTGTGGGAATATCCTGGCAGCGGATCTGACCTTGGGGGGTCCCTTACCTTGAAGAAGCCCTTGCAGCCCTCGCAGGTGCGCACGCCGTAGTGCTGGCAGGAGGCGTTGTCCCCGCAGACGGCGCAGCGGCCCTCGCCCGCCCCGGGGCTGCGTGCCTTGGTGGGGGCCAGCGCCGGCCCCTCCAGCAGCGGCGAGGTGGGGGCCAGGGGCAGCCCGGCGAAACCCCCGGGGGAGCCCTGGGCCAGGGCGAAGGCGTCCGTGTCCAGCAGCCGCGGGTCCAGGCGGGGTGAGGGGCCCGGCTGCCCCTTCAGGGTCCCAGGGGACCCACCAGGGCTGGGTGCTGGGGTGCCAAAGGCGAAGAAGGGGGGCTGTGACCCACCGCCCTTGGCCGGCTCAGCCCAGGGCCGCCCACCCTCGTAGTTCGGTGGGGGCGAGTACGCCCCGAAGGATCCCTCCCAGCCCGGAGCCTGGGGCGGCTGGAAGCCCGGCGTGGCGGGCGAGGGGACAGAGCAGGGGCTGCCATAACAGTCCGAGCCGCTGGAGGAGAGGGTCTCATCTGGCTGCCCGCCGAAGGCCCCGGGGTAGCAGCCGTACACCTGGAAGTCCTCCAGCTTGAAGGCAGCGGCAGTGGTGGTGGGCTGGCTGCCGGCCGGCAGCTGGTAGAGGAAGGCGTCGAACTCGCCAGCGTAGCCCTCCATGAAGGTGCTGAAGCTGGGCAGGGCAGGGGCGGCCGCCAGGTCCGCTCCGGCCACCTCCATGGGGAATCGGCTGCCGTCGGGGCTGAGCAGCTCGGCCGGGCAGCGCTCGCAGGGGCCGGTGCCCGCCGTGCCGTACTGCGCCTGGATGCAGGGCATCTCTGTGGGAAGAGCAGGGTGTCAGAGGGGCCCCCCACTGCCGTGCCTGCCCCCCGCGGCCCCTCCGGCCCTCACGGAGGATGGAGACGGGGCAAGAACTGCAGGGCCTTCCCTGGGATCCCCCTCGTAGGTGGCCGGGGCCAGACCCCCCAAGCTGGTGGCTGGCCGGTGGTGGCCACTGCCGTCCCCAGGAAAGGTCACGCCACAGCCAATGGGTGCAAAGGACATTCCCCAAAACGCTGGCTTAGCAAAGCCGCCGAAAGGGAAGGAGGGAGGAATGTGACCGGCGGATTCCCGAGCCCAGGGGCTGGCCGGGGGAAGACGGACCTGAGGCTGAACCAGGGCTCAAGGGTGCCACCCCCCGCCCCCCTGATTTCAGAGACTTTTGGAAAAGCAAATGCAGCCAGACCTGCTGCCTGCAGGGGGGAGAGGAGCCCGCCCCCCCAAGACCCTGCAGCCCCCCGTCCCTGCGGCACGGATCCGGCCCTGCATAAGACGTAACAGGAGTCCCAGGTCCAGCTGAAAGCCAAGTCAGGAGTGACCCCGATGGCAAGACGATAATGTAATGCATCTCATAGACCTTTAAATGTCACGCCGCGCCTGGCCCCCGGCCGCTGCAGCCCCGGCACGGCACCAGTGCCAGCTAACCCGCGGTCCCCCGGCTTCCCCCAGCCAAGTCCAAGCAGCTCTCACCAGCTCTCAGAAAGCCGATACCCATCCAGGGAGCCGGGTTTAAAAATACCCAGTGTGGGCCCAGCCCTGGCACCCTCGGGATGCCAACGGGCCCCAGCCCACTCCCGGTGCCCTGGTGGGGTCTGCACCCGTCTACTGGGGACAAGGACTGTGCTGGGCTCAGATGGTGGGGTCAGAAGGGACAGTGACTCCCCGGCTGCCTCCTGTCCCCGCACATGGCCGGGAGGGCACAAAGCTGTGCTGGGGACACAGCAGTGGGCAACGCCAGCTCTGCCAGTGGCAGCTTTCCTCGCCTGCATGCAAATCCTGGCTGCAAGTTGCCAGCCGGGCTATGCAAAGCCTCGACCCTTCCTGCAGTCCCGGTGCGGGGTTTGCCTGGCAGCAGCGGGCAGCGCCCTGCATGGTCGCTGCTTCCTTATTCAAATGGTTTTGCCCTCGCCCGCTCACTGGCAGCATTTGGGGTCACCCCTGCCATGAACTTTCCAGGGGACGAGGCGCAAATTCCAGCAGTGGGCCCCGTGCTGCCCACGGCCCAGGCTGTAATTGCAGATTCCTCATTTGGGAGTGCAGGCAGCTGCCTGTGCCCAGGCCCGGAGGCTGCTGCCTGCGCTGGCTGGTGGCAGCCCCTGGCACCGGGCCCTGGGCCGCGGGTGGGCGAGAGCAGCCGGCAATGCTGGGAGGGGAGTAACGCTGCCCACCTCCCTGCCGGCACCTGCTGCCTCACTTCGCCAAAACGCAGCCGCTGCCAGGCCTGCGTGGGCCGTGAGGGGCTTGTCTGCACAGCGCTGCCCGCACGGCAATGCCCCCGGTGCTGCCTGCACTGCAATGCCTGCACAGTCCTGCCTGCACGGCAATGCCCCCGGTGCTGCCCGCACCGCAGTGCCCCTGGTCCTGCCCGCACGGTCCTGCCCACACCGCAGTGCCCCCGGTGCTGCCCGCACGGCCCTGCCCGCACCGCAGTGCCCCCGGTGCTGCCCGCACGGCCCTGCCCGCACCGCAGTGCCCCCGGTGCTGCCCGCACGGCCCTGCCCGCACCGCAGTGCCCCCGGTGCTGCCCGCACGGCCCTGCCCGCACGGTGCTGCCCGCACCGCAGTGCCCGCACGGCGCTGCCCTCTCCAGCTCCGCGACCGCTCTGCTCGGGGCTCCGGGGCGATGCCCGGTTTGGGGGTGGCTCTGCCCTCTGCAGCCCCCGGGGCTCCGCGGCTCTCCCTGGCTGCAGCCGGACCCGGTGGGGGGTCCTGCAACCAGGGACCTGCCTGGCCCCGGCCCCGCAGCCCGGTACGGCCGGGGGCAGCCCCGAGAAACAGCTCCCGGTCCTGCAGGGTTCCTCTCGGAGCCCGGCGTCCGGCTCTCCCTGGGACCCCCAGGACTGGGACCCCTCGCTCTGCCGGCCCCCGCCCGGTGCGCCTCCCCCCCGGCTCTCCCCGGTGCTACCGGGTACCCCCGAGGGCCAGCCCCGCATGGCGCACACCGCCCGGTCCCTTCCACCGGGACCCCCGGCTCCCCCCGGTACCACCGGGACACCCGATCCCGTGCGCTTTGCAGGACACCCGCCGCTCTGAGCTCCCGGTACCACCGGGACACCCGATCCCGTACACTTTGCAGGACACCCGCCGCTCTGAGCTCCCGGTACCACCGGGACACCCGATCCCGTACACTTTGCAGAACACCCGCCGCTCTGAGCGCCCCGTGTCATCGGGACGCCGGACCGCGGCTCTCCCTCGGTGCTACCGGGACACCCGACCCCGTGCGCTTTGCAGGACACACCGCCGCTCTGAGCTCCCGGTTCCACACGGGACACCCGCCGCTCTGAGCTCCCGGTTCCACACGGGACACCCCGACCCCTGCTCCCGCCGGTGTCACCAGGACACACGACCCCGTACGCTTTGCAGGACATCCGTCGGTCTGAGACGCCGGTGGCACCGGGACACCCGACCCCGGCTCCCCCCGGTGCTACCGGACACCCGCCGCTCTGAGCTCCCGGTGTCACGGGGACACCCGGCCCCTGCTCCCCCCGGTGTCACCGGTGCCCCCCGACGCCGTGCACCCCCCGGTGCGCGCACCCCCCCGCCCGGTGCCCCCACCGCCCGTACCCGGGTGCCGGCGCGGCGGCGCTCCGGTTCCCGCTCCGCTGCCTCCGCCGCCGCCGCCGCTGCGCGGGCTCCGCCGGGCTCCGGCCCCGCCACTACTTTCTCTTAAGCGCTCGGTGACGCGCGGGGCGGCGCGCGGGCCCGTGACGCACGGCGGCGCCGTAGAAGGCGCGGGGGGGGGCGGTTCCGGCGGGGGCGCGGCCGTGACGCACGCGGGGTTCCATTGACGCAACCGCGGCGCCCGCGCTAAAAATACCCGCGCGGCCCCGGCTAAAAATAGCCCGGGCGCCCCCCGCTCCCCACCCCCCACCCCCCCACCCGGGGCTCCCGGGGCCGACGGCGGGGGGGGGACGGAGGCCCCGGTGTCGGCACCGAGACGAGCGGCGAGCCGGGCCGGGCAGGGGCGGCAGCAGAGCCCGGGGCCCTCCCGGGACCGGTATCCCCGGGTCCGGTGTCCCCGGTGCCCCCATCCCCGCTGCCGGTGTCTCCGCTGCCGGTAATCCCGATGTCCCCTCGCTGCTGGTACCCCGGTGCTGGCATCCCCCGGTGCCACCTCAGTGCCGGTATCTCCGGTGCCGTTATCCCCGGCGTCCCCTCGGTGCCCCCACCCCCGGTACCCCCATCCCCGGTGCCCTCTCGGTGCAGGTATCTCCGGTGCCTCCACCCCTGGCGCCCCCTCGATGCCGGTATCCCCTGTTCCCCCAGCCCCGGCGCCCCCTCGATGCCGGTATCCCCGGTACCCCCATCCCCGGTACCCCCATCCCCGGTACCCCCATCCCAGGTACCCCCATCCCCGGTACCCCCTCATTGCCGGTATCTCCAGTGCCGTTATCCTCGGCGTCCCCTCGGTGCCCCCATCCCCAGTGCCCCCATCCCCGGCGCCCCCTCGATTCCGGTAACTGCGGGGCCCCCATCTCCGGTGCCCCCTAAGTGCTGGCATCCCCGGACCCCACATCTCCGGTGCCCTCTCGGTGCCGGTATCCCCGGTGCCGCTGTGCTCAGCGCCCATCTGAGCCGGGATCTTCGGTACTCGGCGTCCCCGGTGCCGGTGCCCCCGGTCTCCTTCCGCTCGGTGCCTAGGGAGGCTGATGCCGGTGGCGGGGACGACACGCGGGGGTCCCGGGCAGTCGCCGGGCCTGGGGGGGCAGCCACCCGGTGGGACCCTCGTGTGTCGTCCCCTCCCCCGCCCGGTCCCGGCGGGGAGACCCTGGCCGGGACGATGGAAAGAACGGCGGCTGCTGGCGGGCGCCCAGCGCCGGGAACAGCGCCCGCGGGCTGGAAAGATGAGCTCAGCCCGTGCGGGCCGGGCCGGCGGGAGGGAGAGGGACGGGCGGGGAGGAACCCGGTGTCCCCCCCACGGTACCCCTCCCGGTACCCCCCCCGCCCCGGTACCCCCTCGGTATCCGCTGCCGGTGGGCGAACCGGGAATGTTGGGGGACCCGACCCACCGTGCCCGGTCTCCTCTCTCCGGTCGTGGGTATCGGGCACCAGCCCATTCCCGGGGCGTCGGGGCGGCACGGTGGGGAGCGGGCCCGGGTGGGAGCTGCCGGGACCCCCTGTACCGGGACCCTGCCCGGCGTCACGGGACCCCCGCGAGGAGCGGCAGGGGGGGAAGCCCGGGACCGGAGGGGCCCGGGGCGGGGGCGGGGAGGGGGGCACGGCCCCGGAAGCCCGGGGGGCCTCGGGGGTACCGGGGGTGACGGCCCGGGACCGGCCGCCGCCGCCGCCTCCCGCCGCCCGTTCCCTCGCTCGGGCCCCGGCCCCCACTGCCGCACGGCCCCGCGCGCCGCCCGCCCCAGGCGGGGGCCCCGTGACGTCACACCTGCCCGCTGACGTCCCCGGGATCCCTCGGCATCACGGGGGCCGCCCCCGCGGGGATCCCCCGGGCTCGGCCGGGACCCGGCGGGGGTCACCGCACCTCGCGAACGCCGGGGCCGGTACCGGGGCTCAGCCCGGGGCTGCAGCCGGTACAAACCGGGGGTACGGCCAGGACCCCCCCCAGGGCAGGATCGGAGCCGGGGTCCTGGAGCTGTCGAGGGTCCCGGAGCCACCGGGGGCGCAGAGCGCGGCGGCCGCAGCCCCCTCGCACCTCTCGCTTGGTGCCGGTGCTGCGGCGGCTGGAGGGTGACGCCGGCGGCCCCCGCACCCGGGATTAGCTGTACCCCGGGAGAGGCCGCGGGGCCCGGCCAGCGCCGGGGGAGGAAACCTGAGCCCGGTCACCCCGGCAAGGCCACGGGGGTGCGCGGGTGGAGCCCCGGCTCACACCAGCCATGGGGTGCCCCATCTGCCCCAGCCCCCAGCGAGGGCATGGGGACACGGGGGCCACCAGCGGGTCCTTCACCCTCCCCACTGCCCCCAGGACCTGGGTGGTTGGGGTTGGGTGGGCGTCGGGGGACTGCAGGGGGCTTACAGGCTGGTGGGCATCGGGGGACTGTGGGGTGCTCGCAGGCGGGTGGGTGTTGAGGGACCATGGGGTGCCCACAGGCGGGTGGGTGTTGGGGATTGCGGGGTGCCCACAGCAGGCGCTGGCTCCCTGCCCCAGGCCTATATTTGTCCCTAAAGACTGGCTGCTCCGGGGCGTTCCCGGGCCAAACGCTGCAGCCTTGGCCCCACCAGTACTGCCCAGCACAGCCGGTGCCACGCGTGACCCTGGTGTCCAGCCAGCGCCTGCCCAGCCCCGGGCACACGCAACTGCAGGTTGGGGCTATAAAAAGCTCCGCGTGGGGTGGCACCTGCCGCGGGGTCCCGTGACGGGGACGGGGTGCCCCGACCCTGGCAGCGCGCAGGCGGGTGCTGCGAGCCGGGGCCGCGCGTGCGGCCCTGACAGCCAGACCATAAATGTCCAAGCACGGAGCCGTCCTGGAACGGGGACAAGGCAGGAGAGCGGCCGGACCCCACGCGCACCCCCACGGCCCTGCCACACACACACACGTGCAGGCACACAGCACACATGTGCACACGCAGCCCTGCAGCATATACGCGCGCACCCCACTGCAGCGCAGCGCGGCCCCCCCCACGCCCCCAGCTTCTCATCCCCAGAAGTTTCCTTCAGAAACCCCAAAAGGGTCCCGGCGGGCTGAGCCAGGACCACACACCCCGGGGGCCGGCTGTGGGGTGCCGGAGCTGGGGGGGTCCCAGACACACAATGGCCCAGCCAGGGGCAGGAACAAACCAGAGGGGAAAACTGAGGCGGGGGCTGCAGGCTCTCGGTGCTTGCACATAGCGCTCATACAAGGCCACACTCGTGCACCCATGGGTGCTCGCTGCAGCAGTTGAGGGGTGCTCTGTGCCCCCCAAGACCTCTAGATGCGGTTTTGGTGGGACTGGGGGGCAATGGGGCAGGGAACTGGGGGACCCCAGTGCCCACCCAGCTCCCCGTGGGTACCCTTGGCCCCCGCGGCGGAAGGGCTTGGGGTGGGACCAGCTTCCCGCCAGCTGCTGGAGGAAGCAGGGCAGGAAGGGCCTGGCCAGGGCCCCGCAGCGCCAGGACACGGCCCACAGCACCGGGGGCTGCTGCGGGTGGGGGGACACAGGGGGTCTCTGGGACCCCACGCAGGGTCCAAGGTGATGCTGGTCAGCCCCAAGGCCTTCCTGCCCAGAGCCCAGCTGGCTAGCGGGAGGGCAAAGGGGGCAGCATGGGGGGCAGCATGGGGGGCTGCAGGACAGTGAGCTCCCTCCAGGGACACAGACCCTCCCCAGCCAGCTCATCCCCGTCCCCACAGGGCTCTGTCCCCCCCCAGTCACAGCCACACGCCGCTGCAAAAAGTCTCTGTATTGGCGAGCACCGAGCACGCCGGCACAGTACAAAAGCCCCCTGGGCAGTGGAAGGCAGGACCCCCGTGGCACCCCGAGCCAGGGGGGATGCAGGGTCCCCTCCCTGTGCCCCCCAGCGAGGAGGGCACCTATTCCTGAGATGAGCAGGGGCTTCACAAGCCACCTTGGGGAGGGTCCCCATGTCTGTCCTTCGGTGCTGCGACCCCCACAGCCTGGAGGGGCCGAGCTGGGACCCCCAGGGCTGGCCCCGAGCTCCTTCCAGTGGCCCCCAGGGAGCTGTGTGTTGGGGGTGCGCAGCCCATTGCAATAAATAAATAAATAGGCGGGGGGGCGGCCGGTGGTGCCCCTGGCTAGAGGTGGCTCTCCTCCTCCTCTAGCGCTCGGTTCAGTCCTGGGATGAACTTGAGAAGCCGCCGGCGGAAGCTGCTGTGCCGGCCCTTGCGGGGGGCGGCCACCCCCTCCCCGGAGTCCCCGGCCCGGGCCCACAGCCGCCCTGCAGCCCCCGGCCCCCCGCTGCACTTGAGGCTGGCGCTGCGGGCCAGGGCTGTCCGGGGTCGCGGCGGAGGGGGCGCGGGACCCCCACTGTCCCCATCTTTGTTCCCATCCTTGTCCCCATCCAGCGAGTCAGTGGAGGCGAAGAGGCAGGTCTGGTAGAGGGAGTCATCGCTGCCGCAGGCGCTGGCCTGAGGGGAGCCTCCAGGCAGCCCCCCCTCACCCTGCAGGCACCAGCGGATCGACTCCAGCGTGTCGTAGATGCTGGGGTCCTTGGCCACCACACCTGACAGGGGACACAGGGGAGGTCAGGGGGGGCTGGAGGGTGCCCCACAGTCCCCCTTGCCCCCCCCAGGCCCCCGCTCACCGCGCACCAGCCGCTGCTCCTGCACCATCAGCGAGCGGTACTCCCCCCCACTTCTCGTAGAGTGTTTGCTGCAGGGAAGTGGAGGGGGATGAGGACCCTGAGGGGGGTCCCCAGCTGCCCCCTGACCCCCCCAAACCCCGCCTCCTCACCTTCAGGTACTGCAGCCGGGCCTCCAGCTCAGCCCTCCGGATGGACGTCCCATAGAGGGTGTCAAGGCTGTGGGGCAGCAGCTGTCAGTGCGGGGGGGCTGGAGGCCACCCCACGACCCACCCCCCTCCCCACACTCCTCCAGCTCACCGGAGCATGTTTCCTGAGTTCTTGATGATCTCCACGATCTCACGGTGCCGGACACCCTCCACGTTCAACCCGTTCACCCCCGTGATAGTGTCCCCTGGAGCAGGGCAGGAATGGGCTCAGGGATACCGGTCCCCACTGCTGGGCCCCCCTCCAGCACCCCCGGGGATGCACTCACCGGCCTTAAGTCCCGCCGCCTCGGCCGGGCTCCCACCATGCACCCGGCACACGAAGGTGAACATCTCCACGCTGTTCCTGTCCTGGTGGTGCAGCCCATAGGTCTGAAACAGGGGGCTGGTGAGGGACACAGGGTCTCCCCGACCCCCGGGGTCCCCCTAAGCAGCAGCCACGAGGTGACAATTGCAGCATTTAATTGCGATGCAGGGCAGCACTCCGGCCCAGGGGGTCTCACCCTGCTTTGCTGTGCCCCAAGCAGGGCCCCCCCCAGCCGCCCCCGCCGTCACGGCCGGGGGAGGCTTCGGTAACCAGGCAGCTCCGTCACCACTAAAAATAAACCCTGGCTCAGAGACAATTTAAAAATACCCTCGATGCAAAGCAAGGTGCGGGCTGGAAGGGTGGGGAGCCCAGTGTAGCAGGGCTCGGTGTGGCACAGCTCGGCACGGCACGGTACAGCTCGGCACCAAACCCACCTGGATCTCGAAGCCGAAGGTCTCTTCTGCCTTCTTCTCCAGCGTCACCACCCTCCTGGGGGACATGGGGATCAGGGACAAGGCAGAGCCCACGGTACCCCCCAACCCCGACTCACCCACCGACACCTCGGCTACTTATCTAATGAAACGCTGCCTCGGGGTCTGGGTTTTCTCTGTGCGGGGCAGGGTCGGGACCCCAGGGTCAGCACCTCAAGGACAGGACCGCCCCACCAGACTGGCCTTGGCCAGAGCCCTGCAGCCTGTCTCGTGGGTGCCAGGCAAGGTCCCCATGGAGTTTGGGGGTGTCAGGGCCCCCCAGTGAGCTGTGACCCCATTGTTGCTCTCACCCACCCCAGGTTTTCCCATAAAATCACCCGCATTTCCAGCCCCCTCGGGGTGTCCAGGGAGGCTGAGCCCCAACCTGCTGGGACACCAACCCTAGCCCCACTCCTGCATGTCCCCCCCCATCAGCAGGACCCGGTCTCCCGTCCCTACCTGTGCTCCTCCGGGGACTGGCTCGGGGATGCCCACCTGAACCCTGCGCCCTGCGGCAAGGGGAGAGCTGTCAGGGGGGACACTGTCCCAGGGCACATGCCCCGTCACCCCCTCCAGGGATGGCCGAATCGGGCCAAGCCGGCACCGAACCAGCGCCCGGGTGCACCCACCGCCCCCCCGACTGGTCGGGCATAACGAGGCTTTTATCGGTGCTCAAAGCCACCCTCACATCTGCTCCGCGCTCACCCCACGCTTTGACGTCAGGCTGTGCCGCACCCCACCCCACGCCATGCTCTGGGGGGGCCCCGGGCACAGAGGGGCCCTGTTGTGGTCACAAAGTCGGGTTTTTCCATGCAAAATCCCCCCCCTTGGCCCAGACAATGTCCCTGTTGTGGAGGACACGGAGGCGTGGGCGGGTGGAGGGACCAGCCGGGCACTGCAGGACCCTTGCTGCGGGGCAGGAGGTGACAGGGCTGTCCCCAAATGCCCCTCCGTGGCCGCTGGGCTCCGGCCGCCGTGGTGCGGCCAGCATCACCGTGAGCTGTGCCTCGAGAGTGGCACGTGGCCCATCTTGGCGGCAGCCGGGTGCCACCGGCTCGCTCTGCTCTATGCCACGTGGGTGTCACCAGCCCCACAAGTGTCACCGGACCCACGGCTGGCTGTTCTGAATGTATCCGCGGGCGTTTAGGTGCAAAAGCACCAGAATTGGGTGTGCTTGCCCTAGGAAAAGTTGCCGCCCGTCACGTCGGGCCCCCACGTCACCCCAGTGACAAGGAGGTGACGTGGGACACCCCAGCCCCCTCGGGGACGTATCCGGCGGTGGCCTCGGCCGGTGAGCGGGAGCCAGGCCACCGCATGTGACCCAGCCTGCGCCAGCACGGCCGCGAGAGCCGCTTCTGCTCCGGATGTCGGCTCCGCTCTCGCTTCCCCCCGACGTTCAGGAAGCGCCGGGGGGAGCGTCGGGGCGGTGACAGCCCAGCGCTGCTGGAAGGGGGCTTTCCCGGGGGCACGGCGGCGGATGGCCGCGCACCCCACCAAACCAGACCCTGGGGTACCTCGTGCCCCGTCCCCCTGCCCTCCCTGCAGGGCAGCGCCCGCGGGGACGCGCCTGTCCCGGTGACATGGCCACGTACACTGGGATGGGGGGTGCCTGTCCCTGCGCCCCAAAGGCTGCAGGGCAGGGCGTGGGGAGGAACCGGGACAGGACGGGGGGCCTGGGGGGGGCGCTGGGGTGGGCTCCCAGGGAAGATACCGGGGCGAGACATGACGCTTGGGGCGGCAACGCTGTGATGGGGACACCGGGACGGCGCTGGGGCAGGATGGGACCGGGGTGGGGAGGCGCTGGGGCAGGAAAAGAGGCTGGGGGGGGGTGGAGGGGTGTCACAGGGGCAGGACCGCGACACCGGGGAGGGCAATAGCCCAGGAGAAGACGCCGGGACAGCCCCACGGAGTGCGGGACGGGGACACCCCGCACCCCCGGTGTGTGTCCCCCCCTCCTCTCCCGTCCCAAAACCCGTTGCCGGTGCCGGCGCTGTGTCCCCACCGATCCCGGTGCACTGCCGGGGGGGGGGGGGGGGGGTGGGGTTCGCCCGCCCCTCCCCGCGCCCGGGACTGTCGGCAACCCTACCTTCCGCACCCGGGGCAGGGTACCGCCGGCGGCCGCCAGCGCCCGGTACACGTCGGCGGGGCCGGGGCGCTCCGGGGCCGCCGCCGCCGCATCCTCCTCCTTCGGCCGGAGCCGCCGCAGCCGCCGCAGGGTCATGGCCGGGCCCCGCCGCCCCGAGCGCCGCGGTTATAGTCCGCGGGGGCGGGGCCAGCGCCCGCCACGCCCCCTCCGGGATCACACGCCCCCTTCTGCCCCAACCACGCCTCCCTTGGGCGTTAGGCCACGCCCCGTTGCGATAAGCCCCGCCCCGCACGGCCCCAGCCGTGGGTGCCGGCGCAGAGACACCCCCCCCTCCGTGGGGTGCGGCGTGGGGGTCCCGGGGGTGGTGCTGTGGGGCAGCGGGGGCCGGGGGGAGCCGGGCGGGAGGCTGCGGGGGTGGCGGCACCGCGGGGGGAACCAAGGAGGGGCTGCATCGGCCTGGAGAGCGTCGTGGTGGTGATGATGATGGTGGTGATGATGGGAGAAACCAGCCGGGCGCCCCCGGCGCAGGAGCTCTGCCGCTCCCCAGGGCCAGCACCCACCGCTGTTCCACCCCACAGCACAACACCCTGCCACCACAGCCGCGTTTAGGGTTTAACCCAAGGCAGGAGCTGGCGGTGAGGGGCAGCTGGCGCCCCCAGCCACACTTCCAAGGGGTCAGGTGGGGGGATTTAAAGCGTTCCTGCAAGAGCGGTGCCCGCGCTGAGGACCGGGAAAGAACAATTCCCGGAGGCAGACGCGGTGTCTGCTGCGGACACGTCGCGCAGCCCCGGGCAGCCTCTTGCTGCGCTGCACCAGGAGGGAGCAGGAATTTCCCTGCTCGAATCGAAGTGTTGGCTCAGATGTTTATTTAGAATTTGCCAAAAAAATTCAGCTTTTAACAATCCTGCTGGCGTTACACCCAAGCCACCCGCCCACAGGCTGTCCTGGGGTTACCCGGAGACAAGCAGCTGAGGGCCTGGAAGTGCTTGGGAAAGGACAGGATTGAGCCCACTGCCCACCCCAGGGCTCTAAACCACAACCCTTTGTTGGAGTAAGGAACACCCCATCCTGTCCCCAAAATGCGCAGCCCAGGTAAGGACTTGGCCCCTCGCCCAAAGCCATCCCAGACCTGTTTTTCCACCACATTTCCTAAAAGGGGAGTAAAGACAATTTTTTGCTTTAAAACCCAAGCACACTCCCCGAGTCAGCGCTGCCCCCGTTTCCAGGACAGGGTTTGAGCTTCTCATGGCAGGAGCTGCAGCCAAAGCTGGGAAGCGAGGAGGCGCGAGCCCAGATGGCAGCTCCCCCTCCCCACCAGCACCACCAGTCTGAGCCCATGGGGGACCCCAGGCCCCGGCAGATTTTCCCCTTGATCCGCTCACAGCATGCTCATTCACGGGAAGCTCTAATTAGGGGGAATTAGTGGGGGCAGTTTGCGCAGCACCGGCTGCCCTCTGAGCGAACAGGATTTCACAGGGGTGCCGGGCAGGTTGGGCTAACGTCCATCCTCCTTCGAAGCTGCGGGTCTGCGTGTGTGGAGACCCAAGGGGACGTTTCGGGGAGCTGCCTGCCGTACCCCCTCCTGCTCCCAGTTACTGTCACCTGGCACTGGAAGCCCGATTTCAGCTGCTCGTCCCTGTAGGGGTTGGAAATCCCACCCTGCCACATCTTTGTCTCACCTCGGGGCGGCTCCCGAGCGCATGCTGGCCGAGGGAAGCTGCATCTCCACTAGCAAGGGGCATATTCAACAATAAGACTTGCTGAGCAGGATTCTGGGGAGATTATTTCAGCTGCGGGTGAACAAACCCCCCCCCCCCCCGACACTTCTCCGAGGGCTGGGGGAGCAGAAGCTCTGCCAGCCCTCGCCGCTCCGTTCCTGCCCCTCTACGCCCCGGCTGACCCTTCGCAGCAAACCGCGAGAGACTCCAACACCCCACGTGAATAAAACAAACTTTTAATAATGTACAGCAGAAATCGACAGCGTTGTTTTATATTAAACAAAAGATTTCCTATATTACATCGTATTTACATTTGCATACTGAAGAGGTAAAGTGTCTAAGTGGCTATTTTACAGTCCATTTCTAATAAAATATACAAAACCAAACAAAAAGGGGCAGAGAAGTACCAAGAGATCTGTTCTGAAGCCAGCGTACCACTGATTAACCCTGCGCCACGGACGAGAAGCACGAGCTCCGTACCTCTGCCTCTCCCCAACACCACCTGCCCTCGAGTATCTGACGTCTCCCCTCCTCGTTCTGAGCCGCTGCGGCATCGCTCTCGTCCTGAACCATCTGTAGTGTTGCATGGTTTTTTTTTTCCCCCCCACAGCTGCTGCAGCCACCTCTGAGCCGGGCACGTTTCAGAGCCGGGCAGCGATTCCTATGTTTGCTACCAGTCAGCTAAGTAAGCACTGCACCTCCCTGGCACATGTTTGCATGAAAAGTGCTGTATAAATGCTACATAGTCAGCGTTCCCATCTCAGATCCTCCTCGGTTTTGGCCATCTCGCGATGGCATCTCTCTACAAACAAGGCTTCTTCCACAATCCTGCTTATAGGGGATAACCTGCCGCCCTGCCCTCACCCCTTCTAACCTTATCCCGTCTGAAACCGCTCCGCTGTCTGCTGTTTGGTTTAGCGCTGAGGCAGATGCATGTGTGGCTACAGTTGGAGGGGTGGGTGAGTGAGTCAGTGCAAGTTACGTAGCTGATTTAGTGTCCTCGAGAAGCAGCCTGCACAGTTAACAGGGACGGGAGACTCGTACTCGGAAACGAGAGCCCGCAGTGCTCACGCGGGAGCGCGCGGCAGACGTACCTACTGGCGTGATGGGCTTTCCTATGGCAGTTTATTTCACAGTCGCTAAGACCTCCTCCCCAGCCCGCTGGGACGGGCCATCGCCGGGGTCCTGTTACAGCAGCTGAATAGTATCTGTGAAGCGCCCACCACCGCGGTTTCTAAATGCAGAAGGGTTTGGTTAAGGGACGCACAGCACTGGAGACACACGGTAGCCTCTGGCTGAGATCCGAGTCAGAACAAATCGGAAAGGGAAGCTGTACATTCACAAAGCGAACACTCCGCGCTGCTCCATGAACCAGCCCGAAAGCCTGCCGGCCCTCCCACGACAGCTCCGCGCCGCCCGACCGCCGAACTCCACGGGAGGATGCGAAATGGCTCCGAACACGATGCAAAAAAACCCACACTCCTCACATTACACAAAGTCACGGACAAGATAGGGAGTCTGGGGGAAGACGGACACATGGACAGATACACAGACAGCAAGAACAGAGTGTTTAAAAAAAAAAGTTAACCCCGGTGGCCGGAGCAGAGATGAAACCTCACCTTACGGAGCAGGCGCAAGGTTTGAGTAGAAACAGTTCCAGTGTAAATCGAGCTGTGTGCATTTGGTTTTTTTTCCTCTTTTTTTTTTTTTTTTTTTGCAGTGATTTCTTTACAAACAAACAGGTCAAGAGGTAATAATTATAGATTGTTTTTCTTCTCTTATAAAGAATTAACAATATTAAAAAAAGTTAAAATCCAGACCCTCCCATAAAACAATAATAATAAAAAATAATAATCAAAACCACTCCAGTTAAAAGTTATGGCTTCAGAGTTATATACTGTAGATACTGACCTACCCACCAAAGCACCGGCACTTCCCCGACTGCCTTTAGTGCTGCGGTCAGCACGACAGACTCAGCCCTCAGCCTCTTCCATTTCTGCTAGGCCCAGCTCTAGACAACGTTCAAACCAACTCTACTTCACCCTGATTCGGCGTTTAATCAAAAGAAAATTCATGCAGTTCCCCCCACCCCACAAGTTATACACAGCCACTTCCAGATTATGAGATATTTATACATGTATATTAAAAAGGTGGACACCGATTTCCAAACCCGCACCCCGCCGTCAGGCGCTGCCAAGCGCCGAGTGCCTCTCGGGGGGTGCAGAGCCCCGCGGAGCCTGCCCCACGCTGCCCAGCGCGCCTGCGAGGGCGCCTGGGTGGCGGACTCGGGAATCGCGCTCCTACGAGAACGGTCGCCTCGTTCCCCCGCGGCCTTGCTCTCCTTCCCGCCGGGCGCAGCACCTGCTCTACCTCCGGCATGCATCTCGGCCCCGTGGCATCTCTCCCTGCCAGGTCTCGCCTTCCACCCTACCAAGAATTACAAAGCCCAGGGGCTCAAGGCAAAAAAGCCTGGATTCCAGGAGTGAAGCCAGTTCCTCATTTGTTTTTTCTTAAAAATAAAAAATAAAAAAAAAAAAAGGGAGGGGGTGGCAGTGAGGCAACCTGATGGGAAGTTCCTGCAGCCGGCGTACGGGCAGCAAGGCCACAGCACCCATCGGAGAGCTAAGGATCCGGTTTTAAGCAGCCTGTCCAAGCTAGACAATGCTCACTACTCAACAAGGAGAGCACCAGCGCGCACAGCTCAAAAAAAGGACACTCTAGATTTGCACATGCACAGAAAGCACGAACAGAGATGAGCCACCCTACGGGCCGACACCGCACGTCTACGGAAGGAGATGAACAGGCACAGAGGACACGCGCACCTCGCGCATGCATACACCATTGCGCACACTGACAGCCAGTCAGATTGCTGTTTTTTTTTTTGACTCAGAATTTTTCAAGCTTAAGAAAAAGGAGGGAAATGGTTTCATGAAGCTGATAAACTGTTCAGGCTCAGCCTCTCAGAAGGGAGCACCATTTGTTTTGCAAACGCTTTTTCTGCATTAACGTGCCAGTCCCTGGAAAAATCCTCAGAGTACGGCAAGAAAAACCTTCCCTTTCCCTTCCCACTCCCAGCACCTGGCACCCCGGCCTCAAACACTGCCAACGGGTGCACCGCGCGCACTGAACTTTACAGGGATTTCCATTAAAGAAACAAGAGTTACGATCATGGCTGAGATCCCTCAGGTTAAGTCCCTCTCCAGTCTTCACGCTGTCAGGAGGTGATCATAAAGGTTTCTGATTGTTTCATACCCAAGCAGGGAAGAGAGCAATTCAGTAGGCTCCGTCACCCCACCTAGCAGCCTGTAGGTCACGCTGTCTGGTTGGTAGCAGTAGATTGGGCAGAAACACGAGGTAGGCCTCCATCACACGTCTACTCTAGCACGGCAGCTTTTGTGCAGTTTCCTCCTGCTGGGGCTCAGAGCCTAGATTTTCACATCTTCCTGGACACTGAGCTGTGAGAGGGTTTTCTTAATGCGGAGGGCGGTGAGTCGAGCCGCTCCGTTGGCGTACCAGCACTCTCGCATCATCTTACCCATCACCCGTAGTGCCTAGGCAAGAAACAACGGCAGATGTCAGCGCTCTCCTCTCCCCCGAGCCCGAGTCGGTCTGCCAGGCTGCCGCCGCCTGGACAGACACTGAGCTAGACCTCCTCACCTCCTAAAACTGGAGCTCAGCTTATGGTACTTACTCTTTACTCACCTTATCGAGGAGGAAGGGGATGTGAAGATGAAAGCAGACCTTACCTCGTAGCTTTGCCACCAGTTTGGGATATTAGGCCGTAGTTTCTGATCACATACGACCTTCCGCATCTCCTCAATAGAAGGATCGGAGGGTACAAGGTCGTAGTACGGAAGCTGATACTCTTCATGGATACCTGAAAGGCAGAGAAGGGGAAAGGCAGTTCCTGGGAGAATGTTCACTGAAGGCAGACTGATACTCCTTGGACTCTGTGACTCATTGCTGAGATGCGTCAACACTTTGCAGTTATTTAGAACAGAAATGAAGAATCTGGGATTTCAGTTTACAAGAAAAATTCTGGGAAATAAAATGCAGCTGCCCAAACTGGAACAGAGTCAGCGAGCTGCAACCAACACCTCCCAGCACGGAGGCAGGGTCACTGAACCTCGACTGCGCCGGCAGCAGGGCTGCCACGGGCACCACTGCGCTGCACTCCCGCCTGCAGCTGGATGTGCCGAGACACTCGTCTGTACTGATTCGGGGGAAGCAAGTCACCCACCAGATTGGCACCACCACTTCCTTAAAATCTGTCCAAAGGAACAGCAGCCACCAGCCAGAGCATTAACCCCCGCTTCCCCACACGGGCCAGTCTTTAACAGCAGTCCCGGGTCACTTCTGTTACCTCGCTCCGTAGCAACACAGACGGACGTACCCTCCTGCAGCCCTGCTCTCCGGGGTCCCCTCAAAGCTCACAAATACCCCATCAACAGACACCACCGAGGCTGGGAAACCCAGGAGCAAGCCGATGGCACGGGCACACAAAGGGTATTACCTCCTGCGTTGCACCTTCGAGCGATCTCCCAGTAGACCAAGCCCAAGGCATAGATATCGGCACATTTAAATGAATCAAAATGCTTCATGTTAATGGTTTCATCCAAGACTTCAGGGGCCATGTATCTGCAAAACAGAAAAGGAACAGCGTGTTCATTTTGAGAGAGGATCCTCCAGAAGACAGGAAATGGAAGGTTCTCCCACACAGCACTTCTCAGCAGACAAACCTCTGCCCTGCACAGCCTTAATCAGACAGAACTGGGCCCTGTGGTTTAACAGGGTGAACAAAACTCAGAAAGAATAGCAAGTTGGGAAAGAGGTAACAACGTCCAAAAGCACATCAGGCTCCAGACAGCAGGCCCCAAAAGGCCTCTGAGAATGCCAAGCTCCTGGTGCTGAGTTTAGGTAGCTGGCCTGCACCTCAGCTTGATGGCACCTGGAGACAAAGGTACTGACACCCCTTCAACATCGATCTGGGCACAACGCTGGCACACTGCGAAACACTAGGAAATGCTCAAGATGGGAGAATTTCACCAGCGCTCAACCAGCAGCTCAGGCATTTTGCTAGTCACACTCCGACACCTTTGAATTGCCGGCCAAGAACACCGTTCTCCTACCGTTTGGTTCCGACCCTTTGATTCGGCGCAATGTCAATCGTATCCGTAACTGAATCATGCCGGACGGCCAGACCCAGGTCCGCAATGGCACACGTCCCATTCTTCTTCACCAAAATGTTCTTGGATTTCAAGTCTCTGTGAGCAATCCCAGGCTTTCCTAGCAGAGTAAAATAAAGAGAAGCAGGGGTCAAGGTCTGGTGAAGTCTGTTAGTCAAACTGGCACAGAGGCAGTACCGGATTTCAGGGCGTTAGTTAAACTCTCGGTGTTGCAACACATTTTCCTGTTTGGATACACTTCGGTGCCGAAGAACAGAGCAGTGCTGGCAGCCTGCGGTATGCAGAGGCTCCACTCACGCTTCCGAGGCACTGCTGATGCAGTAGCATCCAGACGCCTCAAGAGGGACATAAACTCCATCGTCCCAGGCATCAGGCACGATGTCGACGTAAGGAGTTTATAATTCCGTTGCTGCCCGCGCTAATGTCCCACCCAAGTAGCACCGGTTTTAGGATGGGGATGTGGAATGCTGACCTCACTCCCGGCAGCTAGCACAAGGCTAACCCGCTTTGCAGCCAGCCAGAGCAACCAGTCTCTTTCTGGTCAATACTGACCAGATGAATCCGGGCTGACTCAGGCAGCGTTTTCTGCGCAGCACATCAGTCCCGCTCGATGATTCTGCTTCATTCTCCCCTCAGGAATCCCCAGCACCTTTTCAAACTTTGCTCTTACCCTGAGTGCCCACAATCTCCATGTGCAGATGGGCCAGCCCACTAGCAGCGGACAGGGCGAGCTTGATCATCCCCTCGATAGTCACTGTGTATCGATTCAGGTAGTCAAAGAGAGATCCGTGCTCATGGTAGTCAGAGACGAGCCACAGCTGAGTCCACGTTCCATTATCTGCAGCAGGAAAGAGACCGCGCTCAGACAGGCACAACGCAGGGACAGCACACGACCACCGAGCATCTTGCACCCTGTCTTTTTGGTACAGAGGAGAGCTGCTGGGTAAGGCTGCAGCTCAACAGCCAGCCTGGGGGCAAATAAGGTAAAGAACTTCAAGGCAAAACATGACTTTTTAAGGTACAGCTAATGCACCATCGCGCCTCTCAACAATAGCAGCAATTTTACCATCTTTTGGTGAGAAACGTTCAAATGTGTAGCTCTTTGAAAAGCACGCTGACAGTTTTCTTTAACCATTTAATCGTAAATCCAAGTGAAGAAATGCAGCTCCCAAGAGCAGACTGCACACTGGTGAAGTCCCAGCTCTCGGGACTGAGGCATTTTTTACCTTTGTTATCTGCAGCAATAAATCCCAGGATGTTCTCATGTCGCAACATAACGGTTTGATATATTTCCGCTTCCCTAAACCAGGAACGCTCCTCACGTGAAGAGAAGATTTTTACAGCTACGTCACCTCCGCGCCACCTGCCACGCCACACTTCCCCGAAGCGGCCTTTACCGATGATCTCCTGAAGGACAATCGTCCGAGCCACAGTCCGTTGGACAAAAAGCGGCAAACCTACGGACCAGAAATCGGAGGAATGAATGCCTGTTGCAGCAAAGGAAACTCCTGAAACCTCAGAGTCTGAAGTAAAGCATCAGACAACCCAGAAAGCTCTGCATTTGATAACAACCAGCAGCCTAAGCGAGACCCGAACAAGCAAACGGTGGTAGCTGCCACGTAGGACGTGCCATTTGGCTGCTTGGGCAGCATCTGCATATCGCTTTGAAGTAGCTTGCAAACCGCCAGCCATTAGGCACAGAGCAGCTGGGGAACTTCTGCTCTATGGCAGATCAAAGTAACTTTAGCCTGAATATGCAAAGAGTGGAACTTGTTGAAGACAGACTCTGCTAAAAAGCAGAAATCCCCCGGAACTTCTCTTAAAGGAGTCCTAACACAGCTGCCACCTCTTAGGTAAGCTACAGAGCTCACCTGCTGGGAGTGTGTTCAGAAGAGATCCCAAAACATTTTATATATAGCAGATGTGGTGCTAAAGGTTTATTCCCTGGTCAAATACCAGGTTGTTACATTCTCCGCCTCCGTGGATTATCCTACGGCTTCCATCTGCTGCAAAATTCTTTTTTTTAACCTAACTGCTTTCATAGTTCAAAGTCATGAATAAAACGATGACTTCCCTATCTACTCTGAGGAGGATTTCTTCTAAGTGCTACAGAAGCGAACGCTGTACCTCCACTTCGGAAGACCCAAGGATTCTTTCGGATGAAATGACCTGTGCAAATGCAGTATTTGCACACTGTAAAATGTTGAGCTGCTGGGATCTTTCCCCTTTTCCTGCCAGCTTTGACGCAGGTGACATCCTGCGTCCTCTTTTGAAAGCCAACAACCCACAGGTTAGCAGCCAATGTCTGTTTCCAACCCAAATCCAGTTCCAGGGCTAAATTTGAAATAGATGTAGCCGTTTGAGTTATCCTCTTGCAGGAGAGGAGGAAAGCTACACAAATCTGTTTTCACGCAGCAGCAGTTAAGGAGGAGTTGAAGTACTGCTTTTACCTAGGCTAAGCACTGAACACTGACACGGAGCCGTGGCTACAGCATCTACTGCATGACTGAATTTAAAACATGCCCTCCACATTACCCAGGACAAGGCAACGCGAACAGGCTGACGATGCAACGGCCCCAGCCGCGCAATGCTGTGGCAACCAGGAGCCCAGGGCAGACGGCTCCATTGCAAAGACAAGTTCTCATTCGTCATTTCCAGTCATATCCCAATACCTGAGCCAGAGCCAGAGGTGGAGAGATCGTAGACGAGATCTTGCAAGGTCTTATCCTTTGACAGGCACATTTCACAAGAGGGGTCTTCCATGTCCAGCCGCTGACGATTGTGATAGACTCGTTGGTGGTGGTGAAAAACAAAGACTACTATGATCGTGACAACAAACACAAGGAAGACAGGTCCGGCAATCACCGCCACCAGCTCCACAGGACCCCAGCTCGACGGGGGCTCGTTATCTTTCAGGTGTCCTTGAGAGGAAAGGGAGGCAAAAACCAGAGACCTTTAGAAAATTATCACTCCTTCACAAGAGTTCTTTAAGGACTTTCTTCTTGTGTTTTAATTATCCTCTCAGAGCCTGGACAATTTTAGCTTGCTGTGCCAGGGTGGTAGAGGACACAGCAAATAGCGGTGTTAACATGGGACTGATCGAGTCATCAGGCAGGCAAACTACAGCTAAAACCCCCAAAAGGAGATGGTGCTTCATCTGTGGGATCAGGGGTTATTGGCACTTGCTATTTAAAAGAGGCTGGAGCCTGTTCTGGGCTGAATTTGCTAGAACAGCCTGCGTTTTACCTGCCAGAGTAAAACCATCGGGTCAGTAAGGACTCATTTCTCCCTCTCTCCCCTCCTCCCTGTAACAACCAGGGAAGACTCGTACCTGAAGACAATAATTTGAGACCAGATAAGACTTCTCCACTACACCCAAGAAAAATGGATACTGCAGCCTTTGTTCGACCCACTAAATAACAGCCCAAAACGGAAAGTAAGGAGATATGAGGAAGTACCGCCTGCCCTCTCTGTCCCAGGAACTAGAAAGAAGCAGACGTTTCCCACACCCTCGCTCAGAGGCAGGGTTGCTTCCTCTTGGTGTACTCAGGATCCAGGCACCTCTCCACCCCACACACTTCACTCTGAAGCTGCTGCCACGCTTCCATACTCATGGCTCATCACTGGAAAGATCTGCAGCCCTAGAAGAAGGAAAGCCACTCTATCCGATAAAAGGCAGCCTACAGCACAACTCAGCGCCGGAAAAGAGATCTGAGCTGTGCCCAGGGAACGCGCACCGTCCTTGGGCCACTGCAGGCACAGAGTATCATGCAGCAGAGATTTATATTCAACTGTAGATGAACATTGCTGCTGCTGCTGCTTTCAGGAGCCTGGGAGGATACCAGCAGCGGGGCTGATACGGTGAGGGGAGTCTCATGATACCGAGCTACTGAGTGCAGTAAAACTGCAAAAACCCCCAAACTTTGGAAGCTTCTCCTACCCTAAAGCACAACCTCATCATCTGGTGACATTTTGTCAGCTACAGGGGAGTTCTAGCAACTTCCCATTTTAATTTGAAGTAGTTCCTTATTATTTCCACTTTACAGATCAAGGAAATAAACCTAGTGCTCAGGTTCACACAGCAACCTAAGGGAGGAAATAAAGACAGGGCCAAGAACTCTTATTCCCAAACAGACAGCTTCTCTCCTCCCCACTTCAAACAGACAATTTATTTAGCTCTCTACTCACCACTGGGAACCATTAAATCAATTTTGTTGCAAAAATCGGAGTAGCAGCAGTGAGTATTACGCAGATCTTCTGAACTCAGACAATAGAAGGGTTTCCCAGCAGGAATCAATTTTGCTTCAGGAATGCAGGTCCGAACGTGATGCTTAACACCATCCAGATTGAAGACCGAAACCATGCATGCGCCGTCCGTTTCACAGGTGGAGTTTGCTTGTTTGCAGTCAGAGCACAAACATGTCAAAGCTGCAGAAGTCAAAACAAGACCACCTCCTTAAAACCCAGAGACCAAATGCTCAGACAAGAGAAAACTAACATTAAATTTCCCATTTCAGAGGGAACCGGCCATTCTTAGGCTCAGGAATTAGAGTTTAGGCACAGAACAAGTCACACTCAATATTTCAGACCCACAAGAACCCATGGAAGGGCAAAATACAACATGGAAGCAGAGGAGCCTTTCCAGGAGACGACTGCCCAGACAGCCCTTTTTCCTGCCCCTGTTGCAACCGCTAACGGAGATGACCCGAGTCATCCCTGCAAACCAGGCTAGATTTTACCGAGATCCACTCCCCACCCAACCTAGGGTCAGAACTCAAATTGAAAAACAACAATTACTCAAACTGACAGACTCGATTTCACCTGAACTGCCTGTCCAGGCTTCTTCAGCTACACCAAGGACAAGCCGCCTGTTACGGGTTAGTGAGGGACGACCACCCCAGCTCGCGGGAGACAACAAGCAGTTGGCAGATGCCAAAACAAAACCAATTCAAACCGACTACACAAGCCAAGCGTGCTACACCCAACTAGATCAGTCACTTATTTAGTAACTGCTTTCCTGATCCGAGACGCTACCTTGGGTCAAATACATTCCTGGCTTTTTGCCAGGATTATTTGGGTAAAGAGCAAAAGGAGAAACTCCAAGGCAGATTCCCACATTTTTCCACCTCCCAGCTGCCACTGTGCTTTTCTCAAGCTGCCTGAAAAACTGTAAGCAAATCCCCAGGCATCGCCATCCTTGGGAACAAAGAGCGAATACAACAATGTCAAGAAGAAGGGTGGGGCTTGTTTAGCAGCACGCAGTATTTTCTGCAGCTTTCATCAGATCTTTCTGCCTCCCCGGGGGGATTCAGAAACATGTACTTACCCGCTGCAGAAATGGTCTTTCAGGTAGAGAGCGTTTGAAGAAGCGTTTTAAAAGATACCAGCGCCACACTTAACTCTCCCCAATCAGATAGCTAAATCTTCTACATCTGCTCGTACCCCCTCAGTCTCAAGACACACACCAAAGTCACTGTCGACACTTGCGTGTGTGTCAGCCACCTTCCCGTGGGGCAAGGGAAATGCCGAGCCCTCAGTCATACCACCTCTGGCAACTAGCAGATCTAAGGAGCGTCAATCAGCATTCAAGGATATTCATGGCACTGGAAGAGCCTCTTGCTCCCAGCCAGCGCACGGTCCAAAGCGGAGCGGAGCATTACGCTGCTGGGGGCACGTTACCTTGAGCTTAACAAAAAACAAGCGGGTCTGATGAACTTCAGGGTACATTTAGGAGAAAGACGCCCATTAGCCCTTATCGCCAGTGTCCTAGGTAAATCAGTTAGGCTAATTGCATTACTATTCACTTAATTCTCTCTGGACACTGCGCTCTTCATTTCCTAGCTGTTTTGTGAGCTGCCTAACAGCTCCAAGGTGGGCTGCAGTATTTCAGACAGGCTAAATGCCTGGTGAGTTTTGAACCAGCAGATCCCCAACTGCAGAAGCAGTAAAAAGCCAGTAAACCCCAGAAGAGCTGTTAAGTGAGACGTCCTTAAAAAGCATGAGCAAATGCAGCTTATTACTATGTGCTTAGCACAGGCCAAGGAAAAGGGACATAGAATGGAAAATGGACAGGGAAGACCCCGAGACTGAACGATATTGAAGGGCTGAGAGCACCACACCCATGGATTATGCAGCTTTTAAGGGGAAACTTTATAATGAAAGGAGAAATACCCACTACTAATGATCAACCTGACAAACAGCTCCGAGTACACAGTTTTCCAGCAGTCAGCAGAGCACAGAAAAAACAATTTTTCTGAAAAATACGCACACTTGGGGGAACAAAGGTCGGTTTATAATGGAGTTTTTATGAAAACATGAGAAAGGGAAGAGCAGCCAGGGCACATTCCTACCTTCAAGTACACTTAAAAGGAAATAGTGTTTTAAAGCATCTCCTTTATTACTTTATCAAAACTCAAGGTACAAATTAAAACCATTTAAACCACACACACCTTTCACCATGCAGGCTCTTTTCAACTTGATTTAGATACAGCAAAACTGAACTTTGTTCCTGTTAGATTAATTTCTAAGGTCTCAAGCCCAAGATTGAGACTATGGCAGTTTCACTTCCAGAAGCTCAGAAGTAAACAAAACACTTCAACACACTAATAAAACTGGTTTTGTAAACTTCTTACTGAAGTGTCTGGCCTGAAACTAAGCATCCTTTTCAGAAGAAAAGCGGAGGAGCTGGTTGTATCTGCTCAGTTTCATTTCTAGAGTTAAAACAAAAAAGAAATCACTTTACCTGCAAGGTATGATACCAGAGCCCCAGCGCACAGGGACAGAGTAAGATCCTTATCTGCTCCGTGCAGAAAGCAGAAGTTTCCTGCTAAGGAGGGGTATGCCCCACAGAGCTCGGCCTCATTTCACCTCCCGGTGGTGTCAGCTGATGCTCCCCCTTTGAGACAACTGCTCTTTTTTAAGAGCAATTCCTACAGTTCGCATCTCAAACCCCCTACCTAAGGAGAGCTGTGTGAACAAAGAAAACTAAGCCTTTGGCACACCTATGTACTTCTGCTACACCTTTCATGAGAGACCCTCGAGGGGCTTTCTAGATACTCTAGCCCATAACCTCTGGGCTGCAGGTAGGCACTCAAAATTTAGGACGGATGGTCAGATCCCTGGGTAGAAGCTGAAGTCCAGCTCCAGCCTCCCTCGAGCAGCCAGGAGTCGACTCTGCCTTTAATTTTATTATGAAAAAACACAGAATATATATCTACCATCGCTACAGCCGTATCTTCCCTAAGCATCACCTACCGCCGGCTGCCAGTGCTGCAGCGAGAAGGGCCCCGCTCCCGCAGGCACCGGCTGTGCCAGGGAGGAAAGGCCTGTCTGCGCCGGGGCTCGCCGGGAACCGGGAAGCTTCCGGCACACAGGAGAATTACAGGGCAACCTGCATGGGTCCAGCATTTCAAGTCTGATTAACCAGAGGGGAAAGTTCTTCTCATATCAGTAACACCAGAAGCTAGGAAAAAATCAACCTTTCCTTCCCCTTGGGTGGGGGTCAGAAAACGGACAGGTACACAGAGCTCCCCGCCGGGCATCTCCTGGGTGTTCCCGAGAGCAGCTGGGGACGTCTGGGCAAAGCAAATGGAGACAGGAGTGAAGAAAAGCATTTTTCATGCCAACAGCATTCTTTTTATTTGGGAAGAAAAGCTCCTATTAAGCAAAACATATAATCTACTTAATAAAAGAAACTGACTGGGCTGAAGAAAATAGATGGGGCAAAGGAAAACAAAAGAGCAGTTCACGCAGCCGGGGCAGCGAGTTCCCCTCTCACAGAACGCCTGGGGATGAGTCTGCGCGGAAGGTGCTACAGAAGTTGGCAGCAGAGTCTGCCCTATCTGCTCAGCACACTCCTCCTGACATTCTGCTCAGAGACAAACCCGACCCTTTAAAGAAGCTGTTTAAAAAAGCCTAACGTTAAGCTGCAGATTCTCAGAATAAAAGCTTTTTTCTCACTCGGGAGATGGATCAGGTCGGTATTTATACCGAAGCAAAACCCTCACTGCGACTGAATCCAAGGCAGAGCGCAGGTGGTCGTGACATCAATCGCAGGAGCGAGCCAGCCCGGTGCCGGTCCTCACCGCTCTTCCTACAAACCGGAGCGGCCAGTCGGCACTGCCAAAAAACCTCCTTGTTCTTGTTCCTCAACTAACGCAGCCCAGGGCTCTGCCGCTGGGCCGGCTCGTCCTTCAGGTGACCACCCTGGGCCCAAAAGGCGCTTCTGCTCCCTGCGAGGTGCCCAGCGAGGTTTACGGGTTACAGGTGGCAGCAGGATTGCTCCTGGCAGGGACCGGGAGGTATTGGTATCCCTCTGCATTAACTACAGCAGAGAGGAAAACACAAGAAGGCCCTCTTCTACCAAATTTCCCTGTTAAAGGTGACCCGTATTTACAAAATGAATCCAAACAAACAGGTGGGGGTCCGGGGATTAGGGCTCTATGCTCCAGGGAGGCTAAAATGTTAAGACCCGACAGTCAAAGAACATTTCCTTTTTTTCAGCAACTATCTGAGCTCATTTTGCACATATTTATTCTCACACAGGATTGTATGTGTCAAGATGTCTCTGTAGCTAGACAGGGGAAAGTTTCACAGCAAAATCTCATGTAATGGTGTTAACCACCTTTTGGAATACGTTTTCCAAAAATCTCCTGAAGCTGTGCTATGCAGGATGGCATTTTCTCAGGGCTACATGCTACCTGATCAAGATGTATTAAGATAATTAACCCGAAGATGATCATAGGTAAAATTGCCAATAACCACCCACGTATTTACCAGATAAACAGATTTTTGCAGAGATTGTAAGCTGCTGTTCTTTTTCAACAGTTTGAATCGAGGCTGGAAGAACAATGATTCCCCTGACTTGTGAGCCTTTATAAAGCTCTGGAACAGGAGCTGCAATTTATTATGTCTCTGTACAGCACCTAACTTAATGAGACCCAATCTGGTAGTGATGTTTTAATGTTGCAGCAGCATAATGTTAGCAAGAGAAATGGAAAACAATTGGGTTTGTACCTCTGCTGTTTCTTTAGATGGTATAATGAAGATGGACATGTGTAAACATGCTTGGAAGAAACACACACCTTTCTGTGTCTCCCTATATGCTGTGCCGACATAAAGAAAGAATAACCTTTATCACAGAGCGTTTTGCCCAAGAACTTAGGAACAAAAGGCTTAGGAACAAAATCCATTCCCTTGCGGCAAGGGAGCAGAGGTCTGTTCCGGAGTCCCTTTGTGCTCCCACTCCAAGAACAGTGCTTCAAGGAAATAACCAGGGCTTCGTGTTCAAAAGGCAGGGATGAGGATGCTCAAAGCAATCTGATGATGACTTTAAAAACAAAGATTTACCTTCCATTACATTCACCTCGATTCTTCTGCTGCCTGGCGTCAACAACTGGGATCCCTGCATCCCTCTCTAGGATACGTCCGAGTCCAAAACGCCCGCCCTGTACAGCGCACCAGCATCTTCTCCAAGCCCCAGAGCCCGTCTCCAAAACCAAGCGCAAGGCCAGCTCTGGATGCGCTGGTTCTGGACACTCACGGTGCCCCGGTTTCCTTACAGAGGAGCTCGAGGTGAGCGCAATTTGCTCTTCTGTAGCTGGAGTACCGCCACCTCGAATATCCTTCCTACATCTTGCTGCCCCATCAACTTCTCCTCCTACTTTCGTATCTCGACATCTCTCTTGCTCCTTGCTGGTGCTTATGAAATCTACTGACCTGCTGTTGCTAAATGAGAGAGAGTTAAAATTAGCTGCAAAGTACTATGAAAAAAGCACTTTCATGCAAGTCATCCAGAAACTAAAAATTGTACTAGGATATTTAAAGTTGGAAACAAGAGTCCCAACTTTCTCAAGCTGGCTGCCGTCCCCTGGCACAGGTTGAACCTGCCATGAACACATCATGGCTGACTAGAGAACATGTACTAAATGGGAAACAAAAAAAGGCAGGAAGAACGTGCTCTCATTTTTAAAGTGAAGAACTTTCCCTGCATCTACTCAAGTAACACAAAAGGAGAGCTTCAAAATGAATTTTAAATAAGTGAATTGACAGGAGTCTCATCATTAATAGGTTAATTAGAAGAAGCCTTGACATTTCTGCTGCTGTTGCTCTTCAACTCAGAAAACAGACATATGGCTCCGAACTCCCTCTCCAGGCTCTGGTCTGAAACCTATTTTGTGTTTTAACTTGTTAGGAAACCAGTTTAGGAGCCACCCATACCATACCAGGACTGTGGAATAGGGTCCTGCAAAGCAGCCGCACAGCAAGGCAGATGCACAGGTCATTATTGACGGCTTTCAAGACTTAAAAACGATTCTGTGCGTTCTTAGGCAATTGGTACACGCTTTTTCATAGTCTAAATAACAAGTTGTTTAATGTGCAGTCTATACTCCGACACCCAGCAGTCCGCAGGTTACTTTCAAAAAGCCCACAGAAAACAGCAAGCGCTTGAAGCCCTTCCACAAAGGCTTGGATTTCTATGTGCAGTGAGTCTGCTTTTATGATGAATAAATATATATATGGGTCCACAAGCAACGAGAAGGGAGACTGGAAAGCCAGTGGCTTAAATAATGAGGACAAGGGAGGCCCCCACCCCATACGGCCGCTCACACACGAGGGTCTGACTCCACAAGCTCAGCACCAGCGGATGTTTCATCCCCGTAACACCATCGCAGCTTTCTCCCTCGAGACGAGCAATTCCTTCTCGGTCTGCTCAGATAACCGTGCTGGCTGCACAGTGGAGAACATATTTCCACTGGTCAACACCCAGTGAACTTTGCTTGCTGTTAAGAGAATTGACGTTTTACTTCACTTCTTTCGCAATAGTGATTTCCGGAGCATCCACTACTGGCAGCGGACGCTGTACCCAGGGAAAAAAAAATCCGAGCTGTCTGGCCAAGGAGTTGAAGGAGTTCAAGAATGCTTGTTGGACACTGTTTTTAATTTCCAGTTAGAGGAGTCTTTCTTGGAAAGTTGTAAGATGTAACTTATGGACCACGCGGAGTTTGCCTGATTTAACCGGGTAAATATTTTAAGCAGGTGTTAATAATAAAATCTGCCGGCCCAAGATTGCTCCCCACAGTATTCTTTTGCTTTATTTCAAACAGGCAAACAAAGCCTACCTACAACCACCCTGTAACCATCGCTGCAGAGGCACCTTTTTTTTACCCCCCGTTTCCTTTTTTTTAAAGCAAGGAGCGTGGAGGGGTGTTTTCAACTCTGTTTACCGACGCACACAGAGGTTCACAGCTCCCAAGCACCGCAGAAATCAGGATGCTTTTCCAACCTAGCCTGAAATAAGCAGCTGTTAAGACCTCCTGTATAAAGCACAATAGTAAGGGCAGCCCTTGCTGGCTGAGGAGGCACACCGAATGTGCATCATGGCTGCTCAAGCAGCAAACAATTCACAGGGTTAGAGCCCCTATTCCCTGCCAACCTGCTCCCAGCTCCACAAACGTGGCTCCCTCACGCCCTTGAAGCCAGGCTGAGCTCACACCTTTTACCGGACAGCACGAACAAAAATGTGCAGCATGTACCGAGCGGAAACAATAGCCTGCCTTACAGAGCCCAATATCAAAGGCACTGATAGTTGTCCGAGTTTCCAGGAGATATGCACAGTCAATTGGCCCTTTCCTGTTTATTTATTATTATATTTTTAAAATAAACACCAGCTGTATATAAAATCCAGAGTGGAAGTCTGAGCCTACGTGCGATGAGTCTCATTTGGGCCTGCTTTGCCATTTATCTCAGAAAAGCTGAAACACCTTCCTAAGGCTGGATTTTACTTTAGGTTAAAACAAAGCCCAGCCGCTCTCCCCTAAAGCACATTTGTATTACCAGATTGAACAGGACTTGTAAATACACCCCTAACCTACTGCCCTAGTGGGGTTTAAAGCCATTTTCTGCAGCTAACAAGTCCAGATCTGCACACACACAGTTATTACCTCCTGACAGTCGGTTGGTAATACCTAACACGAACGGTGAGAGGATTGGGGAGGAGAAAAATGTTTCAGTGCGGTTCTTGTTGGAACAGGTACCTGCATTACACAAGCAGCGATCGCCCCCGATAGCCACAGAGAGACGGACCGAGCAGCAAAGCCTGGGACACTGGAAAGGCCACCGCCACTGGCCTGTCCTCTGCTCCTGCCAAGAGGTGCTCAGGGATGCTTCGGCCCCATCCAGCTCTGGGGAAAAGGGCCAATCTCTTTAAAAGCATGGGGCTGATACCTCTCGCTCTTCCCTCAGGAAGCGGCAGCAGTTGCACCCCCCAAGGTAAAGAAAAAGGATCGCCACAGAGCAAACAACGGAAACAAAAGAGTTTTCCCTCGCTCACCACCCTCCAAACAAATATTTACAGTTGGTATAATCCAGAGGCACAGGGTTCAGAAAGGTTCCTTTAAAAGAAAAACACAACCCACAGATTCCGAGAGGCTATATTCTAAGCGCACATTGCAATCTCTGGTGCATGGGGGGCTGCTGAAGCCCCCCCCTCAGCCGGGTCAACAGGCTGAATGGGAAGAGGCCACAAACTCCTGCGGCCTGATAGAGGCTCAGCAACAACATGGTGGCACTTCCCACCCCAGGGCTGATCCACCCTCCCAGCGCCTGCCCCACGCCGAGACCCCGCTTCCCAGGGCTGCAAAGTGCCCCCACGGACCCATGCGCCCAGGCCCCCAACACACACAGACCCCCCAGTTCTTCCCCACTCTGGGAAAAGCCCATAAATTCCAGTTTCCTTCATAATCTCCTGAAGACAGGCTGGAAGACTCCCAGTTCTCTTCCCAGCCAAAGCCAAGAGAAGCCTGTCCCTCCTCGGAGCACCCCGGCCACCGCAGGTCTCCCCGCGCACCGGGGAGGCCCCACTCCCCGGCCCCCATCCCCAATTGCTGCTGCCCCAACCGTCCCGTCTGGGGAGGGTATGCCCCCCCCCAACAAGCTCAGGGTCCCCTTCACACCACGCACCCCACCAATGACCCCCCCCGTGAGCATCCCCCCGCCCCAGGGGCTCGGTGGTACCCAACACACCGGGGGCCCAACCCCGCACCCAGCCCTCGATGCCTCCAGAGACCCCCCCCGCCCACCTCCCAGGGCCCCCAACCCCACGGATCCCCCCCTATTCCTTCTCCCCACCCTGAAACACCTGCCTGCGTCCCCCAGGCCCCCCCCGCCCATAGCCTCCCCTGCCCACAGCCCCGCCCCAGCCCCCCTCAGGGCTCTCCCCGTAGCCTAGAGAAAACCTCCAGGCCCCCAAACACCCTCGCACCCCCTTCCCTCCCCTGATCCCCCCTGAAATCTCACCCCCATCCCCAACCCCCCCCCTCACCTGCCCCCCGGCCTCCCCGGGCCGACCTCACCCACAGGATCGGGCTCGTCCCTGCCCCCCCCCCCCCCCCCCCCCCCCCAGCTCCCCTCAATCCCCCGCATCGCCACCCCTCTCCGGTTCTCCTCATCGATCCCCGGTTCCCCTCACGATTCCACCCCCGGTTCCCCTCAGCACCCCCACCCCGGTTCCCTCTCCCCGGTTCCCCTCACGGCGCCGGGCGGGGGCGGGGCGGCGCGCCGCCATGTTGTGCCCGGTGCGGGCCGGACCCGGGCACCGCCACTCACCGTGGGCCCCGCCGAACGCCCCGGCCAGGAGCAGGACGAGCAGGAGGGTGGCGGCGGCGGGCGGCGGCGGCGGCGGCAGACGGGCACAGGGCGGCAGCGGCGGCGGAGGGGGGGCGGCCATGGCGAGCGCCGCGGCCTCGGTGCCGAGCGGCCGCCAGCGCCTGCGGGAGGGGCGAGCGCCGGCGCGCGGCCTGGGGGCGGGGCAAGCCTTAAAGGGGACGGCCCACCCCGCGCGTCTTAAAGGGGAGTGTCCGCCAGGCGCGGATCGGCGGACACGGAACCGGGGTTGGGGGGAAGGACGTGGGCAATGGCGTGTGTGCGTGATTTGTGCGCGAGGTGTATGCGCGCGCGGTGTGTGTGCATACGTGATTTGTGTGTGTGGCAGGATATGCGTGCGTGATCTGTGCGTGCGCGTGGTTTGTGCGCGTGCATGCGCGATTTGTGCGTGATCTGTGCGTGACTTGTGCGCGCGCGATCTGTGCGCGTGTGCGTGCAGGGTTTGTGCGCGCGTGATTTGTGCGCGTGTGCAGGATTTGTGTATGTGCGCGTGACCCGCGGGTGCGCGCGCGCGTGCCGGCGCCGTGTGTGCGTGTGCAGGCGGGCGCGCACGGCCGCGCAGCGTCGGGAGGGTGCGTGCAGGGGGCACGTGCAGCCCGCGTGTGCACCGTGAGGCGTGCGCTCTCCCGCAGCGTGTTGCGGGTGCGCGGTGTGAGCAGTGTCTGCGCGGCGGCGGGGGGCGGGCAGGGCAGGCAGGGGGCTGTGAGCCACGGGCCTGGGGCGGCTGGTGCACGGTGGGGACTGAGCCATGGTCAGGCTGGGCCCCCCCGAGCCCCGGGCTGAGCCCCCCAACCCCAAGCCGAGACCCCCGGGCGGGGCACCCCGAGCCCCAGGCTGAGCCCCCCAACCCCAAGCCGAGACCCCCGGGCGGGGCACCCCGAGCCCCAGGCTGAGCCCCCCAAACCCCAAGCTGAGCCCCAGGCAGGGCACCCCGAGCCCCGGGGTGAGCACCCCAAACCCCAAGCTGAGCCCCAGGCAGGGCACCCCGAGCCCCAGGCTGAGCCCCCCAAACCCCAAGCCGAGACCCCCGGGCGGGGCACCCCGAGCCCCAGGCTGAGCCCCCCAAACCCCAAGCCGAGACCCCCGGGCGGGGCACCCCGAGCCCCAGGCTGAGCCCCCCAAACCCCAAGCTGAGCCCCAGGCAGGGCACCCCGAGCCCCGGGGTGAGCACCCCAAACCCCAAGCTGAGACCCCTAAGCAGGGCACCCCAAGCCCCAGGCTGAGCCCCCCAAACCCCAAGCTGAGCCCCCGGAGCCCTGGGCGGGGCACCCCAAGCCCCAGGCTGGGCACCCCAAACCCCAAGCTGAGCCCCGGGCAGGGCACCCCGAGCCCTGGCCTGAGCATCCTGAGCCCCAGGCAGGGCACCCAAGTCCCAGGCTGAGTTCCCCAAACCCCAAGCTGAGCCCCGGGCAGGGCACCCCGAGCCCTGGGCTGGGCACCCCAAGCCCTGCCCTGTGCAGCCCCACACACCCCTCACCCTGGTGCCAGCCCTGCTGAGGGCTCGCAGCTGCCCTTTGCTGACCAGTTTCTCCCAGTCCCTAACTGGGAGCAGAGCACAAGCGCAGGATGAGACGAGCCCGGGTGGCCACAGCGACCTGCCGGGCAGGGCTGGGAGCACGCAGGGATGTCCCAGGAAAAGTCAGAGTCCTGTGGGGACCAAACCCCACAGACCGCCACGTTCTCCCACGCCAGCCCCCCTTTCACCCTCGGTGCAGCCCCAGCCCCTCGTGGGCGCAGGGAGAGGGTTGGCGTGAGGCTGGAGCCGGGTTTATTGCGGGATCTGGCCGTGCCGGGGCGATACGCGGCAGCTACGTAGTGGTGAAGCAATAAATTCAGCCATGCAAAAGCACTGAGGTCTCCTGCCACTTCGCCCACTGCCCAGTGGGGGAGCTTTGGCAGCTGTTAAGCGGTAAAATAGCTTTACATTTTATTAAATATATTAAATCTTAATAATTAAATAATTATGGAGTAGGGTGTCAAGCTGGTTCTGCTGAACATCCTGGTCCCATCCAAACAGCCCCAAATGTGGGGTGGTTTTGGGGATGGCGGTGAGCGCTGTGGGCTGGAGCTGGCCGCAGGGTGCACCAAAACACCCCGGAAAACACCAAGATGTTGGCAAAGACCAAAAGGGCTTGGAAAGGGGGACTGCCAGCTGCTCGGCGGGGATGGATCAGGCCACCACGGCTGTGGGAGCCCACGTATCGGTGGGTCCCTGTGTCCTGGGGGATGCTCGGGCCCTGCTGAGTGCCGGCAGCTCCTCATCCTGGGGAGCACCAAGATGTGCCAGGGTGCGGATCCGGTCTGGCTGGGGGGGACGTTGCCCCTCGACCATCCTTTCCCAGTGAAATCCAGACCTCCTCCGGCGAGAGGCGCGCCAGGCACCGCAGCCCTGCCGGGGAATTCCTGCTGCCGCCGCCGAGCCCGCGGCATCCCCGCTGCCAACGCGCCGGGCAGGCAGGTTTGGGCAGCACCCGCTGCCTGCGTGCCGCGCCGGGCGCCAGCGATGGGGTGGGTGCCCGGCTGGGCATGGGGGCTGCGGCAGGGGGTGGTGCCGGCTCCGGCGCCTGCTTGCCTCTCAGCTCTGGCCTGGGGGTCTCAGGGTGGGCTGCCAGCCTCAGGCGCCTGCTGCCATCCCCGCCGGCAGGCGAGACGGGCCGGCGTCAGATGACAGATCCGGGGGGTATTTTTATAACCGGGCTGGAAGATTCCTCCCTTGTTTTTTTTTTCTTCCTATTTTTTCCCCTCCTTGCAAATTAAAAAGGCTCCAAGGAGGGGTGGGAAAAGTGGGGGCTGTGAGCAAAACCCCTTCTGTGACCTGGAGCTGTCCCAGTGTTGGCTTTGCCACCATCCCCGGTGCAGCCCGCGAGCGGCTCCGGCGTGTGCCCGGCACTCACTGCTCCGGCTTGGGCTTTTCCAGGGAATTGTTCAGCTTCTTCAGTGTCTTTTTAATCCGCAGGGCGGTGAGGCGGGCCGAGGGGCTCTGGTACCAGCACTCCTTCATGATCTTTGCCAGCGCCGACAAAACCTGGGGGAGGCACAAAAGGAGGGGAAAATTGAAGGGTTTCATAGGGAGCAAAGGTCTGTCATGGGGTGGGAGGGGGGCAGCCCCCCTGGGACTCACTGAGTCGGAGAAGAGGCGGTTGGGGACCACAGGGGTCTGCTGGTCGATGCACACCACCTTCTTCATGTCCTCAAAGCTGGGGTCACTGGGGACGGCGTCAAAGAAGGGTGGCCGGTACTCCTCCACGATGCCTGCGGGAGGGGGGCGGCGTGAGGGGTGCAGGGTTCACCCCCCCACCTTCCGCATCACGGGGTACTCAGAGGGGGGCCGGCACAACCAACCTGCACCCTGCCTTAGGGGGCACGTGGCGCCCCGGGAATTGCCGGTGTGATTTGCCCCACCACACTGGTGGTGACGCTGCCCGTGGGGTGCACGGCTCCAGCCCCGGCTGCACCACGGGACCTTGCCAGGATGGCACGGGGTGGCTGGGGCTGGCTTCAGCACTGGCTCTAGCGCCGCTGGTGGCTCCAGCACCGGCTCCAGCACCGGCAACAGTCCAGCACCAGCCCTACCATAAACAACAGCTCCAGCACCAGCTCTAGCACCGGCACCAGCTCACGGCACCGACGCCACCTCGCAGCCCCGCACGTCCATCCGGCAGCCCCACAGCAAGCCTGCCAGCTGGCCTAGTTAATCTCCGCTTGGTGCCTCCATATGTCTGTGTGTCCATGGGGTTTACCCCCACCCCCCCCCGCGCTGCCCTGAGCACCCACCAGCTCACTGCACCCCAGGGGGCGGCCCCCGAACCTCGGGGTCCCCTGGAGCCCAGTCCCTCATGTCCTGGGGCTGTGCAGGGGCTGCTCAGCCCATCCCGGAGGGTGAGGGTGCCTGGAAGGGTTAAAACCAGCTGGCTGAAGGTCATCCGCTGCACATGGCTTTGGTAATTCAGAGTAAATGGTTAATCTGAAGAAGCCCCGGGGTGGTAAATGAGATTATCCTGGCCAGACTGTGCCTCGGGGGGACCTCCTGCCTCACCCGCCAGTGCCCACCATTTAATTAATGCTTCTAATGGACTTTGCCGACAGTGAGCGGCGCTGGCTGGGCAGCCCCAAGGAGGCTCCTCTGCAGCGTGGGGGATCTTGTCCTTCTCCCCATCCCTGTCCCCATCCTTGCAAGCCAAGCCCGGCCGGCCGGAGGTCCCGGCCATGGCCGGCTTCCAGGCAGCACTCCGTGCTGCTTGTTTTCTAATCAGTGCTGAACAAACAAAGCGCTGATTGAGTCTAATGGGCCCTTTAATCAGGGAGCCGGGTGCTGACACTAGATTACAGTGTTTATAATTTACAGCTAATCTTCTGGGCGAAGGGAAAGAAAAAAAAAAACAACATAAAAAGGAGGGAAGGAGGGAGGGAGTGCGGAGCCTTGCCACGAGCTGGGAGGGCCATGGCAGCCGGCTGGGAGGTGCTCACCGTTCACCACCGTCCGCCGGGTGATCTCCCAGAGCACCAGCCCGTAGGCCCAGATGTCCGTCTTCTTGTAGGACTCAAAGCAGTCGGTGCGGATCTGCTCGCTGAGCACCTCCGGGGCCATGTAGCGCTTGGTGCCCACCCGGGGGTTGTTGCCGATGTCCAGGTAGTCGCTGCCCTGGGAGTGCATGACGGCCAGCCCTGGAGGGATGCCGGCCCTGGTCAGCGCCATGGTGGTGCTGCATCCTCAGGATACTGCACCACATCCCCGGAGCACCGCGTCCCTGATCCCTGGGCACCGCATCCCTGGGGCACCGCACCTCTGGGGCACCGCATCTCTGAGGCACCACATCCCCGGGGCACCGCATCCCTGATCACTGGGCACCGCATCCCTGGGGCACCGCATCCCTGATCCCTGGGGCACCGCATCCCTGGGGCACCGCACCTCTGGGGCATCGCATCCCTGGGGCATCGCATCCCTTGGGCACCGCATCCCTGGGGCACCACATCCCCGGGGCACCGCATCTCTGGGGCACCACATCCCCGGGGTACCGCATCCCTGATCCCTGGGCACCGCATCCCTGGGGCACCGCACCTCTGGGGCATCGCATCCCTGCGTAACACACCTCTGGGGCACCGCATCCCTGGGGCACCGCATCCCTGGGGCATCGCATCTCTGGGGCATCGCATCCCTTGGGCACCGCATCTCTGGGGCACCGCATCTCTGGGGCACCGCATCCCTGATCCCTGGGCACCGCATCTCTGGGGCACCACTTCCCCGGGGCACCGCATCCCTGATCCCTGGGCACCGCATCCCTGGGGCATTGCATCTCTGGGGCATCGCATCCCTGGGGCACTGCATCTCTGGGGCACCCGCATCCCTGGGGCACCGCATCCCCGGGGCACCGCATCCCTGATCCCTGGGCACCGCATCTCTGGGGCATTGCATCTCTGGGGCATCGCATCCCTGGGTAACACACCTCTGGGGCACCGCATCCCTGGGGCACCGCATCTCTGGGGCACCGCATCCCTGATCCCTGGGCACCGCATCCCTGGGGCACCACACCCCTGGGGCATTGCATCTCTGGGGCATCGCATCCCTGGGTTACACACCTCTGGGGCACCGCATCCCTGGGGCACTGCATCCCCGGGGCACTGCATCCCTGGGGCACCACATCCCTGGGGCATCGCATCCCTGGGGCACCGCATCCCTGGGGCACTGCATCTCTGGGGCACCCGCATCCCTGGGGCACCGCATCCCTGGGGCACCGCATCCCTCGGGCACCACATCCCTGGGGCACCACATCCCCGGGGCACTGCATCCCTGATCCCTGGGCACCGCATCCCTGATCCCTGGGCACCACATCCCTGGGGCACTGCACCTCTGGGGCATCGCATCCCTGGGGCACCGCATCCCTGGGGCATCACATCTCTGGGGCATCGCAAGCCTGGGGCACTGCATCTCTGGGGCACCGCATCCCTGGGACATCCCATCTCTGGGGCATCGCATCCCTGGGTACCATATCTCTGGGGCACCGCATCTCTGGGGCATCGCACCTCTGGGGCACCACATCTCTGGGGCATCGCATCCCTGGGGCACCGCATCTCTGGGGCACCGCATCTCTGGGGCATCGCATCCCTGGGGCACCGCATCTCTGGGGCACTGAATCTCTGGGGCACCGCATCCCTGGGGCATCGCATCCCTGCGGCACCGCATCTCTGGGGCACCGCATCCCTGGGGCATCGCATCTCTGGGGCACCGCATCTTTGGGGCACCGCATCTCTGGGGCACCGCATCCCTGGGGTACCGCATCTCTGGGGCATCGCATCCCTGGGGCACCGCATCTCTGGGGCATCGCACCCCTGGGGTACCGCATCCTGGGGCACTGCATCTCTGGGGCACCGCATCCCTGGGGCATCGCATCTCTGGGGCACCGCATCCCTGGGGCATCGCATCCCTGGGGCACCGCATCTCTGGGGCATCGCACCCCTGGGGTACCGCATCCTGGGGCATTGCATCTCTGGGGCACCGCATCCTGGGGCATTGCATCCCTGGGGCACCGCATCCCTGGGGCATCGCATCCCTGGGGTACCGCATCTCTGGGGCATTACATCCCTGGGTACCGCATCCCTGGGGCACCGCATCTCTGGGGCACCGCATCCCTGGGGCACCGCATCTCTGGGGCATTACATCCCTGGGTACCGCATCCCTGGGGCATCGCATCCCTGGGTACAACGTCCCTGGGGCACCACATCACTGGGGCACCGCATCCCTTGGGTACCACATTCCCAGAGCACCGCATTCCTTGGGTACAACATCCCCGGGGCACTGCATCCCTGGGTGCTGCATCCTGCCCCCCATCTCACCCAGGTCGGCGATGCAGCACTGCCGGTTGCTTTTCACCAAGATGTTCCTGCTCTTCAGGTCGCGGTGGGCAATGGCGGGCTTGCCCTGGGTGCCGAAGATCTCCACGTGGAGGTGGACGAGGCCGCAGATGATGGAGGAGGCCAGCCCCAGGCAGGTCTCCACGTCCAGGGCCGTCCGCTGCAGGTAGTCGTAGAGCGAGCCGTTCTCATGGTAGTGGGTGATGAGCCAGAGCTGGGTGCTGGAGTTCCTTGACGTCATGTCAGAGGCGATGAAGCCTGGATGGGGAGAAAAGTTGGGACCGTGGAGCCACCACGCAGCCGCCCCCCAGCCCCCTGGGGTCCCCACTAACCTAGGATGTTGTCGTGTCGGAGGAGGACAGTGTTGTAGATCTCTGTCTCACGGAACCACGACTGCTCATCCCGGGAAGAGAAGATCTTCACGGCCACGCTCTCCCCGTGCCACACACCTCGCCACACCTCGCCGTAGCGCCCTTTGCCTACCACGGCCACAGCACTGTGTCACGCAGCCCCTCTGGCCCCCGACCCCATCCCCACACCCAGCGTGATGAACCCAGCTCCCGGTGTGGAACAGCTATGGGGTGCCACAGGGTCCGTTGACCTTGGTCAACTGCCACCCACCCACCCAGCTGCTCTCTGCCTCCCCCGTCAGCAGGACAGGGGGAGAACTTAGGGTGTCTACAAGGTTTTGGCTGAGATGGTGGTATCCAACCCCCCCTCCCGGGCCTGGCACTGCAGTGTCGTTGCCGGCTGCTGGAGGAAAGGGGTCTGGCACATGCCCAAGCACCAGCTGGGGGGGCCAGGGCAGCCTCCCCCCACACCCAGCCGCTCTCCTTACCCACACACTCCACGAGGGTGATCTGCCGAGCCACTGTTCGCTGGACGAGGAAGGGCAGCCCCGAGCCGCTGCCAGTGGTGCAGTCGTCATTCAGCAAGTCCTGCGCAGCCGGGGTGGCAGCGGGGTCAGCCCAGTGGCCGCCCCACGCTCAGCACATCTCTCCCTCCCGCACTTCAGGGGCATTCGGCGTTCCCCCCAGAGCTCACCCACCTCTAAAGTGCTGTCTCCCACCATGGATGCCTTCAGCATGAGGTCCATGTCTCCCAAGTCGCTTTTCTTGTGGCGGTGCTGGGCCACCTTCCAGCAGAAGAGTGCTGTGAGTGCCACGAGGACGAGGAGGGCGAGCAGAGGGACGAAGATCATCAGGAGGAGGTTGGGCAGGGAAGGCGCTTTTCCCAGGGCTGCTTCTCCTGGAGGGAGAAACGAGGGATGGGAGCATGAAGGTGGTGTATGGGCTTGGACCTGGGGAGGCTGGCTCTGCGTTGGGATCAACCCCACGGACGGCGGCTCTGCAGGCACAGCCTGAGAAGGGACAACCGAGGACATCTCGCTGGCCCTGTCCCACCTGGGAAAGGGTGACCCTGGAGGTGCTGAGTGAGGAGGGGAACGATCCAGAGACCCAACCACACCTCCAGCCACGTGGACAGCTCTTCCCCTCTCCCCTCTGGGTCCTCAAAGGGGACCGTGCCTCCGTACCTTGCAGGAAGATCTCCAGCTCAGCATTGCACATGCTGGAGTTGCAGCATTTCATGCCATACTGCTCTGTCACGGGCGTGCGGCAGTTCTCCAGGATGTTCTGGGAGAAGCAGCCCCTGTGCTGGGTGATGATCCCCTCCTCCTTCCTCTTGCTGACGAAGCACACCTTGCCCGTGCAGGTGGGCAGGCTGCAGTGCGGCACGTCGCAGGTGCACAGCAGCTCATCTGTGGGCATGAGGAGGGGGTGCATTGTGCCGTGGGGCCACCCCGCGGCCTGGCCCGGGCATGCTGGTGGCTTTGGGGACAGTGACATCTGTCCTAAAGACTCTTGAACCAAATTTTGAGAGTGGGGAGCCATGGACCACCATGGTCTGGGCTGTGAAATGCGGCTGTGGGTGCTCAGTACAGGGAAACCCATCCTAAGACCTCCTGGAAAAGCTCTTGCTCCCAGCCGGGACGCAAGTGCCAGCGCCAAAGCTGGGGCCCCCCTGTCCCCGCACCCCTGGGAAGGCAGCAGAGGGGCCGTGCATCCAGCCCCACCAGCTGGGAGTAACTGGGATGGACTGGCTCACAGCACACAGGGTCACATCCTGCCCGCAGGGTCCCGGGGGACGTGGGAGTGCCCCACTGTGGGGCCGCCTGCGGGAGCTGGGTCCCAGGAACCAGGGCAGGACCAAAAGCCCCAAAACCCAACTCGGTGGGTGCCAAAGCCGGGGTCTTTCCTGGAGCTTTCCCTGGCTGCCCTGAGGCCCTTCCCTGCGCTGGGATGCTGCAGCGGCACAGGGGACGGCCACACTCCCAACCTCCCGATTTAGCTCTGCCCTTTCACGCAGAAAATATCCCTCCTGGAATCAGCAAGTTCAGCACGAGGGCAGCCAGACGGATATGGCGGTGAGGGGACGGACAGACGGACGATAGTGAGGGGATGGATGGCTGTGGCCAGTCCCCTTCCTGCGCCCGTCACCCCTCTGCCCCAAAGGCTGCTTGGTGCCAGGGCCACGGGGTGCTGGGGGGCCGGGGCGGTGAGTGCCGGGGTTGGTGGCCCTGTGGGTGGGATGGGGACCCAGTGGGGACTTGTCCCCCCGACGGGCTCTACTGCTCCTCCCCGGCACAGCCACACTGCTTCAGCGCTGCCGGCACAAGCACCAAGCCTGGAACCGTCCCCAGGTCACCCTGGTGCTCCCCGGGGTGACGGGCAGCTCCTCCCTGCTCCCCACCATCACCCCTGGGAAAAAAACACGTTTTAAAGCACGTGCATGCAAGCCTTTTCCCCATCTCCCCTCTGCTGACGTCAAAGCATTTGATGAACTGTAATTAATTAAGCTGAGATCCTCTCTGGGAGGCAGGTCACCATTCCAGAGGGGAGAAGCCCCTCGCAGGGGACGGTGCGAGTCCCCAAGGAGCCCTGCCTCCCTCGGTGCTCGGGGGAGGCGAGCTTGAATGAGCTGCCCTCCGATGTGGTTTATTTTGAGCAGAGCAAGGGATGATGATGACATTCCCAAAGAGCCGAGGGTTTATTTTAACCCCTCGTACGTGGCGGAGGGTGTCTGGTACTGGTTGCCTTCACCGCATCGTTTTGGCACTCACCGGCTGCGAAGGCGAGGGAGAGGGTCAGCAGCATCAGCACCGCCCGGCCGCAGGCTCCGCACAGCATCTTCCTGCGGAGAGCAGAGCGGGTGAGGGGCAGCCCCCCGCAGCCCCCTGAGGGGCTCATCGCTGGGCCAGGGGCGGCCGTGGGGGCTTTGGGAAGGAACTGGAGGGCTGTGGCGAGCGATGGGGGCCAGCGGGGAGGGAGAGGGCGGGCGGAGCAGCGTGAGGTAGGGTGTACTGCTTCCAAGCCGAGTTTGGCTCCGGACGTCCCGGGTACAGCCCTTCCTGAGAGCAGATCTCTGGGACCTCCTGAGCTTGGGGGACCTCCCGGCCGCAACGTGAGACACCGCGCACGACCCCCAGCACCCAGGAGCCCTTGGGAACGGGGACCTCACCATGTCCATGCTGCCCCAACATCCTTCCTTTTTCCCAGCGATCCGTATTCTGACATTTCCCACCATTCTCGCGGCTCCCGCGCTGCAAAAACGCAGCTGACGGCAGCAATGGCGAGCGTGGTGATGCCGTGGCAGCACCGGAGATCCCAGGTTTGGCAAGAGACACGCCACGGGATGGAGCTCAAAGCCCCCGTGCCGCAGTGCACCCCCCCCACCGGTGCCGGAGCCACGGGGTGCAGCTGGCCACGGTCCGGGGCTCGGTCCTCGGGGGTCTTTTGTACAGAGCTTATCAATGACACGAGCAGAAGCACTGCGGGCAGCCAAAAATTCCCCAGCTGCGCCTTTGGGGGAAGTTTTGCTATTTTTTCTCTTGTTTTTTTTTTTTTTTTTCTTGTGAAAGAGACATTTCTGCCAAGCCAAACAGAGTGGAGCCGGCGCTGCCCCCCGCCCCTCGCCCTGCCGGCATCGCTGCCCCTTTCACATGGCCGAGAGCTCAGCCGGCGGCAGCCGGGGCTCCCCAGCCCCTCCTCGGCTCATTCTTCGTGGTTCCCGACATAAACACGCCAAAGTCTCCGTTTCCTGCAATTGAAGGAGCCCTGCCCAGGGCCGCCGGGACAGGAATCAAGATTGTTTAGATTCTGGCCTTGATGGGGAAGCGAAGTCACGCAAGCCCGGCCCTCGAGAGCACACGCGTACGTGGCTGACCCAGGCAGGCTCCGGCCGTGGCATAAAATGGGCTTTTCCTCCCCAAAATAGCTCACTTGGTTGTTGCTTGTGGGGAGGAAACAGCGACTGGGTCCTGGAGCTGGAGGGCAGGAGCAGGGTCTGGTCCTGGGTGCCCCACGCCAGGAGCCACGCCTGGGCTGATCTCTGGCTTAAGCAGCAGCCGGTCCCTCGGCTGGCCTGGGATAAGCTTAGTTTTAAAAAAAAACCCCTCCCCTGGAGTTGGGCTGCTGCTCCCCAAGCCTGCAGGGTGCTTCCAGGCACAACGCCTTTCCTTGCCACCCTGAGAGCTACAAAACGCATCCTTTCAAAGTGCAGCTGAGACTCCTTGGTGGTGCTTTCCCTTCTTGGGGGCACTTGCATAAAATCCGGAGCCGTTAGATGGCTGCAGCAGCTTTACCATGAAACACAAAGCGGTCCAGGCTACACCCAAAACTTTGCTGTACACGTAACACCACCGCACGGATTTTTGGTGCTAACCAAGAGCAAACCCTAAGCCAGAGCCAACCCCAGCGTCCCACAGGAGAAATATCCAAGGTGTTTCTGTAACGGGTCAAACCAACCCTCCTGTCCCCATCCCTGTCCCCAACCTCCCTCCCTTCCCTCTCACAGCAGAGCTGCAGCTCACGCACCCTCCGGACCATCTTCCCCAGCCTGGCCGGGGGAGATGGTGAGCCACGGTGCTGTGTTACATCCTTCCATCCTTAGGGATTTGCAGCAGCATCAGGAGAAGAAAAAAAAAAAACAATTAAAACCTCTCGGAGGGGGTGCGGGTGCCGGCAGAGCGGCTGGGAGCGATAGGTGGCCATGCCGCAGCGCTGGCTGGTCGGGGGGTCCAGAGCAGCCCTGGGGAAGGAGGATTTCCCTGAGAGCCCATGGAGAGAAAAGCGAAGGGGCTGTTGTGGGGAGATGGAGCGGAGGCAGCGGGAGCTTGGGGAAGCGGGTGGCTGGGTGCGATCCTCTGGGACACACAGGGCGGCTGGAGGATCCCTGGCCCTTACCGGGGCGGCTCGGCGGCGCTTTGCAATCCCTGTGCTTCCGCCCCTCGCTGTGGTTTCTGCTGCTGCTTGGGGGGGGGGGTTTGCCGCAGGATGTGGCTCATGACTCAGTGCCCCTGTGTTGCCTTCTTGCAGGGAGCCAGGCACAGCGGAGACCCCTGCACCGTCTGGCCAGGCAGTGCCCGCACCGGTGCCGGCGCCAGCTGGGGGGAAGCAGGGCGAGCCAGGCATGTGCCGGCTGCCGGCGGCACCGGCTGCAGGTGTGAAGGGCTGGATGGACACCACGTCAGAGGTGGCCACAGCTTTGCCATGGACTTCCAAGGCTTTAGCCTGGTTTCAGGCAACAAATGAAGGTTTTCCACCCTCCTCCCCATAGCTGCAGGCTGGTCATGCACGCAGCAAAGCTGTTTGCATCCTCTGGACCCTCCGGTGCAGACCGTGTGGGAGGGATGGGTGCAGTTCTCAGCTCGGGGACCCGCATGGGTGGGCTGAGCTGCCCCAGCCCCTCTCACGCCGTTGGGCATCGCTGTGCTGTAAAGAAGGGATGCAAAGCGAGCAGCAAACCCAGCTCGTGTTCATCTCTTCGTGGGGCCGGCGTCGCAGGCGGCTCCTCGTGCAGAGCGGGCGGGAGGGGAGCGCTCCTGCCCTGGCCTTGCAGCAGGGTTCGAGTGCCGGCGCCGGGGCAGAGCTCCCACGGCACGGCTCACACCAGCTTCGCTTTAGGCACTTTGCTCTGAAAATGGAGCTTCTGTAGCGGCCATTTGGCTCTTCCTCGCTCCCCTCTTCTCAGCGGGACCCAGGGTTTGGCTTTGCAGAAGGGGTACGTTGAGGCGGCGTGTCCTGCAGCGCTGCTGCCGTCACTGCCCCGCTGCCCTCGCTCCGGCCCACAGCTAGCGGAGCTGTCAACTTTCACTCATTTTTCCCTGTGCCTCTTCAAAATACACCCAAATTCCCCATTTCCTATGTCAACAGGCTTTCAGTAGCAGCTGCGTATTATTTCAACTCTTTAGCAAGGGCCTGCGGACTGATCCTGCTACTACTGCACTGGTGTAAATCCAGATTTATGCTCCCAGCTCTGCCAGAGCCCCAACTCCCACCCCTGCTACACTGACATCAACCCCGGCGTCCCACCGAACGCAAAGGAAATGGGGCCAAATCCTGATTTTGGCTGCACTGGGGTAAACCAGGAGGGAAATACTGACCTCAGGGCAGCCTTGGACCCCACAAACGCGCGGCGCTTCCCCACTCACCTACAGCATCTGTGTCCCACGGGTGCCCACGGCTCTTCCCAGCCCTGGCAAGACTCTGCCGGCTGCGGTCCCAAGCTCGGAGGCGGCGTGTGCGGCTCTGCCGGGGCAGCCCTGCTCCGTGCCGTGTGCCCCGGTTTGGAGGATCTTCATGGGTCTGCTCCCCTCCTGCCGCCTGTCCCGGCACTGTGGGGGCTCCGCAGCCGCACCGTCACCCGTCCCGGCTGCTGAACATCTCCGTCCCTGTCCTGGCCCCAGGGGCTCGGCTTGGTGGCCCTGTTGTCCTAACGCAGCCGCTTGGCAAGTGCTCTGTGGTCTGGATGTGGGAGAAGTCAAAAAAATGTTTCTTATTACTGCCTCTTCCTGCCTGGCTTCTCTCCACCACTCCCAGCTAATAAAGCATTTCCTATTGCTGAGCACACATCCATGGCCAGCCTCCCTTCCTCCCGCACACCGGGCCCCAGCTCCATCCTGGTTGCTCTCCCGGCCCGTTCGTCCCGCCCCTGTCCTTCACCGGGCACTTTCCCTTCATAGTTTCCCGGCTTTCAAGGCAAACCCAAGCCCTTGGGCTGCAGCTGGTGCGGGGACATCCGTCTCCTTCCCTGAGCCTCTAAAGGCCTTTGGCAGAAACACAGCCAGTTGCTTTGATGGTGCCGGGGGTGGGAATGGTCCAGAGAGATGCTGTGGGAACGACCTTGACGTGCTTGGCCATCCCTCCCACTCCAGCATCCAACCCTCATGGGGGTGGGAGCATCACGGTGAAGCCAAGGGGCTCCCTGGTTATTCAGTGCTGGCCACAACACTTGTGGGGTGCTGTGCTGGAGGGCAGGGAAAGTTTTCTCTCCTGGGGTGTAATGTGGCATTGGGGGGTTGCTGCCGAATGGTTGCCCCATCAGGGATGCTCTGCTCCGGCTGCGGGCACGGTGGGGCCGAGGGGGTTTGCTCGGTGTGTCCTGCTGGCGCGTCCCCGCTGTGGCCCTTGAGGTGCCACAGCAGCAGGCGCTGGGACATGGGCAGCGGGGCCGTTCCCACGGGGGGAGGCTGGGCACTTCCCGCTCCCCCAGGACACGTGGGGCCGCCAGGACTGTGGGCAGCAGAAGTGCCGCTTCCCCTTTTGCCGCTTTGGGCTCGTTTTCTTTCAGCCACCCCACTCCCAGCAGCTTCGCGCTCCTCCTGTCCCCTGCCAGCACCTGTCCGAGCCCCATCCCTGCCTTCCTCTCGGCTGCTCCCCCCAGCATGGTGACCCGCTCCCGCGGGCAGGCAGAGGCTGCCAGCAGCAGGCAGGCATTGCAGCCTCTTTCCTAACGAAGTTATGAGGCCTTATTTACCTCTCCATTGCATCACCAACCTCAATTGCATCATGAACCCAACTGGCACCCCGAGCCACCCCGTGCCGGGGGAGCGGAGCGCGGCTGCGAAGCTTTGAGGTCTTGCTGGCCGCCTCTCCCCCACTATCGCCCATGATCTAGGAAGTTTAAACAAACAAAAGCACAAAACCAGGATAAAACACGAGGGACCTTCACGCGTGACCTTGCCCGCGCCGGGGCCGGGAGCTTTGCAGAACCGGCGCAGGGGAAACGGGCAGTTTCCATCAGATAGGAGCCGCCGGGGAGGAAGCCGGTGCCTGCAGACGCCTTATCGCTGTGACCATCTTTGCTCTGGCGCGCGGGTCTCAGTGATCTGACCGGCGATCGGCCGCTCCCAGAGTTATTCCTGGATGGCTCCTGTGTCCCAGCTGCCTTTCGTGGGTGCAGACATACGGCGGGTGCCAGCATCCCGCTTTCACGGCTGCAGACAGCAGTTTTCCTGGGAAGATGAGTGCGCCGGCTCTCCGGCGAGGGCTGGTACTGGCTCCTTCAATCCCTGAAACCTCATCTTCCAAATGGGGCAGCCCCATATTTTTAACAATAATCAGCTGTGGTGGGATAAATATTTGCTTAAAACTTCTAAAAGTTACAAAGTCCTAATCCCGAGCGATTCAAAGGGCAGGGATGGGTGGGAGCCCCATGCCAGGCTGCGTCCCCAGCGCTGCTGCCGTGGGAAAGCAAATTCATCCAGAGCCGGGACGACCGTAGGTACGTTAATGAACACACCGAACTCGCCCCAGGCTCCTTCAGCTGCAGGCAGGGCTATCCCTGCCCTCGCCAGCCCCCAGCTGGGGCAGACGGGGTGAATCAGCGGGGATGGGCGCCTGCCTCGGCGCTGGGCTGAGTGCCGGTGCGCCGGCAGCACCGTGACTCGTGGCCCTGCCCGCCGTGGTGCAACCTCCGGCTACCCCCACTGAAGCCAAAGCGAGACTTTCTGCCATTGTTTGGGCACTCAGCGCCACGCACTGCGATTTCATCCCGCAGAAAGGCACGGGCATCCCTGGACCGTGGCCGGATCCCACCACGGGCGCATGCAGCCATCCCTCGGGGTTTCTCCGAGCCGTCCCCGCAGTGGCGGAGCGGGGTGAGGGGCCGGCGGGAGCCTGGCTCTCCCTTCCCCCTGCGTGGCGGGAGCCAGGCTGGCATGGCACGTGCGATGGCTGCTCCATGTGCCGTCCGCCCCCGGCTCATCTGCGAGCCGCCGCCGGGAGCTGGCGAAGGAGGACAGCCACGTGCCAGGGAGCCCGACGTGAGCCAAGGGCTGGAGGGGAACAGACGGGGAGGTTGCATCTCCTTCCCTACCTGCCTGTGACTCGACCCAGGCTTCCCTGTGCCCCCCGAAAGGCAAAGCTGCAGCCTAAGAGTGGGGACTTTTGTCCCCCTAAAGCAGGGGGCTCCATCCTGGGCTGCGCTCCTGGCCAAGGGTTATTTGTTACACAGATAACCAGTGCTTCAAGCAGCTCTTGCTGCCAGTCGCTCTCCCTGGAGGTCAAGCCCTGGGCGCTGCAGGAGCCAGCACAGCTGCTCGAGGCAGCCAGCGCCCAGGTTTCGCCTTCCTCTGCCCCAGGATGGAGCCAGACTTAAGAGGAACTTGAAGTATCGGGAGCACGAGCTCGCCGCCGCTGCAGCAAATGCAGCGTGCCAGCACCGTGCAAAAAAAGCAGCTGCACGCCGCCCTGCGGGAGCGGGTCCCAGGGGCCGCATGGGTGCGGGCGAGGGGTCCTGGGGCTCCATGTGGGCGCAGGCTGGAGCTCCCAGGGGGTGGTTTGCTTGGCAACAGGGACCACGGGGTCCTGTCCTGGGTTTCCAGGTTTCCAGCCTGTGCCTGGCACCTGGAGCTCCTGTTAACCCTCCTGCAGCATGGAGATTCTTCCCTGCGCTGAGCCTTCTTTTGTCCATCTGCAACCCAGGAATACGTGGGAGAAGGGAAGTTCATGTCACCGAGGGGTGACGGGGTAGGTAGGGGATGCTGGCAGCGAGGGGGAAACATTCCTGCCAGCCTGACAAGCAAGCCTGAGCTTTATTCATTAAATCAATCCTGTTAACATGGCAACCACTTCCATTTTAATTTGCACAGCCACATTCCACCACCCGCTGCAATATCAAGATCTTGGGAAGATCGGGGCGGGGGGGGGGGGAAGAAAAGAAAAAAAGAGAAAAGAGCCACTTCTGCCACAGACCTGCTCCCTGGCAGACCGAGAGCCCAGCCCAGGGCAGGGTCTCAGCACGTTGGAGCCCAGCGCAACCAGAGCCGGGCTGGGGTGGCCGCCCTCAAGGTGGGAGAGGACGAGGGGCTGGGCAGGGGGCTGGGGACCCGGGACCACAGGGGCTGGGGTGTCTCAGCTGGACACATCCACAGCATCCTCCTCCCTCAGGCATCACCATCCTGCCAGGGAAGGAAACCACCCGTGTGCCAAAGAAGTGAGCGGGTCCAAGGGTACAGGTGGGGCCTCGCCCCCACCCTGACATGTCCTGCCTTAATGTCTCTTCCTTTTCCTCTTTTTCTCCTCCTTCTTCACCTCGCTGGCCGCTCTCTGCTCCTCCTTCAGCTCCTTGTACCTCCACTTGGGTGGCTGCAGCAGGTCTTTGTTTCCCCCGCGCTGCCTCCGCTCACTCGCTGCAGGCGGGCAGGTGGGTTTGCTCACTTTGATTTTTGGGATGGGCTCTCCGGGGAAGATGCTGTTCCCGCGCCGCAGCCGCAGGGGCAGGAGCCGCAGGAGGGCACTGGCCAGCCGGTGTGGCAGCAGGAGCCGCACCTCCGACACGGCTTGGCCATTGCAAGAGGATGCACCAGTGCCGGGGCACGAGGTGGGTTCTGGCTTGGCATCCAGATCCGGCACGTGCTGCCCGAGGATCTCCGGCACAGACAGCCTGTGCTTGCCCACCTCAGGGGGGCTGTCGGGGCAGACAGTTTGGCAAGCGGTGGCCACAAAGGGGCTGGCGAGGGAGGTGGTCATCCTCACCATGTGGTCCATCACGCCATCCTCCTCAGGGTCATGGGGGAAGTTGAAGGTGAACATGGATCGGATCTTTTCCGACAGCCTCTTGCCCCTGGATTTGGGGCTCAGGGCTTTGGCCACCAGCTCGGCCAGGGCTGGCCACTCAGGCTGGTACCGGGTGCTGAACTGCTCTGCCCGCGGGCGCTGCAGGAGGCTCCGGATCCGCACGGTTGTCTCGAAGCGGCCAGTGAAAGCTGCCCACTCCCTGGCCGTCTTCCCTTTGATGGGATCTACCGCTTGCAGGTCTGCTCCTGGAGACATGGGGATGCAAAGAGCATCACCGCAGCGTCCCACTCTGTCCCACCCCAGAGCGCAGGGTGCAAGTGCAGGGTGAGCAGCAATGCCGCCCCTTCCCAAAAAAGCCCCAGAAAGTCCCTGGGGATACGCTCACCGGCCAGGAGCAGGGCGGCCACGCAGTCCTGCCGCCCCTGCATCGCGGCCTTCATCAGCGCCGTCAGGCCCCGGGGGTCTCGCTTGTCCACCTCGAGCGCGGGGTAGTAGTTAAGGAGGTAGTTGACGATGTTGATGTGTCCTTAACAGCCAGAGAGAAGCTGCGTTAGAGTTTCGACAGTTAACGAGTGATAGCTGCCGATGCCTGTTGGAGAAAGAATATTTAGCAACTGCATCTCACTCATGAGGACAAAGATGCAGAAATTTGGAGGGATCAGGACTGAAAGGGTTTAGGTTTATTTTGTTTTGGGTCTGGCTGTGGAGGGAACAGCACTGGCGGACCAGCTGCTTCAGCAGAGAATGCAGGAAAGAGTCCAAAACTGCAAAAAAATCATCAACTCCAGCAAGGATAAAGTGGGAATAAAGGGTGATCCCCATTTTGAGACACTCCTCCCTTCTGTCACGGTTAATCAGGGTGGAAGGAGCTGAACTCTCCTGCTGTAATGAGGAAAACCATCATGATCAGAGATTTGGTCCCTACACGTGGCATTTATCAGCTTGGACCTTGTGTGCAGGTAAATCACCGCGGCTCACAGGGCTTCTCTGGAGCATGCGGGACCGTGCTGCTTGATGCGACTGCTCAGGTGGGATGTGTTGCAACACATTGCTGTAGGAATCGCCATTTTTGGATCATCCACCCAGCTTTAAAATGGTGTTAAGATAAATCATAAACTTCGATGGGGAGGTTCACATCCCTTGGGACCCTCAGCTTTCCCAACAGCTCATTTTCAGGTTTTTGGAGGGGAAGCACATCACTACGAGGGGCCTCGCGGGGGGCTGCCCCATGCCGAGGCCGAGTGCGGTGCCCACCTGCCTGGGCTGCCATCATGAGGGCCGTGTTCCCGTCCTTGTCCTGCTGGTTGACGTTTATGTAGAGGCACTTCTGCAGCAGGGGCACGATGTCCACAAAGCCCTTGTAGCAGGCGACCATCAACGCGTTCTGGAGAGGGGGCAGCACTCAGCACCGGGGCCAGCACTGCACCATCCTCCCCACCATGGTGCTCCCTGTAGCCCCCCTTTTTCTCCCCCACCCCAAACTAGACAGGCTAAGGGTGGGGGGACAGACAAGGTGCTCCAAGGATTGGATCAATCCCAGGAGACCCACCCCTTGTCAAAGCTGTCCGACCCAGGACTCTCCCTCCCCCTGCCTTAGCAACTACCACCCTTCAGGATTTGCCTATTCCCAGGAAATCCTCTTTCTGCTCCGCAGGGCGCCCGCCCAGCCACTCACCCTCCCGTTGATGTCCAGCTCTGCGGCCTCACTCTGGGTCACCCCGTGCTCCAGCCTCTCCTGCACCAGCTTGGCATCGTTCCTGGCACAGCACTGGTAGAGGCTGAGGTCCCCAGCACCACCAGCCCCCAGGGAGAGCTCGTAGCAAGGGTAGATGGAGTCCTCGGAGAAGACGCTGCTGGTGTCCGAGGGCTCCGACTCACTCCTCCTCCTCCTCCTCCTCCTCCTCGTAATGCAGCTCTGGGTCAGAGGCATCCAGGCTGGAAGCGGGGGCTGCAGCATGTTCTCCTCCACCGCAGGCATCTGTCATCCGGCCCAGCCGGGGGGAGCGAGCCCAGCTTGGCCCCGAGCCCTGCGTGGGGCCAGGAGCCTCTCCCGGGGGGGACGAGGGGGCACTCCGGACCGTTCACTCCCCCCTGTGCAGACACAGAGCGGGCGTGGGAACCGCGTGGGCTCCGGCATCCCTCACCCACCGGGAAGCCTCGCCTGGCTCCCGGCCACCGGCACAGCCCGTGGGTCCAGTTTCCATCCGCTGCCCTGTGCAAATGCTTGCACGGGGGGGCTTGGAGGCAGCGAAACCCCAGGTGGGGAGCAGCAACCCAAGGCACCGTCTCCAGCACGGAGCAGGGAAAATGGGGGGACATCTTAGGAGTTTGAAAGGCGGATAAATGTCCCGTGGTCTAGGCATTGAAGCCAGGTGGGTGGGGAGGTTGGGAATGTCTCCAGGGCGGTAGGGATGCCGATCGGGGCACTGAATGCAGCTGGGCTGTTGTGCCAAGTGCCAGCAGGAAGGGCACATCCACCCCTCCCCGTGCCCCATGGCTGGGGTCTGAGCCCTTCCCACACTGTCCTCCCCGCTTAACTGCAAAGACCTTTCCAAGCCGCAGAACCAGAGCACTGTACAGAGAGAAGGGTTAAATCCGGCTCCCTACAACCAAGCAGCAGCAGGGCAGAGGCTGGAGCAACTCCCAGCTCCCCGAGGAGCCCCTTTAACTGCATGACACAGGGAGACCCGCAGCCCTGGTACAGGGATGGACCAGCCACATCCCGGCAGCAGAAATTAAACCATACTGCTTCTAAATAGAAGCCAAACATTAACTGATTGGTACTGTGACAGGAAGAAAGCCTGTGCAACTCCATTAAACACTGCCACCCCTCTTAGAAATCCCAAAGCAGGCTCTGGAGATGAGGGATGCTCTTCTCGCAGCACCCTGATCTTACCTGGGGCTGCTCAGGCCTTCTCCGTGGGTCCCTCTTCAGCTGGGCAACATCACGGCTCCGATCTGGAAGGAAAACTTTGCAAGAGGCAGTGGAAAGTCACCCCTACCCTTTGCAGTGAGAAAGAGGTTTTTGCTCCGAGTCCAAGGTAGCCTTCAGGCACCAAAGCTGTGAAACCTGCACGCTGACGTGGGCTCAGCTAGCCAAGATGTCTTAATTTAAACTGTTGCTTAAAATGGACCCTGAGCAGGATCAGGGCTGCTTGGGCAGGATTTAGCATCTTTAGCTGAGGAGCTGCTGGGAGTCCAGGGCTGTATTTTTATACCTACCACACCTCAGTAAGATGCTGCCACCTGAGCAACCCCCACCAGCTCAACTGAACCCACCCAAATCCCCTTCCAGCTCCCTTTATACACAGGTGAATTTGCTGATCAGATAAACCTGGGGGACGGCTGCTTTGGCCAAGAGCACAGATGCCTGTAACTGTGCAGGTGCATTAAACAACCTCTGCAATCCCACCTCGAGAGGTGCCTTGGAGCCTCCAGCCCACCTCCCCCTTGGGCACTGCGATGCCAAAGCCTCAGGGCACCCGTGAGCTCAGGGCAGCGTCAGCCGAGGAGCTGCAAAAACTGGTTTCCCGCATTCCACCTGAAACCTGACTGCTCCCTTATCCTCACTTTTAAAGGTTTTTTTTTTCTTTGTTGTTTTTTACATGTTTTCTGAGGTACGGGGGCCAGCTGGCCTGTGGGATCTGGGAAGTGGCACTTTTAGTCCCCGGATCACCTATTTTCATGGGAAAAAGGCATGAGTTTTGTTCCAAAGCAGATTGTGGGAGGCCATGTTCTCCACTTAAAGCAACCCTTAAGGCAGAGTCCCAAAGGTCACTTTGCTTGCATCCTTAAACATGAAAATATGGAGCAGATGAAGGATCCCAGCTGCTTCCTCTGTGCTGGGCGCATCCTGCCGGGAAGCGCGAGCTGAGGATCCCGACGCTGAAGGTCAGGATCCCGATGTTGAACACGAGGATGCTGATGGTGAACGCCGCGGAGCCGGCGCTGGGCTCTGCGCCCGCAGCGTCCTCCCAACCCTGGCGTCACCCCGTGCCCATCCCTGCCAGGAGCTGCTCCGAGCCCCTCGGCACCGCGCGTAGCTGGGTTGCCACCCCGCCTCCGGGCTGCTCTGCCTGCGAAAGCCCCCAAAGCTGGTGAACGCCGCGGTGCCGGATCCCCCATTGCAGCACCGAGGAGCAGCCCTCGCCCCCCAGTTTGGGGCTGAGCCCTCTGCTCCCGCCGCACCAGCGGGATGGCGTGGCCAGCACGGTGTCGCCCCGGTGTGACACCTCCTGCCCCACAGCCACCCTCCCGCGCTGCCTTATCTCGGGAGAGGAGCGGGAGCAGCTTTAGGGCTTAGGGAGTTATCTGGGGAGTTCTGTGCCGTAATCTGCAGCCTGCCGCAAGCAGGAGGCTCTGAGCCGGTTGTGTAAGGCCGAGGGCTGGGGTGCTGCGGCCGAAGCCCACCCGTCCTCGCCCGTCCGCCGGTGCCCTCGGTGGGGATGGGGGCTTCCCGCAGCACGATGCGGTCCCGTACGCTGCACCACAGCCCTGGGGTGGCCGGGCCGTGGAGGGGACAGGCGGGGTGGCACCGGGAGGGACATGTCTTGCAGAGCCTCTTGGGGCTGGTGGGGCTTTGCAAAGCCTCTGGCTTCCACAAGGGGATGCCGGAGGCCGCGGGAGGCGGCTGCGCCCGGCTGCTCCGCCGGGAAGGGCCGAGCTGGGGCGGCCGCGATGCCCCGGGCCACTGTCGCATCGCAGCTCGCTGCCTCCAGCACACCCTTGTCCTCCCGCAGGGCTGGGAAGACTCTCATGCCTGCTGAGGGGGCAGTGGGCAGGCTGGGTTTAGGCCTTATACTCTTGTTATTATCGTTATTTCTTTAAGAAGTTTGTACATAGACGTCATAGCATCCTCCCAGGTCTCATAGCATCCTTCCAGATGTGGTGGCATCCTCCCAGACGTCATAGCATCCTCCCAGGTCTCATAGCATCCTTCCAGATGTGGTGGCATCCTCCCAGACGTCATAGCATCCTCCCAGGTCTCACAGCATCCTTCCAGATGTGGTGGCATCCTCCCAGACGTCATAGCATCCTCCCAGGTCTCATAGCATCCTTCCAGATGTGGTGGCATCCTCCCAGACGTCATAGCATCCTCCCAGGTCTCATAGCGTCTTCCCAGATGTGGTGGCGTTGTCCCAGACGTCATGGCATCCTGCCACGTGTCATGGCATCCCCCCAGATGTCACAGCATCCTCCCAGATGTGATGGCATCCACTCAGGCTCCATTGTACATACCCAAGCCTCACTGCCTGGGAACCTGTTCTTTAAGGACATCCTGGACAGAGGGAGGGAGGGAAGCGCAGCTCAGAGATGAATAACCCAGGTGACATGTGGAAACGGTCGTGGGGAGAAGGACGCCCCTGCCCAGAGCACCGGAGCCGTCTGCTTCGCTGTGGGGATGCGCTGCTGGGAGCGGCTCCTCCGGCGGCACAGCATCGCCCGCTCTCCCGGTGAACCCGCACACCCTAAATCACAGCTGACGCTCAGGAGCATCCCCGCAGGTGGGGGGGCCGGGAAGGGGCTGGAGGACAGCCCTGATCTTTCACCCCTTGCTCAGGGTCCGGCTGGGAGCGCCGAGCCTGGTGGTCTGGCCCAGGTCACTCATCCCTCACTGCCTGGTCATCTCCATCACAAAACCAGGGTGCAATAACTCAGCATGGAAGGGAAGTGGAGGGCGTTGATTTAAACCCGTGGACGGGCTCTCCTAACCCTGGCCCTCCTCACCGCGGTCAGGGCTGGGTCATGGCCGAGTGCAGCTCCTGCCCCGCGCGCAGGAGAGGGCTGCGGGGACACGGTAACAAGCTTCGCTGCGTGGCCGCATCCAGCCCCGCGGCCTCCGCACTTGGGTGATGCCCAGGGAAGGAGCGGAGCGGCAGGGAAAGGGCCGGGCGCTGCCTCGGCCGCCTGCGGGAGGGCTCGGAGGTGTCTGGTGTGTCACAGCCCCGCTCCCAACCCAGCTGTAAATCAGTGGCGGGTGTCAGCGTTTGAAATGACGAGGCCAACCCTTCGCAGAGGGCCGGCACCCGGCGCAAACCTGGGGTCAAGCCATGATTTACGTCGCCACGGCTGCGCGAGCGTGGCGGTCATGCCGGCAGGAGGCTGTTACCGGTGCGGTTCCTGCACACGCAGCAAAACCTGGTGCGAGCAGGAGTTTGCTGGGGCTTGGCGGGGGGCCGCAGCAGGGGAGTGTGATCCGGGGGTTTCTATACCACAGTGCAAAATCCCATCGGCTGCGTGACCGGAGACCAGCCCGTCCACCTTCACTGCTGCCTGCATCCCTTTTCCTTACCCAAAACACTGCGGAGGGGGGGATTGTGTCCCGCGGCGGGTCCTGCCGTGCCGAGGAATGTCACCCCCTGCCACGGGCGAGGACAAAGCAGCCCGAGCATCCGTCACACTCGGCTGAACCACCCTGGGGAGCTGCCGCCCGCAGGGCTTGGGGCGGCGGGACAATAACCCCTTGTCTTCTGCCTGCCTGGTGCCGTGCCAGGACGTCCCCAGAGGTGGCACACGTTGAGCGGGGAAGCAGCACGTGCTCGAAACTGGGGGATTTCACTGGGATTTACCTCAAATACCTGTTAAGACCATAAACCGCCTTATCCGAGGCTGTGGGCAGGCGCTCTGGCAGGGCCGTTATCTCCTGCCTCCCCATACAAAGTGAGCAGGGAGTGCTATACCTCACAGGATAACAAGGGTTGCAAGGAAAATTTATTTTTGGCAGTAAAAAAATACAAAATAAAATGGAAATCTGGAATTTTTTCCCTATTTTACACAGTTTCACAAACCCCGTGCAGGTAGAAGGGGATCCAGCCCTGGCACGGCCCAGCTTTGCTGCCTGAAAAGGCAATTAAGGGCTTGAGTGTGTTTGTTATAAGTGATTTCTTTGTCAGTTCCAGTCCTGTAACAGCAGCATCAGGTCAAAGCATTTTTTATGAGGCTTTTGCATTATAGTTCCGCAACTTGCCTTTGGTTTTGGAAGTCCAGCTTGTGGCCAGCACAGCTGACAGCCCCGAGCCCAAAGCAGAGGAGAGCCGCTGGATCGAGGGTGTCTGCGGGGAGCAGTGTGCAGGATTGGGCCCTGGGGACCAGGTCATCGAAGCAGCCCTGTGTGCGGCCAGGCACGGCTCCTCGGCGCTGCCAGACACCACTCGGCAAAGCCCGGGCGAGTCTCCACGTGCAGGGGCTGGCGAGATGCTTCGGCAACCGCTGCAGCTCCCCGAAACCGCAGCCAAAGCTCTGGCCTCTCCGATTCCCACCCCACCACTGTCCTTTTTAATTTAGCACCTTGGGGTTAAAAAAAATAAATAAATGCCAAGAGAGAGGCTTTTCTGATTAAATTACAGCTGGCCAGCAACGGAGCCAGAGATCAATTTCAATTTCTCCCTTTTTTTTTTTTTTGGAGGGGGGGAAGCACCGGGGACGGCACAGAAGAGGGGGGAGAAAATCAGACTTGCTAATTCCCTGGCTGTAATTATACCTAAAGAGAAATGGTGCCGCGTGAGGTCCCTGGTGTGCAAGGAGTAATTTAGGGCTGCTTTGCAAGGCCTCTATGAAATTTGGAAGGAAAGGGGCTCCCCCCGCCCCCGGTAATTGTATTTCTGGTGCCGCAGATGGTGCTGGCTCCGGATACTTGCTATAAAGAAGATGGATCGTGGCATGCGGAGGGAGGCGAGGTGACGGCATCGCTCTCTCGCCTTCATGATGAGCATTATCCATCAGACCCTTTACAAGGCAGTGGGAGCCGGGACAATAAGGAATTGCCCGGCAGGTAAAGGCCACCACGTCCAGTGGCCAGTGTCCCTCTCCCCAGCCAGCGTCCCTGCCTCCACCTGCGTTTATTTCCAGCCCATCTTCCTGGTTGTCGCCGTATCCCTCAGCCTTCCCAAATCTCCATAAGAACGGCTTTAACCAGGAGCGAGGTCCAGGGCTTCGGTAAGGGCCACGTAGCACCGTGCTGGCTGCCTGGTCACACGTGTCTCTGTGCAGGAGCGGGGATGCCCAGCACTCGCCTAACATGCAGGGTATCTCTTGGGAGACCCGTTAGGTCACGAGGGGCTGGAAGGGGCCTGAGGACGAGCCTGGCCGTCAGGGCTGCAAAGAAAAGCCTGGAAATGAGCCCGAGCGCAGCCGTGAGGCTCCCATGGGCTGGTGGTGACCATGAACGAAGTGATTGATTTTTTTTAATGCTCGTAGCAGGGAAACCGGCTGTGCCATTTGCAGGTATTTCCCTGTTTTTATAAAACATTGCTTCTTGAGCAGCTCTCTGGATATCCCCAAGCAGCATGAGCATGCACGGCCATGCTCACACACCCATCCTCTTCCTCACACCAGGTCCCTCCCCACCAAAGGCAGCTGCTGCTGCTCAAGAGGTGTTTTCCAGTGGCTCCGCATGATCCTTGGCAGGGGAAAAAGCAGCTCCTGGGGCTCAGAAAAAACCCAAAACCCTCAAAAACTCCCCCACCTCCAAGGTGCTTAACCCAGCCACGCTGAGGTCTCCCGCTTTTGGAGCCCGGGGAGAAACAGGGGCCAGAGGAAACCTAATAACTGCCCCGGGGCAGCCGAGCGCAAAGAGCTAGAAGAGGAGCTGGGTCCCTGGCTATGTAAATAAATGTCAAGTTATCTGATCACGCAGGCAATAAATAGAAACAGGAGAGCACGGCGATGGGAGCTGCATCCGCCCGGAGCGTCACTGCGTGGACGGGAAGGGTGGGATGCCCCGAGCCCGGGGAAGGGACGCGCAGGAGGGACTGGGGACGGAGCCGGGTTTGGTGATTTACAAGATGTGACAAGGCCAGCTGAAAATGATGGATAGGAGGTGGGTAACACCGCTCCCCAGCTGGGCTCCGTTGGTGTTAGCGGAGGGGAGAGGACGTTCCCAGCTATTTATCATTTTTCCCCAGGCCCCTCTAGGACTGTGAACACCCAGTGTCCAGCACACGCTGGGTGGGTTAACCCTTTCCAAGGATGCCTGGGGGTAAGTCTCTGCCGCCCGTATCCTGGCTACAGTAGGAGGGTGCGTTTTTGCTCTCATTTTCTGTTTCTGCCCCAAAGTGCCCGCAGATGGGGGGGATGCTGCTGCTCCGGGACAAGCAGGCAGGGGCTGGGTGGGCTGCAGCTGGGTGGAAAACAGAGGCTTCCCCTTTCCCCAGTTTTTTTTTTTCTTTTCTTTTGTGCCTGGGGTGCTGTGGGGGGAGCGCCTGTGTCAGGCAGGGTGGGCAGCACCGGGCAGGCTGAGATCGGCAGCTCATCACAGTAGTGACGGTGATGAGCCCCAGCGCCGGGAGGGCGGGCAATGGCAGGGGCAGCAGAAAACTGCGAAGGGCAGCTGGAGGCGCAGGGAACCCCCCCGGGACCTCAGGGGTTGCCGATCCCCCCCGCAGCTCCTCGGCCAGCGCCGCCTTATTAGATTTGGCAAAATATTACGGGAGTGTTTGGAAGGTTAATTAACACAAAGCACTGCAGCATGGGAACCCGGCGTCGCTGCTGGGTTAGCCCTCGGCCAGCCCAGTTCAGGCTGTCGAGCTGGAACAGGAGGTGCCCCGGCACAACGCGCCCAGGACCACCCGGTGCCTCTTTGCAGCTGCACGGTCTCCTCTGCGCAGGACCCTTGGAGCATCCCCGAGGCAAAGCTTCCCGGTTGTCCTGGCCCTGTAGGGAGCAGACAAATAAGAGGATGTGCTTCACCAGCGGGGAAACTGAGGAAGGAAGCTGCGAGGGGGGCTGGCTGCGTTGCGCAGGAGAGCTGGGCTGCGGCTCTGCCCGTACTCGGCAGATGCCACCTCGTCCCCCTGCCCAGGCGCTGCTTCTCACCCGATGTGAGACCCGACGACGAGATAAACCCACAAACAGCTCCTTATGGTGCACTTTGGGCAGCGCAAAGGCTTTTCCTACAACGTAATCTGTATTTAGAGGAAAACCCTGCACGTGGCAGCGGCAGGGTCTCCCTCAGCATCACCGTGCAGGAGCAGCTGTGGTGGGAGACGCTGGGTGCCGTCCCCAGCCTGGGGACGGAGGGACCCAGGGGCAAACAAAGCTGAACCGGAGCCGAGGTGCCGTTTGGGGCTGCGATACCAAACAGCCACGGCCACTGATCCCCCCCGGCTTCCCCTTGTGTGTGTCGGGGTGCAGCCGCAGAGCCGGTAACCCGACGCTCCCATTCCTGTCATGTTTTACATGGCCGGGCATGTGGTTATATTTTGTTTTGCCAACCTTTGCTTTCCCCAAAGGAGGGAATGAAAGGGCCAGTGTGCCGCCAATTTATTGTGCCTCCCGAGAGCCCCATGGCTGCCGAAAAAGCAGATGCCTTCTGCTTAATCTGGCCTGTTGCTATGTAAACCTCCTTCCTGCTTTGATGTCCCCTATAAATACCCCATGTGTTTCCAATAAACTGGCATTTTTATCACTGGAGCTGTTAAAGGCAGATCTGTGTCAGATTTGTCCCTGGGCTCGGCCGGGGGCTTGCTGGGGATAACCTCCCTGCCCTCGTAAAGGGGCTCATTGTATCTGGGAACGGGGGTCCGGGGCTGGGAGGGGACGTAGCTGCCGCGGCGATGGCACCTCTCCTGGGTCCGGTACGACGCTCCCAGGGGAATGGGGTGCTGTGCGGGTGCTGATCCTGCATCATCCGGGGCTGAACCCTGCGCCGGGACCACCACGGCCCCAGGGACCCTCAGGGCTTTGCCTGCTCGACCCGGGCTCCCCCTCGCAGCCTGGCTGCTCCAAAAGTGCCGCTCGCCCACGTTTCTTTCCAGTGTTTCTTGCAGGCGAGCAGGAACCCTGGGCTCCTTGGGGGTGATCTCAAGCATCTCTTGTTTTTCTTTTTTTATTTTTCCCCAGCCCATAATTTTGTGGCTTAAATGATGCGATGGCCAAAGGGTGTGCAGGGAATGCAACGCAGCATCCTTCCGTCAGGAGCAGCCCAGAAGCAAGGACCTCCCTTCTTTCTGTTCACATTATTTCACTGAGGTGTTAGGATGAGACCCCCCTCACCTGCTCACAGACACCTTCTTAATCTCCCTGTAGCTCCCCCCTGCCCTTTCGCTGATATAAATCTCTCTGACTATCACTGTCACCCAAGGACAGAGCACAAACGCCCCCGGCTCGGGGCAGCTCCTCCGTCACGTTCACGGGTCAGTCCCTGTCCCCTGCAGCGGGCGCTGCTGCCGCCGCTGGTGCTGGCAGCACGCGAGGCTTTGGGGTGCTCAGCCCTGACGGGGCGTCCCTGGGGGAGCCGGGTCGCAGCTGGAGCATCAGCCCCGCTCCTCTCTGCAGGAGGAGATGGCCTGGGGTGTCTGCAGAGGGGTGAGTAAAACCCCGCATACTGAGATGTTTGGGGACGAGTTCTGTGTGTGCTCTGGGGCATTGACAGCCTGTGACAAGGCCACTCGTGTGACAGAGCTGAGATGGACGTGTTTCCTGAGATAGCAATGGTCATATTTCAGGAGGGTGTTGGATACAGTCAAGGTTACCGTGGGTCTGGGTCTTCCCAAAAGCTCTGTGTGTCAAGTGTGAGCATTGCCATATGTTATCACTGTGCAAAATTCACCCTAAGAGACCCCGGTGGGGCAGGGGGCTCTGCTTTAAACCTTTCCAGCCCCGGATGCTCCTGCACTGTGGCTGCTTGCGGGATGTCAGCTCCTTCTTGTCCCCCCAGAGCTGCAGCATCCTCCTCCTGCCCCTGCATCCTCCCCTGGGGGTTTCTGCCCCTTCCGCTGCCCGGAGTTGAAGGTCTGGTTGTGCCTCTGCAGCTCCAGCATCTCCATCCCGATGCCGCACTGCACACGGAGGGCGCCTGGGTGGACCATGCCATGGGCACAACCGGCCCGAAGCTGAGCTCCCCATCGAAGTCCAGCGGCAACTGGGTTCCCAGCTGTGGGGCCAGAGACCAACATCTCTGCCCTGTTGGGAAACAGGGGGAGGGGTTGTTGTGGGGCTTTTTTTAATCCCTGTTTTGGCCTGAAATGTGGTGTCAGAAGCCTGGCTGATATATGCTGCAAAAAAAGGGGTCGGCAGCGCTGGTATTCTTTATTTTGACAGGGCAATGAAAGTGTTATGTAGTCGTGACGCCTCCCTGCTGCTCCACCCCCCTCGGCCTTTATCAACCTGAAAGAGCCCAGGATCCTATTTATAACCTAACCTGAATTGTGCAATGCATGGGGAAGGGGCCACAAAGAGCAGTGATTTATGAACGCGGAAAAAACAATGCAGACCCTCCACGCTCTCCCCCGGTCTGGAGGGGAGACCCCTTCACCCAGCCCCAGCGCTGCGGGGACGAACCCGGGGGGGTTGAAATGCCCCTGCTTGGTTTGCACAAGGTGGAAGCAGCCCCTGTGCTTGCTTTTGGGTTTGAGATGGGAAGCCAGAGCTTCCCGGGCCCCTGATCCCCTCCAGGCGCTAGAGCTGCTATATGGACCGAGCGACCTGCCCTGTCCTGATAGGGTTTGCAGCCCAGGCTACCTCTGCCCAGGCTCTTCTGCAACGCTGCTCTCCTCGAGATGTCCGCAAACATCTTTCTAAAATTATTTAATAGGGTTTATATTAATTACTTTGATAAAAGGTGCTTTCTGCTCGCACGTCAGGAGCGCTGACAGATTGCAAAGCCCCTCGTTACGGCGCGGGGGGAAGGGGAGGGATGACAGCAAAGCTTGTCTCTCCAAGGTCAAACCACTTCCATTCCTCACCCTTGCCTTTCTAATAACGCTGTCAATGAGCGCCGTCACCGGCAGCTTCGGGGGGAAGGAAGCTTGCTGTCAGGCTTGGCTCCATGCACAGGCACGCGTGGACATCCACGGCAGTGTCTGGGGGGTGGGTTTGGGGTGGCTGGGTGCTTCCCTCGCCCTGGTTAAATGCCTGATACCCGCCGTCATCAGTGGCAATTAAGCTTTTCAATATCCTTCTACAGCTGTGAGCAGTTCAGAGGAGCGCCCGGGCTGTCCCTTGCTGCACTGGGTCTGCGTGTGTTCCCTGTGCCGCCTGCCCTCCCGCACCCCAGCGCTCTCTTTGCGTTTCCCCTTTTTTCCCCTTTTTACCGATAGAAACGGGGGAGCAGCCAGGGAAGGGGTGGTGACGCTGGTGCCATCGATGGGCCTCTTACCCCTTGTACGTATATCAGGTTATTGCTGATGACATCTGAATTTGGCATTTGGAATACCTCCCTTCTGAGTTGTGACACATTGATGGTTGAAGCAACCCAGCAGGGTTTTGACTTTCCCTGCCTAATTACTGCCAGATTGCTTGGCCCCGTCCCCGCGCTCCCGAGGGACGCGGCTGCACGCGTGGGGAACCAGGCAGGGGCAGGCTGGGCTGCCCAGGCTCTCGTGAGCTTGGGAAAACTCACCCTCGGCCCAGCTTTGCCGTGACCAGGCTCTGCTGAGGAAGATGCAGCACTAGAATTAGTTTATTAGCGATTTCCAGTGCAAAAGTGTCTCTGGGCGGCACTAAGTGTTTCATTAAGGATGCTCTACCTGCGGGTGGAGATCTCCTCCATCTCCCCACCTCTGGACCTCCAGCCGGGCGTTGATGTGCTGGGTACCACCATCCACCGGTGTCGGTCCTCGAGCTCCCCGCTCCCGGCACAACCCCCGTGCTGCAGTTTCACGCCAAAGAGCTTAACGAGGGTGTTTCTTCTATCTTAACTAATTTATTCTCGTATACATCGAGGTCAGCCAGGGTGCAGGGCACTGCAACTGGAGTGAGAAAAGCTCTTGACAACAGAGATCTTGCTCTGCTTTCCGTCAAGCGTCAGCCCCGCTGCCATCAGCGTTTCCCTTTGGTGTCGGAGCCAAGCCGCCGGCCGGGGATGCGGCACCTCCCTGCTGCGGGCGTGGATTCGCAGGGGAACGATGCTGGGGACTGGCTGCCTGCGTGTGCCACGGCCGCGTTTTGGTGAGCTTTGGTCTTTGCCCGGAGCAGAGGGGTAAAATAATAGTAAAGAGGTTTTTAAGAGGCAGCTGCTTGCAGGGGCTTGTTGGGAGAAAAGCAGATCCAGGTGCTGCACTCAACCAAGCGTGAAAAATAGCGAAGGGGAAGGGAGCGGGCTGTTGACTGTGCCGTGGTCGCCCGGCTTTCGCTGTGCAGGGGAGACCAAGAAGCTCACCTTGTGTGCCCAGGCACTGGGGATGGGAAGAGTCAAACTGGCCGGAGAGGTGGGATGCGGCTGGCTGGCTGGGAGACCCTGGGGATGCGAAGACGTGGTGGAGCTGCTGGGCATAGCTGCTCCGCGCCGGCCAAGCTGCCCCGGCACGTTCCTCCCTCCCCCTTCATGCATTTGTACGAAGGGGTTTTTGACCCCACTCACCCTCATTGCCCTGCAGAGGGAAGAGAGGCTTGAGGTCCTGCATCTGCCTTTTGAAATACACCCACCGGTGTTCCTACCACCTGGGCCGGGCCTGCGACTTCGCCTACCTGTGATCCCTTTGGTTTGTGGAGCTGGTATCAAACTGTATCAGGTGGTAAATGCTGCCATCCTGGGTGCTGGGCCAGCGATCGCCTCCGCAGTCCTCTTCTGCCCCACCACAGCCTCAACTCGGAAGAAAAGCTTCATCTCACTGGGTTCATGAGAAAGAAGAACCAAATCTGGACTTGCATAAGCCTGGAAATATTGGTGTTTTGTCTTAAATTCAAGAAATGTTGGGACTGGTAGAAATCCACCCTACATCCATGGCTGTCTTCTTCCAAAACTGAGCCAATTTTAGGGCGCGGAGCTGTAGCCTTCAGCTTTACGACTTCCTTCATTGAAATCCTGTTCTTCTTTCCTGGTTTTGGAGGTCAGTAGGCACATCCATGATGTGCTTGAAGTCCTGCTCCCTAACCAAAAGGCTTGCATAAAGTCAAGATGCTCCTCAATGGAGACATTCAAAATGCCTGTAACAATGCCCGCCCAGAGTTCATGTTTCATTGTGTGTTGATTTATCATCCCTTGAGTTAATTATTGACCTTAGCTTTGCCTTGGTCAATATTTACCTCCCCAGGTCAATAAATCTTGACGTTCACCTCAACAGAAGTCAATATCTCCTTAGTGTTTATCTATTCCTTCTGTTGCTAATTTTGCTGAAAGCTTTTATTTATTCCTATAAAGTGTGCTCTCTTGGCGCAAGGCCTGCTTGGAGAGGAGCAACCTTTGTTTATCCACTACGGACAAAGCCTTTGCTTCTCTAAGATGGCTCACGTGGGACATCATGGACACAAACCGTGGGTGGCATCACTCCAGCAGAGGCGGGACACCGCTTCCTTTCATCCAGCTGATGAGATCCAGCCAATTTTCAATCATCAGCAATGCTGGGTTTTATGGTGGGGCTGAGTGTTTTCCTGGGACCACAGCCTGGCTGCAGAGAAGACCACATGTTCCTGTCAGCCAGGCTTGGAGCTGGTCAAATACGGGGGCAGGAGGAAGAAGAATCACAATTTATCCTCAAATATTTATGGAAAGTGGGGCCAGCTCTTGGGGACATCAACCCTGCTGTGCTGCTTGGTCCTCGAGCGTCGCAGGCAGCTTGTGGGTGCCACTCTCACGACCCCAATCCTAATGGAGGATGCTCAGGCGTGGTAGGGATGGGTGAGGGAGCTGTGATTTTAAACATGTTATTTCTGTGGTCTGGATGATCCTCTCCTCTGAGTACAGCAGCACTGGGGTCTAAATTGTTCCCTGTTCCTGTGTGTGGGCGCAGGAACACCCCATCATGCCCTCAGCCTTGGCCAGGCAGGGGTCCGGGGGTCCTCCCAGGCGATGTCTCTGCCGCGAGAGCCTGCCTTTCCCTTCTTTCCGTTAAATGGAATTAGATTAATTGCTGACGTGTCTATATGCCACTGTCCCCTCTCCTTTTGATTACCCCCATGACAAAGATTAATTGGAGTTGCTGTAGGAGGCTGTGGGTGTGAGGAGGGTGCGAGAAGTACTTTTGATGTGGGTATGAGTGGGCTACGTACAGTGCCAGGAGCCTGGACACCTCCTGTGAGCTCCGGCTGTGCCGTGGCCAAGCATCCTGGCCACCATCAGCAGAAAAGCCCCCAAACCCATGCAGGCACAAACCAACCCATAGCTCCTGGGAATCCTTCTCCCCCCAGACACCAACACAGGTGGGTACGGCCACTCTTCAGGCGATGCTTGTCCACGGCGGTGCCGTGTGGGCAGCACTGGCCCTTCGGTTCGGAAGCAGAACCACCTCCCCATCACCTTTTGCACCAATTTTCTGCCAGCGCAGCCCAAATCCCAGCCTTCTTTTAGCCAGAGAGGGTACCGAGGAGGACCTTGGCCAGGATGAGATTTCTGTTTCCTCAATAGTGCTGAGCAGTGGTGGGGGTGGGAGCGGGGTCTTCCCATCCCAAGGGCTGGTGGTGGGACACGTTGGCTGGAGGTGGTGGTTTCACGGATTTCCCTCGCTTATCCCTAGTGCCATCTTCAGAGTCTGGGCTCCCAGGTCCAGGGTAAGCTCTGATAAATGCTGGATTCTGTAGCGTTGGATGTGGCCAGAGACTTTGTCTTACAGTCATCTGATTTGGGAATAAACCTCTGCTCCTCTCCTCTCATTGCATGTCCCTTTGCCCACGAGGACCCCCCGACATAATCCCTAATCTCTCTCCCTCTGTGAGGAGAAGAGGGGAATAACCTCCATCTCTGTGCTCCTGCCTCGAACTTTTAATATTTTAATTGAGTGAATTGACCTGGAGTAGTCTATTGAACTCTGCCTGACCTTTTAAATAACAGGTCAAGGATTTAGCTTTGCAGTGCTGACCCCTTCCCTTATCTGCTAATACTGCTCCTCTCTCAATTAGCTGCCGTCCCCGCGACCCAGTGAAGTTGGGACCACTTTGCAGGCGTCAGCGTGGCTTCGTCCCTGCACGCGTGGGTAACGCCGCGCGGCGCCCACCTCCGCGATTCCGAAATGGGGATTGCTGAGGCCCCCTTGGGGTTTGCCGTCGTTGTCCTTCAGCATCCTTGTTCAGGGGCAGGCCTCCAGGCAGGGATGTCCACCAGCGCACCAGCACCCAAAGAAATCTTCGTCCTCATCTATTGATTGGGAGAATGGAGGCGTGGCAGAAGGAAAAGCAAAGATGAATCTGCTGTGAGGGTCCTGTAGCATCTCCAGCCTCACCGGCCACGTTGAGGAGACTGCAAGGGCACTTTCCTCATTTCCCCAGATGTCATAGGTCATCAGGAGGAACAGCCTGAGATCCCACCTGCCACGGTGGCCCGAGGGAGGTGACCCCTTTGGACCAGCTCGAGCGGCTGGTGTGGCCCAGCCAGAAGGTCCTTCCTCAGGTCAATAGTGGAAAACACTTACCAGGAGAGTCATGTCATGCTGAGGGTTGTAAAAGGGCCTCTTTTTTTTGGCATTTCAGCAGACCTGGGACACGGAACCCTCCACAATCACGTCAGCTCGAGCAAGAGGTCCTGTGCCATGAGCTAACACAGCCTCTGCAGGTCCCTCCTGCTCTGCACGCCTGGGCAGCTCTCTCCTGTGCCCAGAAGACAGACTCAGGTCCAGATGAACCATTGCGGGTTTTGAACCTCTCCACATGGCCCCTTGTTAGAGGTAGAAGCCTGTTCCTCGGGCCGTGGCCGGCCGTGGTCATGCCACCCTCTCCCATCCAACGCAGCTGGCTTGTCCATCTGCCCGGCGAGGTGGCTGCTGCCTTCACAGGGAGCATCATTTAACTTTTATGGGGATCCAAGGGGGCCAGCGAACAAATGTAAAGATTTGTAAACCCATAAAACCCTGCCTGGTCCAACTTTGTCTCCACGAGAGCCCAGCTTGGAGAGCAGCCCTGGGTTACCCAGCCCTGTTAAATTAGCACTGGGCTCTGCATTCCAGAGTATAAATATCTGCCATTGTAGTGCTGAGGAATGCAAGCGCGTTGGAGTCTAAAATTAAAGAGCTGGGACGAAGGCATCTCGGGTTACCAGAAACAAGACTCCATTGTGCTCCCGTTGGGGCTTCGCCTTGGTGCAGGGAAGTGGGCTGTGAGTGTTTAGAAACCGCCTGGGTTAAATGCAAGGGGTGAACTAGCCTTTAATTACAAAATTTTGATACGTATCTTAAGTTGAAACCCCCCCCCGATTGCTGCTCCGGAGGGCAGGGTGCCCCACCAGGCGCTGGGTGCAACGTGCAGAGGATGCTCTGGAGTTCTGCAGCATTTTCCAGGGGCTTTTCTATCGCCCATGTGGGATGCTCTGGTATCCCGTCCCCTTCTCCTGCCTCGGCTCTCCACATCTTTAAGCACACGCTTAAATGAAGCCCCTCTGAGACTCAGCGTTAACTCGCACCCCGTGCCCGTGTCGCAGGGAGGAATGTGCTGCGAGCCCCCATCCCTGCACTTGGCCCCCTCCGCGCCCACCCTTAAGCGCAGCCGTTGCTCATGTCGCTCCGCTCTGTTTAACACGCGGAGCCAGAGGTGCTCGGCTGGTGTTTACTGGCCATGAGGCCACTTGTGCAGAGGAATTTCTGGCCCCTGGAAAAAAACTGGTGCAGGGAAAATTAGTGCCTTTTTTTTTTAAATGATACTTTATATTCTGCAAAGGAATGGGTCGGAGTGGGGTTGTGCTGACATTGCTCTAGGGATGCACGGTTGTGTTTGACCTCCTGGGGTTCTCTCTGCTACGGCAGTGCTGAGGGAAGCCCCGTCCTGGCGAGTTTTGCCCGGCAGCTACATGGAACCAAACCCTTCAGGAGAAAATCTCCGTTTCTCACTTCAGACACAAATGTCTTGTTGGCTGAAAATAAGGAATAGGGCTAGAAAGAAGACAGGAGTCAGGTGGGTGAAAGGAGAGAAAAAGGCAGAGTTGCTGATTCTTTGGTATTTTGCTCCACTAGTTTTAGTCAGGATGCAGTTCTTCGGAAGCGGGGGGTGACTCGGAGTGTTATTTCTCTGTGCCTGGTGCAGCTTTCGTGCCTCTTGCTTTTGCTCCTACTCCCAGCTCCTATTTCCAAGCACCCAACGCTGCCGAGGGGCGGCCGTGGAACATGCAGCTCATGGGGACGCTGGAAGCGGTCTTGGGGTGTAGCAAGCTGCAGGGAGAGCCACGATTCTCCCTGCCTTTGATGAGGGTTTCACTTCACATCTTGCCCTGAAACTGGCAGTTGTTGGCAGTGTGGATGGGGGCCGGCACGGCCACGGAGATGCCGGGTCCCCCTTTGCAGAGGGTCCAACCACCTCCTTTTAATCCCACCCGCGAGCGTGGGCTTTGATTGTGGTTTCAGACCCATATGCCTGCTCAGTGAGCACGGTTCGTGACGCAGAAAAAACACAGAAACCTCAGTAAATATGGAGCTGTTTCCTGTTGCCGCCGCGGTGTCCCCTGAGCAATCAATTTATGGCCCCTAAAGCTCCTCTAAGTGGATTTAGCCTCTCAAGATAAATCTTTCCCCTTTGTGCGTGCAGAGCGCGGCCCCGGTTCTGCAGCCACTGTTGCTAAATCGGGCGTTCGGGGGGATTAAACCCTGCAGCTGGACCCCCAGCCGAGGCCGGCATCGGTGGCAGCGCCGAGCCTGGTGGCAGCAGCCGCTCTGCTGGGTCCATGCAGGCAGCTCATCCCCAGACCATTCTCATAGTCATGGGACTTTTTTTTTTAATTAAGGGGACACATTTCCCCTGGGGTAAGATCTTAGGGCTGAATTATGATTTTCCTTATACAAATGGACTAAACAGAGGTCCTGGAAGTCCTCTCCCTGCTCCCCTCCGCTGCCTCACAGCAGAGATAAGCCCACGAGGACCCTCCTCGGGCTGGACTGGGATCCTTGAATCGTCGTGTTTAACCCCGGGGGGTGCTTTAAGTAAATAAAGCTGCTAATGGACCCTCTGCCTTCTCCATCTCTGCCCGGTTCGGTGCGAGCGGGGTCCTCGGGCTGGGGGCGATGCCCTGGGGCTCGTGGCTTGCCCGCCGTGCTGCTCCCCTTCTGCAAAGGGGGGACCGGAGGTCTTGAACCTCTGGGGGAGCGAAGCAGATGGCCCGTGGTTATTTCTTCCCCTCCGTGGCGGAAGGGAAGGGAACTGAGGCAGTTTCACCTCTCGCCGGGGAGGAGGAGCTGGGTTTAATTGCAAACGGGAGCGGGGATGCTCGGGACAGGGGACGCTCCCCAGCCGCCAGCAGCGCAGCCCCCGGCTCCAGCCTTCTGCTTGCGCTGGGCTGGAAAAAGCCCTATTAGCTACACGAATTTTAAGCACAACCAGATGTGGGAGATGAAGCTGTTAAACTCCTTTTGTGCTCTCGGTGGAGGCTGAGGGGGGGGTCCCGGGCCCCCGCACCACCCTGCACCCCCTCCACTGCTGTTACTGAAACCAGAGGCTTCACTCGGGCTGGGGAGGGGACGGTGCGGCTCAGATATTTCACATGTGACAACTCAGGGAGTCTGTCATTGCTAAAACCAAGACTAAGGCTTGTTCCACATGCTCCTTCCCCAGTTTTTGCATCTTTACAGGCATCAACTCCTCCAGAAACGCGGTGCAAGCTTTTTATAAACAGGAGACCCATTTCCAAGAGGCAAACTGCCAATTTCTGGAAGCAGAAGGGCTTTGCTTTCCGAAAGCACGTGAGCAGAAAGCTTGTCCCTGTTAGGAGTCGGTGCGCTTTTGATCTTGTCACTGGGAGCAGGTACCCCCGAATCCCGGGAGAGAGCATGAGCAGCGAGGATCTGCCGCTAGTAAATCAGCAGCTCTCTGTAATTTTATGTAACGTTAATAAATCAGACAAATGAAAATAGCTCGAGCCTTGTAAGGCATAAATCAACCTTCCGCTCTGGCATGGTGCTTTAAAATAATTTGTAGATTGATGGTTGTCTGGCTGAATGAGGGAGTTGGGGGCCTGGGAAGATTTTTAATGACCGCTGCGGTGCAATGTCTCCCTGGGAAGTGTCCCAGCTCCTCCCCCCCTTCCCACTTTGCCAGAAGCGGCTCCAGGGGAACTGGGAGATGGCTGCGGAGCTGGGAGCAGAGGGAGAGGTCCAAACCGGCCGCCCCGGCACCACCGGACATGTGGCCCGCGGGCCCTGGGTGCCCTTCGCTGGGATCGGTGGCTTTTGTGCTGCGATGAAGCTGAGGTCCCCCGGGCTCTGGGTATAAACTCGATGGGACCAGGTCACCGTCTTGGCATGGCATCCTGCCGGCCCAGGGTCCGTGCCCCCATCACGGAGGGCTGCGAGGGTCTTGGAAGAGGAAAAAGCAGCGGGAGACGTGCAGCTTGGCAGAGCGTCTCACGCATCCTCCAAAAGCGTTGCTGGCTGAAGCGCAAGGGACCCACCAGACCTGCTTCCAAAAATCCCACCGCCTTGTCCTTCCCTGCCCTCCCCGGCAGCTCCCGCGGGCGCACCGTGACGTAGCCGCTCCGGGGACGCACCGGCATTGCCACGCTGCTGGCTGCTGCCCCCGCGGGCACGGCGCTGGCTCTGGCAAATGTCTCTGTGTGCCGCGAAGCACCGTGATGCGTTTTGTCGCCAGGGGCGTGTTCAGAGCAGGTCGGGCACAAAGCGTCCCAGGGACAAGGACCTCGCTCTTGCCTTAGCAGCAACCCCAGGATGATGTTGGCATCAAACCTGGGGGAAAATACTCCTTTTTTCAGTTTGTTTCTGCCGCTCGTTTCTGTCTGGGTTTTAATTTCTGGGCTCTGCATTGCTGTGCTCCCTGCCCTGGCAGGTCCCTTGGGGTTTTGGGGCTGGTGCCACAAGCGTTAGCATGGGTTCAGGGCTCCCGGGTTTGTCCCTGCCTTTACCTCTTGCTGGTGGGCAACCATTTAATGCTTCTTGGCCTCATTTTCCCCATCTGTGCACTGAAAATAATATTCCTTCCTAAGGGCACTGACTCCATTAACCGCTGTTTTCAATTAGACCTGGCCTAAACCCAGATTCTGTAACTGGTTATACTGGCACAACTGGTATCCTTCACCTGCATTCGCAGGCTTGATGCTCACCACCGGACCGAGCTGGATGTCACCAGCGGAGCTCTCAAACTTGCCTGAATCCGTGCCGGCACCCGGCCGTGCTCAGGCCCCTCCGCAGCTGGTGTTGGCAGACGCCCGGTCGGGGCTCAGCAGAAAGCCACTCTCCCCACCACAGACCCCTCGGCTCTCACCCATCCAGCTGCCCCGGCCCCGGGAGAGATCGAGTGCAGGGTTCGTGTGAGGTTTTTTTTTGCGGTGCTGCATGTTTTACTGCTTTTGGAGGTGTGAAGAGTTAAGTGCTCGGCTGGAGGGCGGTGGATCAGGGTAATTGCTCCCTGACACGAAGGCAGCGTGTTCCAGCAGGATAATCCGCTCTGCCTGCGGGTTTTTTTCTTGTGCACGGGGCTTCCAGAGGGATCCCGGGTGCTCAGGGGGTCTCAGACCCCCCGAAAGCAGCTGTGCATTTCCCAGCCGTCCCGGCGAGGGGTCCCCTTGGCTGATGAGCAGCCAGTCCCTCGGGGTCCCCATGGCTCTCAGCCGGCCCCCAGCCCCAAACATGGCACAAAGTCTCCAGCACCTGAGGGCTAAGCTCTGCCTGCAAAGCGGGGCCGGGATCAGAGTCTCCCTACAGCACTCTTCGTCCCGATGTGATGATTCACAGGGATGCGGCTGCCTGCCATGTTGCTGCCGGCGCCGCCGGGCCGTAAGCTGTCGTTCTGCTCATTTTTAAGAGCTGAAACAAGCTCTTATGGAGCATTGAAGCAAGTCCTGGCCCAGTGTCCCATCTCTGGCATCTCCCCTCCGGCTGAAGCAGGTCTAAACCCCATCCCAACATCCAGGGATGAGCCATGACCATTTCAGCTCACCCTCTCACGGATGCGTGGCCAGATTTTAAACCCTTTGCAGCAGGAATTTATAGCTCTTCCCAATCCCTAGGGAAGGAGGACATTAAATAATTAGAGGCCTCTTCAATTAATGCCTCTCGCTTGGCGTCGGGCACTTTGAGTGCCTCAGCCCCGCTCCCGGCACAGCTGCTCCCGCCCCGGGAAGCGCGAGCCGAGGCAGGGAGATGCCACCCCTCTGTGAAGGGGCAGAAAGTATTGGCCATCACATGTCCAAAACCCGCAGCCCTCGGATTATCATATTTTGTCGTTAAACCCTAATGTGAGCTGTGGAATGCCAGCTTCCCTGTGGGAGAAGAGAAACCCCAGTGTTTTTAAGAAGAAGGTGTCAGCACGGATTTTTGCTGATGGTTTCTATTGCTGATCAAACAGAGAAATAATTAACGAATTCAGACTTTTGATTAGGAGTTTATTTTTTAAAGGAATCATGGGGAGTGATTAGTGAAAATAAATTGCGTGACCCCGCGGTTCCCATCCAGCGTTTCCTTGGCTAATGAGGTGAGTTTGAACTCTGCAAGCAGGGCTAGAAATCCGGCTTCCCAGTTTAATAAAAGGCAGCTTATACCTAGTGAAACCGGAACCACAGTAAATGTCAGGCTCATTTTATAGCTTGCTAGGATTAGTATCGTTAGATACTGTTTTCAGGACAGCAGCGCCCAGATGCACACAGCCAGAGCAATGGTCCTGTGAGGCCGGGAAGTCCCGGCCCTCGAGGACCCACTGCTGGAGCCTGATGGATGACCATGGGATTTAATCAACGTGGTCGAGAGAGGTGGATGGTTGGCATCGCCTCGGCAAGCTGCCTCCCAGCAGCACCTTCACGGGACCCTCGGTACCGTGAGATAGCACCAGAACCAGCCAGGCTTGATCTTTTTGGCCAATCCCCAGCCCTGCTTTGCATCTCCCTACCTCTATCCAGCAACAGCCGCTCCGGCCGTGCATCGCACCGCATGTGCCTGTGCTGGCTCCGAGCCACACGCCTTTACCCAAGCACTCGTCTCCCGGAGGGTTTCAGCGCTCCTGTAAGACGGTGGGGAAATGATGTGCGTGTTCTCCACTCCCCGGTGCCCGCAGCTTGCGGTGAGCACCGCAGCTGTGTCGCAGGGAGGGGATGCGGGTGAGATCTGGGCAGGGAGTGGGGAAGGTGGCGTTTTTGTTCCAGCAGCAGCTCCCCAGACGCGCTCTGAGCTTCGTTGGGTGCCAGACTGGGATGGTAAAACCCTGAGAACGCTGGGAGGGTGAGGCTCAGCCAGAGCCGGCGCAGCCTGCGGGTGAGCCGGCCGGGGGCACCGGGTGCATGGTGCAGGTCCCGGCGCGTCCGGCAGGCCCAGGGCCACGGCATTTGCCGGTTTTTGGTCTCTTACTGCAATCACACGGAAAAAATTCATTCCCGGCTGCTGTCATTTGGGCTGCTCCCTCCGCTGGTGGGTGAAGAGAAGGGACTCATGCAGGCACCCCTCAGGGATGCAGCAAGGAGCCGAGTTCATGCCTTTTCCTACTGAATGTAGAAGAGCCCTGGATGTCCCTCCTGGAGCACTGGGTTTCCAGGAAAAAACAGTGGTGGATGCAGGGGTGGGTGGTTGTCCTGGGGACACACACACATGGTTTTTAGGCATTTTCCCCTAATAAAAAAATTCAGTGGTGGACCTAATATGGGAACCTCCAGCGCCTGGTGGGTTTCTACCAACATGGGAAGGGTGGGAAACCCCAGCCAGGTTGCTGGGTGGCTTCTGCAGGAAGCAGTGACACATAATCCCTCTCCTAAATCTAAGCCGGAGAAGAACTGAGCCTCCAGTGTTTAAGTGCCACGTCCATGCGCGCTCCCGGCACTGAGCAGGGCTCTGCGCGTGTTAAATAACGGCTTCTGCTTTGTCACACCCAAATTAGAAAGCACAATGGTGCATTGTTGCAGCTGGGGGAAGAAAAAATGGGATTTTATTTGGATGTAAATAAGCCGCACTATGAGAATTGAAGGTGGGATCAAAACGTGCTCGCAGATGGGGCGATGCTTGGAAGCGGCAGCCGGGAAAGGACCGACAAGCTGCCAGGGTTCGCCTCCACGGGAGAACCCCAATTAATGAAACTGCATCAAATCGCTCAGGCCAACACAAGGCCCTGTCCGGAGCCGTCCCTGCGAATGTCCCATGTTGTGCCCTGAGCCAGCGGTGTCTGGAAGTGCTCCCATCGTGGGGCTGGGGCGAGGACGACAGCCACGGGACGCTGGGGCATGGACCCCTGCCCACGCCGTCCCCTCGCCGTGCTCTGCCCGAGCAGGGCTGCCCGGCTCTCAGCTTAAAATCTGATTAATTTGTCCTTCCCAGGTTTTTCTCAGGCCGGCTGGAGGAGCGGTGTTCCCGCGCGTGGATTGCAGCCACGTTAAAACAAACAGCGCACCGGGTTTGGCTGCTGAGCTGCGTCGCTTGCGGACCCGGGCTGGTGCAGGCAAAGGCTGCCTGCAGCTCTGATGCCTGCCCGAGAGCAGGCAGCGCTCGCCTGCTCCTGAAAAGAAAAATGTGTCATAATCCCTGAGGGATATGACACAACAGTCGTGTGAGGGAAATAACACCGTAATGTGATTGCATCGGGGAAGAGCCTGAGCTGGTTAAATAAAATGAAGCAGGGGTTTGGAGAGCAAAGGCGAGGTGGCTGCAGGGTGTTCTTGGTGCCAACCGGCCCAAAGAAGGTGAATTTTTGGGCCTGGAGAAGGGAGCGCATCTCCCCACTGCCCCAGCCCAGCTGATCCCGGGCAGAGCGAAGACTATGTGGGTCCAGAGAGTTTTTGGTGGGGTGGATAATGCCTTAATAAATGGGTTGTCCTGTGGACGCCTCCCATTGACACAGTATCCTTGGGGCAACTGTTTTATTTTTGCACGGTAAACTAATAGTAGGAAAGTATTCCAGGTATTTGGGATTCCTCTGAGCGCGGTTCAGCAGCTGAGGACCCAGCCCACGGCTCCCCACAGGCCGCAGCTGGGTCCTCGGGGGTACGGGCAGGGCCGGAGCCAGGGTGCAGGCATCGGGGTGCAGGGGTCAGGGGGCTGGGGGGCTGGGGGCCAGCATGCAGGGATATTGGAGGCAGGTGTAGAGGGGGGCAGGGGTACAGGGTGCAAGGGGTCGGGGTGCAAGGATGCTGGGGTAGCAGGATGCTGGGTGCTGGAGTGCACGGGCGCTAGGATGTAGGAGGCTGGCATGCATGGGGGCTGGGGTGCAGGGCAATGAAATGCATGGGGGCTGGGGTGGATGGGCACTGTGATGCTGGGGTACAGGAGGTTGCGGTGCATGATTGCAGGAGAATGAAATATGTTGGGGCTGGGATCCTGGGGTGCTAGGATGCATGGGTGCCTGGGCATTGGGATGCTGGGGTGCATGGGTCCATGGGTCCATGGGCACTGGGGTGCTGGGTCCCTGGGGGTCGAGGTGCATGGGAACTGCGATGCTGGGGTGCAGGGCATTGGGGTGCATGGGGGCTGGGATGCTACGGTGCAGGAAGGCAGGGTGCATGGGCACAGGGATCCTGGGTCCCTGGAGGTCAGGGTGCCTGGGCACTGGGATGCTGGGGTGTCGGGGGCTGGGGTGCATGGGCACTGGGATGTTGTGGAGCATTGGTGAATGGCAACTGAGATGCTGGGTCCCTGGGGGTCAGGGTGCCTGGGCACGGGGATGCTGGGGTGCATGTGTGAATGGGCACGGGGATGCTGGGGTGCATGGGCACTGGGATGCTGTGGTGCATGGGTGAATGGGCACGGGGATGCTGGGTCCCTGGGGGTCAGGGTGCCTGGGCACTGGGATGCTGTGGTGCATGGGTGAATGGGCACGGGGATGCTGGGTCCCTGGGGGTCAGGGTGCCTGGGCACTGGGATGCTGTGGTGCAGGGGTGAATGGGCACGGGGATGCTGGGTCCCTGGAGGTCAGGGTGCCTGGGCACTGGGATGCTGGGTCCCTGGGGGTAGGGGTGCCTGGGCACGGGGATGCTGGGGTGCATGGGTGAATGGGCACTGGGACGCTGTGGTGCAGGGGTGCCTGGGCACTGGGATGCTGGGTCCCTGGGGGTAGGGGTGCCTGGGCACGGGGATGCTGGGGTGCATGGGTGAATGGGCACTGGGACGCTGTGGTGCAGGGGTGCCTGGGCACTGGGATGCTGGGTCCCTGGGGGTCGGGGTGCCTGGGCACGGGGATGCCGCGACGCGGGGTCTGGGCCGCCCGCTCCCCCGCTCCGCCTTTGTGGCGGTCCGGCCCCGGCCAGGCAGCGGGGCCGGAGCGGAGGCCGTGCCGGCCCCACCGCCGCGCTCCCGGCGGGGCCGCCGCCGCCTCCTCCCGCCCGCCCCCGCCGCGGCCGAGGGGCCGCCCCGCACCGCCCCGCCGCCCCCCGCCCCGCTCCGCCCCGCCGCGGCGCAGGGGCGGGCCGTGGGCGGCGGGCGGGGACCGGCCCCGGCCCCGGCCCCGGCCCCAGCCCCAGCCCCAGCGCCGGCCCCAGCCCCCGCCGCCCGCGGGCCGCCGCGCCGCCCCGCATTGTCCGGGCGGCAGCGGCAGGATGCGGCGCCCCGCACGGCCGCCCGCCGCCGGGCTGCGCTAGGGCCCGCCGGCATGAGGAGGTGAGTGCGGGGCCGGGGGGGCGGCCGGGGGGGCGCTGCGGGGATGCCCCGCTCCGGGAGGCGGAGGAGGAGGAGGAGGAGGAGGAGGAGGAGGAGAAGGAGGAGGAGGAGGCGGCTCCCGCCCGCCCGCGAGCCGCCGAGCCCGGGTTTTAGGGAGCAGCAGCCGGATTCGGGGCTGCGGGGCGCGGCGGAGGGGCCGCGGGGGGCTGGTGCTCCCGGTAACCCAACCCCTCCCGGGGGCCGGGGCATCCCCCGCCGCCTTGGCCTTTGCCTCTCTCCTCTCCCTCCTTTCCCCCAAAAAGGGTGCAGGGAGCCCAGGGCAAACGTGCTCATGACATGAGCCTGCTCGGCCGGGAGCCCGCCCGGGGAGCGCAGCGGGCAGCTCCCACGCCCGGAGGGGTGCTCACGGCAGGGGGACCGTCTGCCCACCCATCCACCCACCCACCCACCCAACCACCCGTCCACCCACCCAACCACCCATCCACCCATCCACCCAACCACCCATCCATCCGTCCACCCATCCATCCGTCCACCCATCCATCCACCCAACCAATCACCCACCCACCCATCCACCCACCCACCCATCCACTCTCCCACCCACCCACCCACCACCCAGGAACAATGCGCGCTCCCCTTGGCCGCTGTCGCACGTCAAGCGCACGCTGGAGCGCTCGCCTTCAAAACAGTCGTGGCGTTGAGGAGCCGATGGCGTTTTTTAATTAGGAGATTTGCCCCAAAGGTCCTTTTGTTTTTCTTTTCTTTGAAAGTGCTTTTTCCACTCTGGGGACAAAAGGCACTTGGGGAAAAAAACGAGAAAGGTTATTAAATAGCTTTGTACTGTGTCCTCCAGCGTCAATTCTCCTGGTTTCAGAGACACCGTGTGCTGGTTTACATCATTCCTAGTTTCACTCTGGGATCGCAAAAATGAACATTAATTGGATCCCAGTTTTGCAACAAACTGATTTCAGGGGTGCGAATGTGCTGAATTGAATTCATAAGAGAACTTGGGTGCGCGCATGTTTTTTTGGATGCCTGCTCTCTCTGGAGGGTGCGTGAATACAATAATAATGGCTCAGAATTGATTTACTGATCCCCTGCGTGGGAATTGCTGAGGTTTTTCCCCCGGTTTCCTTCCAACGCGCGCCCCACCAGCTGGGTCGCCGCTCCGGCGCGCGGCCGGCGATGACAGGGAGCCGCGTTTGCCGTTCCTGGATGCCAGCGTGCGGCCCCGGAGCCTGTTTGTTCTTAGAGGTGGTTCTGAATTAAACATTTCTGCGGGGGCTGAGGCCCAGGAGTTGTTTATCACATTAAACATTTGTTTTAGCTCTCTTTAGCAGAAGTGTGTTGACATTTTCTCTTGGGGGACTGCTGGGGATAATGAATGGCATGTACTGTATTGTGTTCCTCGGAAAGCCGCAGGGTCCTGCAATAACATAAACACCCAGGGCTGAATTCATCCCAGATCTGAGAGGAATGGGCTTAGTGTTTACATCAGTGCTGGTCCTGAGCCGCAGCTCGCATTTAAAGTTTATTATTGATTACGAAAACATCCCTGTTAATACTTGTCAGATATATATTTTTTAAAAATTTTATTGCCGACAGCTGCAGTTTCACTCCCGGCTCCGTGCTTTAGCTGCAAAGCTTTCACGGAGGAGAAGGAGTGAGCCGGCTGGGTTTCGGGGCGCCGGGCCCCGGGGGGAGCAGCCGCGGGCTCTCCCTGCTCACAATTCGTTTTCCCCGGAGCGGGGAAGGGTTTCGCAGCCGCCTTTGTTCTCCCGCGGAGCCCCCGCCGCATTCTTCCCTTTTGCCATTATCATTTTGGTTAAACAGAAAGGCAAGTTGTGTACCATATGGATCATGTTAACAATTGCTTATCTGGAGCTGGTGTTTTCTCCTCCCTCCCTTTCCCCCGGCCTTTTTCTCCCCTCTGAGGTCTGGGTTGGGGCTTTAACAGCATCTCAGGTTTGGTGCTGGTTTGAGGCTGTCCCGTAACCCAAACCTCTCCCCGTGAGTCCCGTCAGAGCTAATTCCCCAAGTTAAAACGTGGAATAAATGCTGAGAAATCTCCAAAGCGGGTTTCCGCGGATGCTCTGAAATACAGAAAGCAGTTATTGAAGAAACCAGCGTGTCTGCGTTCATAGACTCCCGCCTCCGGGCAGCGACGGGCTTCTCCCCCGGTGCAGCTGAGGCGCCGTTTGCCTTTATTGAGGGAGGAGGTCGATGGCCAGGAGATGATCCCGATGCCGCTTTGCTTGTTTGTACAGACTGACACAAGCAGGGGCCGTGGTTTTCCCAAATCCCCCATTCGAGCTGCTCCCAGAGCTGCTATCGAGGTGCCTGAGAAAGTGGGCTGAAAGTTTTGAGCCCTCACCCCACGTCCGTCGTCCGCTCCAGGGCATTTCAGTAGCCGCTGGGGGAAAAAAAAAAGAAAAAGGCGGTTAGTTTGGGTGCCCAAATACAGATGCGAGGGCCTAACCTTAGGCCAAGGGAGTGGCCATCGGGTCACTTAATTCACCTCCTCCTTCCCCCGCGGAAAAAGTAAACACAAAAGCCTCTGGGAGGGTTCGCCTCCAAAGCCGGCATCGCATCCTGCAACAGCGCCAGCGGATTGGAAGGAATGGAACGATTCCGCACGGCACATCGTCCCCTCCGTCACGCCGGCATCTCCAGCCTGATGCAAAAAATTCCTGGAAGGAGTCTGGAAGCGTGTGCCGTGCCTCGCCGGCATCGGCAGATGCCGCGGACTTCATTCATATCAATTAATTTTGCATCCTCCTAGTTATTCCCGAGGGTAGAAACGCCAGATGTTTCTTCAAACAGCCAAAAATTCTCCTTTCTTCCCCTCTGTCTCTGCTTTTCTAATGGTTTGGGGTTTCTGCACCTCCCAGCTTTCGTGCCTGCAGCTGGAAGGAGATGGGTTGTGTGTAGGGAAGGAGAAATCCTTCAAGCCACAGTTTATGGCAGCAGATGCGGGGGCACCGGATTTAGCGAGGGTTCCTAAAGGGAATTTCCCCACAGATGACATTAATGCATCTAGAGAAGCGATAGTGACCCTTGCGCGACACTGACCCGTGCGTTTATGCCATTGTAAACACGTTTCTGTTATATTTTTTGAGGTCCAGTGATTATATGGCTGGAAGCGGAGCTTTGCCGTTTGACAGGGCCATCGGGGAGGCTCCTCTTGTCGTCCTGGGGCAGATCCCATCGCATCTGGCCAAATGTCAGCTGGAATTTTGCAGTGTGCAGGAAAGCTTAATTCTCGTGGCTCCGGGCATCTCATTAGCTCGGCACGCTCCCTTCCTCCACTCCCTGCTCCAGCAAACAGCCCCAGCTCGGGTGCTGGCGAGGCGGGTCCTCCTCTTACAGCTTTTTAGCAAAATAAAGATGTTTTTCTTCCTTTTAGGGGCGTGGAGGGGTGGGCTGGTTAATGCACGTGGTTAGTAATGCGGTGGTGCTCTGGCTGCAGAAAGCTCGTCCCTGCTGCTGGTGCTGCTGGTGCTGCGCTGTCACTCGCGTGTGTCACCGGGTGTGCGGCGCTCTCGTCCCAGGGGACACACGTGCCACCGGCAGCACCCAGCTCCCGATCAAAGGAAGCTGTTTGGACTAAATCGGGCTTTATTAACATTAAGCAGGAAGATTCCCATTGCCAATCAGCAGCCGAGCAAGGAATAAACCAGTTCTTCCCAGTGCCAGCCCTTGCAAGTCCCAGTCCCGAGAAGCGGTTTATCCCTCGGCAAGGATGTGCCGCCACGATACATTTTCCTGTTGGTTTTTCCTTTGGACTCGGCTTGTCCTCGTGCTCTGGGGTGATGGGAAGGGCTCTCCCCGCTTTTCTCCCTCATGCTCTGAACCCTGAGCAGGATCGTGGTGCTGCTTCTGCTCCGTGAGCCCCCGTCTTCATTTGCGCTGCCCAGCAGCCCTGCGCGGGGCCGGCGGGGCCTCGGCAGCTCTGGGCTCAGGTCTCCTCGTAAAGGGAGCAAGAGTTTAAAGTCAGCACCGGCTCTTCGCAGCAAAGTTTATTTTGCTGTGTAACGAGGGTGTTGTAAAATCTCTCTCCTGGCCTTGTGGCCTGTCATCAGCTGAAGTTAATGTTGGTTAAATTGTACAGATCGCTAGCACAATTTTTCCTCCAGTGGTGCATGCCTTGGGTCGCTTATCAGCAACCCCTGATCTTTATGGGGGCCCTAATAAACCAGGCCAAGGCCTCGCAGATGCTGCCGACTTATAGTTGAGAGCAGGAGAGGACGCAAAGTAAAGGTTTTCTTCCTGGCTCTTTCTCCCGAGGATGGAGAAGTCAATCGTGGGCAAATCAGGCATGTTTAATTACAGCGATGCCACCATGGCCCATGTTGTGGTGGTGCCCGGGGCCCCTCTCCCTGGACGGGGATGCTGAGGCGCGCCCGGGCGTGGGATGCTGGGCGTGTGGTACCCAGGCGAGTGTTTTCCCTCAAAAGAGAAAAGAGCCACTTTTTTTTCTTTTTCCCCCCCAAGAAAGTGAAAACTAATGTCAAGACAAATTGCACTTTAACCCACACTTGTCTTGCCTACAAAAAAAAAGCTGAATAATAGCTGAATAAGTACCCCTTTCCCTGCCCCGGCCGCACTCAGAAGAGGAGCCAGCTCCTCACAAAGACTTTGCTGTGTAAATAGATGAGAGGTGCAGCGGCGGCACCGAGCTGGAGGGGACTCGTGGCATCAGGGGACGCTGGAGCCCGGGTCCTCTCCCTGTGATTAATCTTTCTCGGCGTTGCTTTAGGCTTCTGAAGAGCAGCGGGACTGGCTGCCGGGCTGCTTTGTCTGCCGCCTTGGCCCTGCCACGGCGAAGGGACGTTCCCATCGGAGGCTGTTTCTTTCCTTTGGAAAGAGTCTGCAAAGCACTTGACTCTGCTCCCCGCGTCCTGCTGCCTCCCGGAGCAGGATAATGTGGGTGTAATTGATGGCGAGAGGACTAATGGCTGCAGAAATGTGTAATTAAAGGCCAGGGGTGACGTGCTACGAGGCTGTGCTGTGCACGGGAGGTTAGAGAGGTTGAGTGTGTTTTGAAGGGCTTGTCCTGCACGTCCCGCCGTGGGAGGGCAGGTTGCCCTGCTTGGGGTGTCCCACGTGCCCGGCACCTTGTGCCATCAGTGGGGGGACGCTGGGCTCCCCAGCTGACCCAGCCCCACGTGGCGAGGCAGCAGGGAGCTGTGCATGCAGCTGCATCCCCACTGTGGATGTAATCGGGAAGGGTTTAGGCATGGGGGTTTCCATACCCGTTCTGGCATCACCGTAGCTGTCTTCCCATAGTTTGGCTAAATCTGGGATTGCCAAATCCCTGGAACCGGCCCAGTCCTGCCTCCCCATCCCTCGTGCTACATCCCCAGCCCTGCACTCTGGCCGCTTCCCAGAGCATTGCCTCCTCCTCCCTCCAAACACTGAATCAGGCCACATGTTGCAAGCATAAACCCGCCAAGATGCCGACATGCCGCGAGCAGGTTGGACTTTGCTAGGCCTGGCAGCCCTTGGCTGTGCCGCAGGGATGGGGCGACGGCTCTGAGCCCGCGCTCTCCCTGCTGGGAACGCCCTGGGGCTGCACCCCGATCCCCCGGGTGGATCAGCGATGGGCAGGATGTCGTGCCCGGGGTGGTTTTGTGGCAGCCTGAGAGCACGCCGCGGTGCCGGCTCTCCGTGTGCCGCTGACGGGGACACGGTGACGCTTCTTTATGTTACACTTTGCAGCTTCACACTCTTAGAAAAACAGGTTTTAGCAGCTGCAGTGAAGTCCCAGCAATGTAAAAATCAATCAGCAGCTGGAGATTTGGAGATTTATTGGAGATGCCACCAAATAATGAGATTTAAAAGATACCTTTTGAAGCATTGCTCCTATTTTCCACCTTAGGTGTTGCGGGTGCTTGGGGCCGAGGGGAGCAACACCCGTGCAGCGTGACCTGGCTGCTCGGTCACGGACGCTGGCAGGCAGCGCTCACAGAAGTGAATATCTGCTAGTTTAAAGAGATTTTTTTCCATTTGTGTGTTAATCGCCACCAACCCGAGCAGCGAGGCAGGGCCCGGCCGTGGTGGGGCCGAAGCTGCCGGCTCCGCGCGGGCAGGGCTGGGGTCACGGCGTGGCCGCTGGACGTGCCAGGTACACGCTCCAGAAATAACGTCATTACGGATCTGACCTTGGGCTGTTCATATCCTCCTCCTACAAGGTGATTACTTTTTAATGAGTGGCTGCTGAAAAGGGAGGAAAATGAATTATTTCTGCTGTAGGATTAGCTCTAGGAGACAGGAGCAGCGCTGCCCCGATCGATAGGCTGTTGCACAGAGCCAGCCCGGCACCAAACTTCTCCCCGATTTCCCAGCAGTGCCTTCACCCCGACGCTGCTGCCACCTTATTATTCTTTAACCTTTATTTTCCTTTGAGCTGCAACCCCGTAGCAGGTTGAGACGTCTGCACCCTGTGCTAGATAATGCTATATAATTATAACTGCTTATAATAGCCACGTATCTGTGCAAGCTCCCGGGGCGCAGAAGGTGGGAGCCGTAGGGGCGGCTGCTCCGAGCGTGGCACACGGGTCCCCAGCGTAAGGGTCCATCCGTCCATCCGTGCAAGCACAGGCGTATGGCAGAGGGGAGCTGCAGCCCTGGGCGTGGATGGGGGGGCAGCAGTGTCAGCAAAGAAAGAAGCCAAAAAAAGGGAACTTCTGGAAAATCCATTAGTGAATGGAGTGCAGGAGGGAGCTGGGCTTTTCAGGCTGCTGAGGCGGTGTTTAAAAAAGAATCCGCGAGTCAAAAGGCTTGTGAAAACAAAAGCCACCGAGAGAGGCCTCCCCCAGCCCAGCTCCCTCGGGGCTGGCCGGGGACGGTGAAGCTGCGGGTGCTGAGGGCAGGGGAGGTGGTCCACAGGGGATGGGGTCCGTCATCCCGCAGGGCGGGTGACAGGGATGCACGGGGACCGCGAGAAAGGAGATGCAGAAATGAAGGAAAAGAGGAGTTTTTGCTCAGCTCCCTGGGGAGCATGCTGCCGGGCAGGGCACCGAGGCGGAAAATACAACCGCGTTGCGCGGTGCTGGATGGGGCTGGGAGGCTCCCCAGAATTAGAGTTAATTAAGATTGATTCATTCCGCGGAGGAGATGAGCTGGAGCGTTGCTGCCACCGCTGCGGACAGGCTCTAGTGCACGGGGCAAATTATCTCCCTGTTTTAGCCCAGTTCCCGCGTCCGCCGCCGCTCCCACCACTGACCCCTGCCCAAGGCCAGATGTTGGAGAAGATAGACCAGGGACTGGTGGCTCCTGCCTTGGCTTTTGCCCCCGGGGCTGTTCATTATTGGAGCTTCATCGGGAAAAACACCCTGGGAGGAGAGGGCTTGGGCAGGGGTGGGGGGTGCCGGGTCCCTAGGCTCCGTCCTGAGCTGCAGAGCATCTCCTGCGTTTAATGACCTTCATCCAAGTGCTTGTGGGAAGATGAAATGTAACAACAATGCTTTCTTCTTGGAAAAATAAGTCATTTAAAATTGTTTTCAGCCTTCTGGGGTTTATGTGTGTATCAGGGTTCGTAGACCCCCCATCCACAGCGTCTCCCCGAGGCGTGTGCAGCGCTGGGTGTGGATCAGACCCGGTTCTCCCCGGGGTGCAGCAGCCGTCCAGCAGCCAGGCTCGGCGTTGGCTTTGCTTCTTCTCACGCTGTTGTAGTGGAGAGTCCAGGGGTCGCACACTCCAGGCCACCGACATCATATTTAAACTGCACATCACAGGTCGCCCGGCCGCTGTCTGGCTGGGGGCTGGCAGGGGCCATCAGAAGAGCATGGCCCCCCAAATCCTCCTTCTGGGGGTTCAGGTGGGGTCAGACAGTCCCTCTCAGGGGGGATGTGGTGAGTTGGGTTTCAACAAGTGGTTTTGAATGGAGCGAGGCCAGGACAAGGAGTTGTTCAGAGCAGCTTCCCTCTGTTTGCTGGCAGCCACGGCCAAGCGCCTTCTGTGGGGGCAGAGACGGAGACGGTATAAAGATGCCTTCGGAACATTCCTCTGCACCCCCCTGTAGACCGTGTGAATACGCATCTGCACAGCCAAAGTCTCTGCAGGTGGTTTCACGTGCCGTGTTTCTAGATGGGCCTGAGGAGGAGTTGGCGGTGGTCACGTCCGCGCCAAGCGCAGGCTTGCAGCCCCGTCGGGAGAAGCAACGTCCTCACCTCGCCGCGTCCTCCAGCCTCACCACGGGTCGGGGGCAGAAGCAGGAGGCGAAGTCCCGTGGTGGTGGGACCGGTGGTGGGGCTGGGGGCTTCGGGGTACGCTCGCCACCCTGGCTGGCTTCGCCTTTGTTATGCAGATTGCATGCAAATTGGGTCCGTTTGACCTCCCGACCTTTCTATGTGGCCACGTCTGTTTGGGGAAATGGTTCTGCTGATTAGAAATGGATTTTCCTCTCTCATGTAATCCTCCGAAAATGGGGCGGGTCCAACCCCAGGCCCTGGGGAGCTCGTCCAGCATCAAGGAATGAAATTTCGGTGAAGGGCTTCAGTCTCGACAGGGATCTGAGTGGCACCCATGGGCCGTGGCACCCTTCTCCAGGGTGTGCTGAGGTTTCTCGTGCACCTTGAGCATCTGCCCTGAGTTGACCTTGAGGGGCGGTGGACTTTGATGACCTGAATATTCAGTGATGCTCTTGCTAAAAACCTCCTTCCTACCTGAGAACCGTCCTCCAAGCAGCGGTCTGGTGGCGGTCACCGCTGGAGTGTTGCCCCAGGGAACATCCTAGGGCAGACGAGGTCCCGCGGCATCACGGCAGGAGAGCGTCTGCTGGAGGGGAAGCGACGGCGTGGCTGGGAGCGGGAGTGCCGTTGGAGGCAGCCACGCTTGGCACACGCTGAGGCACTCCCGTGGCAGGGCGTGGGCAAGACGGTGATGGATTGATGCAAGAATTAATCTTTTGGGGTTAATGTTCCTCTTCGAAGCACTGGAGGCAGTGTGCCGGTGGTGTGGAAGGAGTTGGGGGGGGTCCCACCTTCCAGTGTTTTCTAGACCTAAACAAATAGTTCAGCAGTTTTGTCCCGTGTTCGTGGCGGTGGGTGCAAGGCTGAAGCCCAGATCCCAGCAGGCCTGAGTGGTCCCCGGGACCTGGAGACCAGCGACGTTAAGAAAAATACAAATTGCAAGGAAGGGGCTGATTTTTTTCCACTTTTTTAGGTCCCTATTATTGCTTCTTTTTCTCCCATCCATCTTACATTGAAACATGGCGCAAGGTTCCTCAAATCCAGAAATTGCATCAGCTCGTTATTAATAATATCTGGATTTTATTGCCATATCCCCTTGATCTGGGGATTCCCAGGGCCATGCGCCGGGTACAGTTTCGTCCCGGTGACATTTATCTGAGAGTTTCTCCTCTCGCCGTGACAGATGGGTGATGCTCAGCTGCTGCCAGGCTGAGCGGATCCATATTAATTTTTCATTTGCTGGCCGGGTGCTGGAGCAGCACAGATGGGCGATGGCCCGTTGGTCACTCCCGGTCCGTGCTGGTGTCCAGCTGCTCTGCACTTGATATATGAGTGGACAGAGCGGACGCTGGAGCCTTCAGCTTGCGCCGGCCAGGGTGGAGGTTGTTTCTCCTGGGGATGGGGAGAGGGCACGGTGGGAGTTAGCCTAAATCCTTTTAACATATGTACATTGACCCTGCTCTGATTGCAATACCATCCTTCGCTTTGTCGGCACTGCTGAGGAGGGGACTGGGAACGTGGTGGACAAAGAAATGCAGCTCCCCGATGGATCTGCCAAACAACCCAAATTTGCCTTGGAAAATTCGATGTTTGCGCTCCGGCAGCGTGCCAAAACCCCGGCTGCCCGGCCTCGGCCTGCAGGGGAGGGCTGGGGGATTTAAACATCTCACCCCTTGCAAACGCTGCCCGGTGTTGCGCTTGGGTTATGTCAGCTATAAGCGTGGATTTGTGCTCTGCTTGCCCTGGTCCTGGCTTTGAGACCAGCTCTGCCACCGGTGTAAATCACTGGCGGGCGGTTGTGCCTATTCTGGACCTGCTGTGTGGGGATTTACTAGCGATGACCGGTATCTAGCTTAAATGTGTGTATCAACGTGCAGAAATGTTGCTATAAGCTACAGGATTAATGCTAAAACATTTCAGAAACATTGCCGCAACCCTCAGATCCACAGTGAGTGTAAACGGAGTATCTGCATGGGTTATAAATCTCATTTATAGCTGTGATTTGACTCGCTGTTGCACTTTGCCTGCGCTCTTCTTAGGAGGCAGGGATGAGCCCCAGCCCAGGACGAGCTCCTGGCAGCAGAAGCCAAAAAGATCATCAGGAAATGGCACATTTGAAAGAAGGAAAAGTCATTCCCCTGCCTCCCATTCATTGGGCAGACTTGAGAAATTCTCTTCTTTCCTCCTGCATATTTTTCCTAGCTTGCCTTTAGCCTTGAGCACATCACTGCGGCTGCTGCAAGACCTGGAGCATCTCTGCGTGGTCGCAGATACCCCTCAGTGCCGCAAACCCAGCTGCAGCAGCGAAGCTTCGGCGCAGGAGTTGCATTGATGTGAGCCTGCGTTTGTGCTGTGGGTGCTTGGTCCAGGTCCTGGGCTGGACCCACCTTCGGGTGCTGGTAGCAAAATCCAGCACAGAAGATCCATCGTTCACAACATCCCTGATATGAGAAGTCTCGGTGAAGTCTGGGCTGTGAAATGGGACTCCCAGCATCCAGGTTTGCTCCCTCTGGGGCCGAAGTTTGCACATTGGAGAATTAAAAACCTGGGAACTGGGGAAGCCCGTGGAACCGGGACGGGCTCTCCCTGCCCGGGAAACCGATGGCAATGGGCTGCGCTGCTGTGGGTGATTGCAGGGATAACGAAGCTGCTCAACGTCTTTCAAAAAAGGCATAAATCCTCCAAGCTGGCAGCTCTGCAGAGAAAGGAGCCGCCAGCGTTTGAACCAGCAAGGCGGCGGCAGTACGGGCAAAGCATCGCGGAGGCAGCGCTTCGGCTTGTTCATGCACCGGGAGCCGAAGGGCGGCAGCGTCTGCTCCCTCGCGAGGGCTGGGATGCTTCTGCAGAGCAGCAAGGGCTGTCCACGGGGACGTGGAGGCACATCCAGCGCTTGCAACTGCGGGGCTACGCTCTGCTGGTGCGGGCTGCTTCTGGGGTGACCTCCTGCGGGGTCCTGGCTGCTCGGCTGGGTTTAAACCCTGGCTCTGGTGCATCCTCGTTTGCTTTTGCGTGCTCCCTCTCCTTTGCCCTCCAAATCCATTCCAACCGTCTCCTTGCCCCCTAGGGATGCTGGATTGCTGCAGCCGTCAGCATATGCTGCCTGTGGGTCATCTCTGTACTCGCCTGCGTAGGTTTTGCTGTGAGTTTTGACACACCAGCGTTAGCGCCGGGTGCGTGTACGTGTGGCTGGCACCAGAGCAGATAAAATACACGTACACGCCTGCGCGCATACGTGGCATGCTCAGCGTACGAGGGCTGTGGATGAGATATTTGTGCCCCAACCAAGACGGCCCGCGCCGGGACGCTGCTCGGGGCAGCCCCACGTCCCCGCAGCCTCGTGGCTGTGCCTGAAATCCCCCGGCGAGAGCTTTTCCCGGGGTGGGGGCGGCGGCGGGAGGGAGCGCACCCCATCGCCAGCACGGAGCTGTTGGACACCCTCGGCGGTGCGCCCCGCTAAAGAGCCCCCGAACAAAAGCCCAGTTCAGAGTCGCTGCTGAATAGATTAACAAGATTTCCATAATTAGGGCGGGCGGGAACAATAGGATTCTCCCCTGCCCAGCCCCCCCTGGCCGCCTTTGTCTTGCGCTGGGGATAATGGGCAGCAGCGAGGGTGGGAACCGGCCCGGCCATTTGGTCACTGGACAGTAATTTTCTCACACTGCCAAGGGGAGCATTGAAACATCTGTCCCGCTCCGCCGCCTCATTCACGTCCCATTTCAAACCCCTGACAACTTCTCCCTGCCCGCCAGCCCTCCCCCTCTGCCTGGTTTTCCAGGGTGCGATGGGGCTTTCCGGGGGGTTTTGGCTTTTCTTCTCCCAAACCCATCGCGTCTTTAAAGGGGTCGGATGGAGGCGGGTTCGCTTCCCGGTCCTTTTCGCGCTCGGGTTTGCTTTGGTGGCAGCAGCGCTCGTGCAAACCTGTGCCCGTGCATCCCCCTGCCCCTTTTCTTGCAGCAGCTTTGCCATTTTGCACGGTCCCGGTGCTCCGAGACGAGGCTGGAGGAGCAGCCCGGGCCCGCACCGTGATGGTGAGCTTCCAGCTGCACGCTGCGGCGTTGGCCACCCTCTTGGAGGCTCTTAGAAAAGCAATTCCCGTCACCGGGTTTGTTTGTAGACATCAGTTTTTAGCTGGCATCGGAGCAGCCGCCTTCGGGCGCTGGTGTTGGTCCTGCTGTGGGGAAAAGCTGGGCGCTCCTCGGAGAAATAACCATTGTCATGCAGGGTTTGTGCGTGTCCTCGGGGTGTATCGTCCTCCGAAATCAAGGTGCTGTATTGCTGGAGAAGACAGATGTCGAGTTGGTTGGGCTGCCAGGCCCTCCCTTCTCCAGGAGGGATGGGTGAGGGTGGCTGTGCCGCTGGCGAGGGCGGCTGCTCCTCAGCTGCAGAAGGAAGAGCCTGGAAACGTCGCTGGGATTTGCCGGCCATGGTGGTGGCACCTCCTTCCTGCCATGCCGCTCCACGCCGAGCCCCGTGCGATGGCGGCTGCTGGAGCAACCGGCCGCCCCCCAAACCCCTTCCCTCCTGCCCTGAGCCCCGGCCATTTGCAGTCTGTATTTTGGGGGGGGGACGGGGTCAGAAGCAGCTGCGGTCTGCACCTGCAGCACACTGTGCACCGCTGCGCAGTGGTCTGAGCAAGGGTGGGAACACCTGGTGCTTTAGTGCCTTCAGAAAAAAGTTGTGGTTTTTATCTTAAAAACGCCTTATTCCTCATGGAGTCATCCGAACCCTCATTTTTTTCCCCATTAATAGCTTCTCAACGCCCTTGGCTCACAGGCAAGGAAGGCCCCCCCCCCATCCTTCTCCGCCCAGCCAGACCCCGCGTACGGAAAATCTGCTGCAGGAGCGCAGGTTTCTCGGGCAGCGCTCTCCTTTGTGTTCATTAAAAAGGGCCCTTTCCCGCAGGCTGTCGTTGCTGTCTCTGTCTGAACGTTTATCTATCGGGAGCACTTTAATAATGGCCAGTAAATGCAGGGAGGATGCCGGATAAAGCCACGCAAAGCCGCCATTTAAATCCTCTTGTGTAAGTTTGATATCCAAAGTGGAAGTACAAATGCCATATAAGTCAATTAAAGCATTAAGTAATCTAATTGTGCTGTGGTCACAAAGTGGCTTAAAGGCTGAGAGAGGCGAGTGAATGGTGCACGAGGTCCCCTCCCGGCTCCTGCTTTAGCCGTTCCCCGGGGCTTTGGGCATAAGGGTGGGGGGAACGGGGGGGACCCACACCGGGGGTGGCTGTGGGGGACACTGCCGCTGCCCTCCGTGGGCGCTGGGCGCTACCCGGTGTTGGGGGCTGGAGCAAGAGAGGGTGAGGCCGACCTCGGCACCCCCATGATGTGGAGCTGTGGGGTGACAGGGATGCGGGGGGATGGTGACGCAGCATCAGCTGGTGGGCAGGTCCTGCAGAGCCCCCCCGGGGTGCATTTCCCACCCGCCGCCCCGGCAGCCCCAGGGCAGGGTTGGGTCCGGACATGGCCGTGGCGTTTCTATCTTCCCCTTTGCCGGGGAAATTGTTCTGGTGGGGCCACGGGCAGCCCGTCGGTACCGGCACCGATGCCAGGGGGGTGAGCGAAGGGATGCCGGCAAAGGCTTGTGCTCAGTCCGGGGTGAAGAGCTGCTTCCCCCCGTGCAGGGGCGTGCGTGCGTGTGTGCAATGCAGCCCCTGCTTCCCCAGCCACCTGGCTGCACGCTATTGATATGCCATTAATATAATATGCATTATATTTATAATATTATAACTACACTCTGCTCCAGGAGGGGCATCCCAGGGCTGTCCTCCGGCTGTGTGTGGCCATGCTCGGCACCGCGGTGCTGCCGACAGCACGGGGGGGGGCTGCACCGTTTGTGTCGCCTTGGCTTGCCATGGTTTGATAACGTGACTATTTTATTCAGTTGGATGATGTGACCATCAAAACTTGAGCCGTCTGGGTTCGCTGGAGTGCTTGTGGTTGCCGTTCCTGGGGGATACTAGCGCTGGTGGTGGTCAAAGGGAATTTTTTCACAGAAAAATTAGAGCACGAGCATAACTGAGGACACACGTTTGCAGTCAGGAGGTGCAAAACGGCTCAGAAGGACAGGGCAGCAGGGCTGTTTTTTGGAGATCCCCAATGCAGAGAGGTGCCGTCGCTGTGTTGCTGCTCTCACCCCGTGCTGTCCTGTCCCCTGCAGGTCTGTCGAAGATGCACTGGTCACCAGAGCATGCCCAGTCCCTGAACCAGTGGCCGGAGCAGCACCTCGACGTCTCCTCCACCACCTCCTCGCCAGCCCACAAGTCCGACCTCTACCCCAGCACCCGCCAGCGCTTCAACTACGCCTGGGCCAACGACGACATCTCCGCGCTCACCGCCTCCAACCTCCTCAAGAGGTACGCCGAGAAGTACTCGGGGGTGCTGGACGCGCCCTACGAGCGCCCGGCGCTGAGCGGCTACGGGGATGGAGCCTTCGGGCCGGTTAACGGGCAGAAGGGGGACGGGGAGCCCTGGCCAGTGGCGCACGGCTCCGATGGTGCCTACCCCCTGACCCCCATCCATGATGGCCTCCCCGGCGCCAAGGGGGTCGTGCCACCCGCCGTCCCCGCCAGCGGCGGGGCCATCGGGCTCGGCGGCTCCCCCGTGGTCTCCGCCAACCTCGCCGACCCCATGTACCCCGGTAATTCCTGCGGAGGAGCTGCCGCCAGCTCCGGCGGGCTCGGGTCATCTCAGGAGTACCCCTCAGGCTACGGTGGCACCTACTTGCCCTCCGGCTACTGCACCCAGCCGGCGGCAGCGCTCCCCCCACCGCACCCCCCCTCCCTCCACGGCTCGGGGCTCCTGCAGCCCCCGCACCCCTCGCCCGCCCTGGTGCCGGGCTACGGCTCCTCTGGCCCCATGTACAACTACGCCGCCGGCAGCTACCCGCCGCAGCCGGGCTACGGGACCATCCACCCACCCCATCCCTCCGCCTCCTACCTGCCCTCCGGCATCGCGGCGCCCACCCCCATCCCGGCCCCGCCGCCCCCCGCCCGCCCGCCCGGGGTCCCCGGCTACGGCTACCAGGGCGCCGGCTTGGCCCCGCTGGCCGTGCCGCCCCTCGGCACCGAGGCGGCGGGCGCCCTGAAGAGGAAGGCTTTCGACATCTCTGGTGGGGAGGATGAGGGGGAGGGCAGATATAGGAAATACAGCTATGAGCAGCCAAAGTCCCCCTACCCCATGTCGGACAACGGCGAGTGCCGGGGCAACGGGTTCGGTGGCAGTGCCGAGTCCCCCCAGGTGGCCTTCAAGCCCGGGAAGCGGCCCGCAGGAGCCAGCAACGCTGAGGAACATGCCGGCAAGTACGGCGGGCAGCCGATGAAGAGTATGGTCTCGCCGCCCTACGGCGCTGGGGATGCTCCGCTGCGGCCGGCAGAGCCCTTTGAGAAGTTCAGCCCCCCCCTCGCCAACGGGGAGCGGGCGGCCGAGCCGGGACCCCCCTTCCCGCTGCGGCTGCCCCCCAAAGCGCCGGTCTTTGGCAGCCCGCCGGTGGAGGAGCAGCCCAAGAACGTCGACCCTCTGGTCTTGGAGCTGGTGAACACCAAGATCGTGGAGCGGGGCCCGCCCGTGCAGTGGACGGACATCGCCGGGCAGGTCTCCGTGAAGGCCACCATCGAGGAGGAGCTGGTGTGGCCCATCCTGCGTCCCGGCGCCTACACCGGGGCGAGCCGGCCACCCCGAACCGTCCTGCTCTTTGGTCCCCGCGGCACGGGGAAGACCCTGCTGAGCCGGTGCATCTCCACCCAGCTGGGCTCCACCTTGCTGAAGCTCAGTGGGACGACCCTGCTCTCCACCTGGAAAGCCGAAGCCGAGAAGATCCTGCAGACCGTCTTCTTCGTGGCCAGCTGCCGGCAGCCCGCGGTGGTGCTCATCACCGAGGCCGAGTCCTTGCTGGTGGCCCGGGCTGGCGAGGACGGCAGCCAGGTGAGCAACCTAAAGTCCCAGCTGCTCTCCTACCTGGACAACGTGGCTACCTCATCCGAGCAGAACGTGGTCGTCATCGGGACCACCTCCCGGCCTGGCAGCATGGACGAAGCTTCCCACCGCCGCTTCGCCAAGCGGTTCTACATCTCCCCGCCGGACAGCATTGCCCGGCGGCAGATCCTCCATCACGCCCTGGCTCAGCAGAGCTCCTGCCTGAGCGAGCGGGAGATGGCCTCCCTGGTGCAGCACACGGAGAGCTTCTCGGGCAGCGAGCTGGTCCAGCTCTGCCAGCACGCCGGGGCCACCACGCTGCACGGTTTGCCGGGCCAGATCCAGCCCACCTCCTACCAGGACTTTGAGAAAGCGTTCTGCAAGGTCCGCCCCGCCGCCTCCCAGAAGGAGCTGGACTTGTTCCTGGAGTGGGATAAAATGTACGGCACCAGGCACTGACGGCGCGGCGTCGGGGGGACGGGGGGTGTGGGAGCGGGCCCTTCGCCCCGGCCCGAGGTTTCGGGGCCGGCTGTGGGACTTGGCTGACAAACGCAGGGTTTGGAGGGGCCGGGCTGGGGTCTGCGGGGGCTCTGGTTCTCCCCCAGAGCCGCGCCGGGGCCGGACCCCCTCCTCCCGAAGTGCAGGAGACCCCCGGACAGCCCCGACGGCAGCACGACGTACCTCTTCTTTACTATTTCGGGCTCGGCTGGGCTTTTCCTCTCCTTGGTTTTTCGGAAGCCGTCGCTCACTGAACTCAGGATAACCTATTTATTATTTTCCCGTTCATCCGTCCCCGGACCAGCGACGCAGCGAGCGGGGCCGGGGGCACCTCAGCATCCGGCTCTCCGGCGTCGGACGCACGAGCTCCCCTGTCGATCCAGAGGCTCGATTATTATTATTTTTGTTGATTGCTTTTATTGTTCCTAACAGAAATACCTCGGGCGTCTTTTGAGCAAAGCAGCCCCTTCGCACGTGGCACGAGCAGCCCGGCGGCGATGTCCTTCATCGGGGGGGAGGGGAGCGGGCGGGGGGGGACACAAAACCAGGGGGTTTTGGAGTAAAATGCTGTAGATTGTTTAATATACTAGACTTGGGTTTTTATTTTTGTAAGGTATGTAGTATTTTTTTGTTTTTTTTTTTTTCTTTTTAACTACTCAGGAAAAGAATTACCTCAGAAAAAAAAAAAAGAATGTGTTTTTAAAAACTCTTTTTATCTTCTCAGAAAAGGAAAAAGAGATTTTTAAGAGTTTTCAGACCTGGAACTAAGCTGCCTCGCGCGTTTGCTTCCAAAAAGGGTGACAGAAAGAAGGAAGAAAGAAAAGAAAAAAACTTGAAGCTGTTACAAAGATGAAAGTTGAATGTATTTTGGGTGCTTTTCACGTATATTATGCCATAATTTTATTTTAAATTTTTTTTTTTTTAACATTGTTATTGTAGCGTTTGGTGGAGTAACGTGTCTTCAACGGAAAGAGTATTAGTGCCGTAGTTTGGAAGCTGTCGTTAGCACCACTTTTGGGGCCAGGCTGGGTCCGTCATCCTCCAGCATCTCGCGCCGCATCGCGGGGCTCGGGGCCGGGGACTGGGGGTGCGGGGGGACACCCCCCCGTGCGGGGCTGGGGCCGGGGGGACCCTCCTCCCGGTGCCGTTTCTGCACTGGGGATGGGCCCGCGGGGGCCACCCGTGCTTTGCCGGGGAGGCTGCCGCGTCGATGCCGCTGCGGGGGTGTGCCGCTCCCTTTTCACCCGAAATCAGGGATTTTTGGCTTCCCACTGCCGCTGCCGCCTCTGAACACCGAGAAGACCCGGCAGAGGCTGGCGGTGGCTGCAAAGTTTGCGGAAATCACTTCCCCCCCAAAAAAAAAGAATAAGCCTGGCAGGCCGAGCGTGGTGGTGGGTTTTGCCCCGGGGGCTCTTTGCCCCCCGCTCCATCCCGGGGGGCCGGGCTGCGGCGGCTGCTGGGGTCAGGACGCGGCCCAGCTCCCCCCGCTCTTGCAGATGCAAAGCTGCGTGGCACAGAGCGTGACCCCACTGCACGTCCAGCTGACCCCCCCATCCACCTCGCGTCGCCGCGCGGGGGGGGGTGTCCAATTAAAAAAAATATTAATTTTTTTTTGGTTTTCTTAGAGCTATATATTGTACGGGGGGGAGGCGGCTGCTCCGCTGCCGCCCACCGGCACCGGCCGCTGCTCGGAGCAGCCCCCCCCCCCATCACCTCAGGGTCTGGGGATGCACCCTTGGGGGGGGCTCCCCCCCACCCCCGCTGCAGGAGCGCGGTGTCTGCCAGTTTGGGGACGTTTTCCCAGGTTTGGGGTTTTTTTTTTTGCAGTTTCCCGTTTCAGCGGGCGCGGGCAGGCACTGCCTGCGTGCAAAGGGCATTACCGCGGCAGACGCCTCCCCCCCCCCACCCCCCAAAAAAAAGTGGTACTGGGTTCCTGAAGACTTTTTATTATTATTATTATCATATTTGACTTTGTACACTCTCTGTAACCATTTCTACCTCATTTTGCAACATATTGTACATGAAAGTATTTAATTCATGTCTTATTAATGTCTGAGAAAGAAATGCTTTTGAACTGTAATGGTCTACCTCAAGAAATGCTGTATTTTAAAAAGAAAAGTATTACACAGTATTAAAGAGATTACACGAATGCCTGGCTGAGAGCCTGCCGTGCCTTCTCCCAGCCCTCGCCCCCCCCAGGCTGTTTCAGCCCCGGGGGGTGCTGGTACATGGGGGGGGGAGGTTATAGCAGGGGGCAGGAGGGACTTGGGGGATGTTGTAGGGGTAGTGGGGCATGGGGAGGGGGCATTAAAGGGGGGGTATTGCAGCCAGGGGAAAGGCAGAGCCTCAGCCCCCCCTCCCCCCATTAGGCGTAGTGGGGGGGTCCAGGTGTGTCCCCCCATTAAGGTGTTGGGGGGGGTCCAGGTGTGCCCCATCCCCTCGTTAGGTATATGGGGGTGGGGGCCAGGTGTGCCCCATATCCTCGTTAGAGTTTTGGGGGGCTCCAAATGTGCCCCATCAGTCATTAGGGGGTGGGGGGTCCAGGTGTGCCCATCCCTCATTAGGGGGTGGGGGGGGTCCAGGTGTGCCCATCCGTCGTTAGGGGGTGGGGGGGTCCAGGTGTGCCCATCCCTCATGAGGGGGTGGGGGGTCCAGGTGTGCCCATCCCTCCTTAGGGGGTGGGGGGTCCAGGTGTGCCCATCCGTCGTTAGGGGGTGGGGGGGTCCAGGTGTGCCCATCCCTCATGAGGGGGTGGGGGGTCCAGGTGTGCCCATCCCTCCTTAGGGGGTGGGGGGTCCAGGTGTGCCCATCCCTCCTTAGGGGGTGGGGGGGTCCAGGTGCGCCCATCCGTCATTAGGGGTGGGGGGGTCCAGGTGTGCCCATCCGTCGTTAGGGGGTGGGGGGGTCCAGGTGTGCCCATCCCTCATGAGGGGGTGGGGGGGTCCAGGTGTGCCCATCCGTCATTAGGGGTGGGGGGGTCCAGGTGTGCCCATCCCTCATTAGGGGTGGGGGGGTCCAGGTGCGCCCATCCGTCATTAGGGGTGGGGGGGTCCAGGTGTGCCCATCCGTCGTTAGGGGGTGGGGGGGTCCAGGTGTGCCCATCCCTCATGAGGGGGTGGGGGGGTCCAGGTGTGCCCATCCCTCATTAGGGGTGGGGGGGTCCAGGAGTGCCCATCCCTCATTAGGGGGTGGGGGGGTCCAGGTGTGCCCATCCGTCGTTAGGGGGTGGGGGGGGTCCAGGTGTGCCCATCCCTCATGAGGGGGTGGGGGGGTCCAGGTGTGCCCATCCGTCATTAGGGGTGGGGGGGTCCAGGTGTGCCCATCCCTCCTTAGGGGGTGGGGGGGGTCCAGGTGTGCCCATCCCTCATGAGGGGGTGGGGGGGTCCAGGTGTGCCCATCCCTCATGAGGGGTGGGGGGGTCCAGGTGTGCCCATCCCTCCTTAGGGGGTGGGGGGGTCCAGGTGTGCCCATCCGTCATTAGGGGGTGGGGGGGTCCAGGTGTGCCCATCCGTCGTTAGGGGGTGGGGGGGTCCAGGTGTGCCCATCCCTCATGAGGGGGTGGGGGGGTCCAGGTGTGCCCATCCCTCAGGAGGGGTGGGGGGGTCCAGGTGTGCCCATCCGTCATTAGGGGTGGGGGGGTCCAGGTGTGCCCATCCCTCATGAGGGGGTGGGGGGGTCCAGGTGTGCCCATCCGTCATTAGGGGGTGGGGGGGTCCAGGTGTGCCCATCCGTCGTTAGGGGGTGGGGGGGTCCAGGTGTGCCCATCCCTCATGAGGGGGTGGGGGGGTCCAGGTGTGCCCATCCGTCATTAGGGGTGGGGGGGTCCAGGTGTGCCCATCCCTCATTAGGGCAGAGGCAGCGGGAGGAGCTGCCTGGGTCAGTGGGCACTGAGGTCCCCTGAGGAGGGGTCCCTGCTGGAAAGGCCCCCCACAGGTCCTGGGGGGTCATGGGGGGCTAAGGCAGGTTTGGCTGCTGCCGGCGAGGGCCCATCCAGCGCCTGCAGGTACGAGGGGCGGGGGGGTGTGAAGGGGGTCCGGGGGGTGCGAGGAGCGGGGGGTGCCTGCACTGCCTGGCTGCGAGCTTTGCTCTGGGGAGCCTGGGCTGGCCTCGGTTTGGTTCTGGGTTTATTTTCTCTGTCAGCTGGGTCAGATTTTCGGCTTTTTAAAGCTGAACTACTTGTATTGAGCTTTGCTGCTCTCCCACCATTTATTTCTCAAAGTTTGATATAACTCGTGAATTACGTGGTATTCATTTATCTGGAGGCTTGTGGCATCTTCATCCTGGGTTTTTTGGTGTGCTAAGTTATGTGCTTAGACGATTTTGTATCCTAAAATCAATTAATTCAGTTAATTAGCTCCTCCATGGCCGGGGTAGCTTCCGAGGTGTGGGGGCGATGCCGAGTGAGGCGCTTGGCTCCAGCTGGGGCCCGCGCGGCTGCGGCGACGGCTGCGATTGGCATCGCTGTGAGCGTGCAGTGGGGGACCCCTGCCGATGCCCCCCCCCGCCCCCCCCGGCTGCCGATGCTCCCCCCCGCCCCCCCCCGCTGCCGATGCCCCCCCCGCCCCCCCGCTGCCGATGCTCCCCCCCGCCCCCCCCCGCTGCCGATGCCCCCCCCCCCGCCCCCCCGCTGCCGATGCTCCCCCCCCTCCCCCCCGGCTGCCGATGCCCCCCCCCCCGCCCCCCCGGCTGCCGATGCCCCCCCCCCCGCCCCCCCGGCTGCCGATGCTCCCCCCTGCCCCCCCGGCTGCCGATGCCCCCCCCCGCCCCCCCGCTCCGATGCCCCCCCCGCACCGTTCCCCGCCTCCCCCGCCGCGGGTCCGCAGCCACCCAAGCCTGCCGGCGCCCCCTGTAGCTCCGCCGCTGGCGCGGAGCCGAGCGCCCGCTCGGTGGCCGAGCTCTGCCCCGCCGCTGTCGCCGTGTCCCCACGGGAGGGGACGCCGGGGACCGCAGCTGCCTCCCTCCATCCCGGCGGGCCCCTGGCCGTGCCACAGCGATGGAGTTTTTTGCCTTTTGCCGCTGTTACGAGTAGAAGCGAGGGGAGAAGCAGCTCCCAGCCCACGGCTGCTCGTTTGTGTGTCTTCTCAAGCCCCTCGGCCGGGCCGCTAAAGGCACCCCACGCTCTCCCCCCGGGTTCTGCCTCTGCCCCCAGCTCCGGGTTAAGCCCGTTAGCGATAGCGGCCCGCCGGAGAGGGGCCCTGCGGCCCAGAGCAGAAATAATTGTGGCAATTAGTGTGGTGGCTTCAGGGTGTTTCAGTGGGTGGGAGGGCGAGGAATCGGGCGCCGTAGCCCCCCGTATGGGAGGGGGCGCGGTGGCATCCCCGGCCGGTGGCCGGGAGGAGCCCGGAGCCTTTGTGCCGGCGCTGGCGCATCCGGAACAATGCGGCAGCTCCGGCCTTTTATCGGGACCCCTGAGGTTACTGCGCTATGAATAAATTACTTGGTGGAAGGGCTGCGGAGTCACGAGCTGGGGAAACGGGAGGAAGGCTCCCTCCTCCTCCTCCAGCAAAGGGCGGCTCGGCTCCTCTCCACCTGCTGCAAGGGCCGCCGTGCGCGTCCCCGCTCCCGAGCCCCGCGGATGCTGCTGGCGCTTCGCCGCGTCGCTTTGTTCGGCCCCGCGGTGCCGGGGCGAGGTTTGGGGTTCGCCGCGGGCAGCACCGGGCCAGGCTTGGCTTTGAGGGGCCTCTTGGTCCGGCAGCGGCCGGCGCTGCTTGTTTTTGTTGCAGAGCCCGGCGGCGGCCAGCGCGGGGTCTCCACCTGTGAGCAAAGCCCCGTGGCAGCGGGATGATGGGGAGCCCCTCGCCCGGGGTCGCCGCAGCATCCGAGCTGGTTACCCCGCCTGGGACAACGCCAGCCTTGGCCACGGGCTGGCCCTGGCTGGGATGTGCCGGCACAGGGAGGCAAGGCAGGTGCTTCCCAGCATCTCAGGTTATTAAAATGAATTTGCAGCTGGACTCTGACCTTTCGGAGACTCAATTCCACAAAACTTGTGAAACCTGCCTGCTCTCCCCAAATCCAGGCCAAATCCTGTGCGGGACACGCTGGCGTAATGGTGCCGGCATTCCTGGCATTCCTCCCCAGCCTGGCCACACGTGCCGCTTGGCCCCTTCGCCGGGACGGTGGGACACGCACAGGCCTTTCCTCCTTCCCTGGCAGCCTGGTGCCTCTGCCCTGACTGCGTTTTCCTCCTGGGGAGACCTGAGGGATGGTCCCGGCTCCCCCATGGACTCTCCCGGTGCTGCCTAGACCTCCCTGCAAGGTGCTCCCAAACCTTTTGGCAGCGAGGGTGGGCAGGAGCATTTCCAGAGGGGCAGCAGTGGTGTTAGTCCCGAAATCTGGCATCCTTAGGGTTAAAAATCCTTGTCATCGGTGCAAAATTGAACACCATGGGGCTGGCAAAAGCCATCTGGGACCGTGTGGTCGGTGCTGCTTCTCCCACCGGGGCCGCGGGAGAAGGGACCCACCTTCACGTGGCAGCAGGAGCAGAGCAGGGGTTTGTATGTTTAACAGTTACCTTCTGTTGAGAGCTTTAATAGGGTATTAAGGAAAAAGTGGTCTCATTAGAAAAGCCCGTGTGACAGCTGCTGTCCCCCCCTGGGTTTGGTGTTTTCATGCAGAATTTGTTCATTTTTGGGTTGGGCGCTGGGCTCATAGCCAGGGGGTTACAAGGGAGCCTGGGTGGCTCCCTTCGATGCTACAGTTCAGCTCTCAACAAGGCAGAAACTCCTGGAAAACCCTCCTGTGGGTCCCCACGAAGTGGGGCTGGGGGGCTGAGACCCTGGCACAGGGGACAAGGACCCATCCTCACCCCAAGACCCCACCCCGGCGAGGCAGCTGCAGCAGGAGGTGTTTGCTCGGTGGGTTTGGGGCTCTGTGACTGTGGTTTCCCATCTTCTCCTTATTTATGCTCCTAAAGGAGCTGCACAGGCCCCTTCCCTCCATCCCTGTTAGCCCTCCCGGGGAGATGGGATGCTTTCCAGAGCTGCAGTGCTGTGGTTTTCCACCCCTGGAAGCAGGGCTGCCCGCCACAATCATCCTGATCGGGGTCCTAAAAATCCTCGTGGCAGGATGAGGCCCTCGGGCACCGGCAGGTCTGGCAGCTTTGCTGCTTGGAGGATGCTTGGAGGGAGCAGGTGCTGGGAGAGGCAACGACATAGGATGGAGCCCCGCAACGTGAGCCCGTGCCAACCTCCCGGCTGGGGAATCGCCCCTTCTCCTGCTCTTTGGTCCTGGCCGCTTCCTCCGGCCGCTGGTACCGACCACGGCCCCAGAGCAGCCCCACGGCCGAGCCTCCGCGCTGGGGCTCTTCGGGGAGGTCTGGGGAAACCGCAGCTCTATCCGCACCCTGATTAAAAAGCGGGCGCGTGGCGGTGCGTGGCCGGGGCTGCATTGCCACCTGGTGGTTACGGGGTCCTCACCCGGTCCCTGAGCAAACGCGCTGCTGTTAAACTCTGCCCCATCGATTTGGGGTGGGAGAGGAAAAACGCAGGTTCCCAGCAGGGTGTGCGGGGGCTCCCTACCCCCTCCTTGGGGAGGGAAAGGGGAGCGGCTGCCTTTGCCCTGGGGCCTGGGGGAGGTGGGAGGAGGGTGGGGGAGAATTCCCAGGGGAGCAGCGGCCATCCCCGCTCCTGCAGAAGCGCCGGCAGGGATGGGGGGGCGGCACCGGCTGACCCCGGACAGACCCGGCCGAGCTGGGTCCTGTGGGCACAGGCAGGATGGCAGAAGCAAAAGCTGTTGTGCCTGGCTGGACAGACGGACAGACCAGTGGTGCAGGTGCCCTGAAGCCCCAGCATTAAATTTCCAGCCCTTTGATTTGGCTCTGCTGGGACCACTTGTTCCCGTGTCCACGTTCTGTGAGCGTTTGGTGCCCAAACGGACTGCTCAGATGGGCTGAACTGGGCAGGGAGGGGTGCCTTGCTGGAGGCGAGGGGCTGAGCTGGGGCACAGCGGTGCGGACAGGAGATGCTGAGTCCTGGGGGGTGACATGGGACGATGCTCTGGGGGGACAGGGAAAGCGTCCCTGGAATGCGCAGGCTTGTGAGGTCAGACTGGGGCGGGGGGAGGAGGGTGTCTGTGACCCTGGACCACCCCAATGCACCCAAGCAATGCTGGCACCCGTGGGACTCATCCTGCTCTTGCTGGCGGTGGGTGGCTGGTGTGATGACACGGTGGCGGCCAACGTGGGCCGTCACACCATGAGCCGCATTGCCGAGCTGCTGTCCCCCTCCGAGTGCCGCCAGCTCCAGGGGCGGCTGGCAGGGCCCGACGAGGACCTGGGGGAGCAGGAGTTGGAGCAGCTCTCTGAGAAGAACAACCCCATCCGCTCCCGCCACCGGCGGGACCTGCATGGCCCCACGGGATGCTCGGAGGCTCTACGGTACTGGCTGGGGACAGCGGGAGAGGTGACGACCTGGGACCGGCTGGCCCGTGGCCTCCACCAAATCGGGCGCCCCGACATCGCCCGGGAGCTGGGGAAAAACCTGAACCAGGACAGGAGCCTGGAGCTGCGAAAGAATGTGGAGGAGTACAGCCGCAGCGTGCAGCACCTCACCTCCTCCCTGCTGCTGGAGGGCGAGCGGCACGGTGGGGTGCGGGGCAGGAGGGCCCCAGCTGGAGACCTGGGGGACCTGCGCTTCGAGAGGCGGCCGCCCCCCCCATACACCCGCAGCCTCCTGGGCTGGGTCGGCCCTGTGGTCTCGGGCATCCTGGGGGGGTTCCTCGCCTCCATCCTCTTCGCCGCGGCCGCCGTGTACTCCTGCCGCTGTACACTGGGCTCAGATGCTACCTGAAATTGGGGCGTCACCCAAACTGGAGCATCTCTCAGAAGCTGCTGGAGGGAAAACGAGACTCAATAAAGCCTCATGGAGGGGCTGAGAGCCAGGGAGTGACCCCGTGTGTCCTTCTGGGCAGGGAGGGTCCCAGCCTCGGCTCATGTCCTGCTGGAGCATCCAGGGCTGGGCGTCCAGCAGCCATCCCCACGACCCCGGCTGCGCTGGGCATGTCCCCGGATGCCAGAGTGCCCTATGGCAGGGACGGAGCTGGGCAGAGTCCCCATGGCCACGGCCTCGCTGCAGCCCCACGTGCCCCAGCGTGGGATGTCCCTGACTCCCGGCGTCCCCCCACCCCAGGCAGGGAGGGGACAAAACCTCTCTGCTGCGTTATTATGCTAAGCCAGCACCTGGGGTTAATTATTCATGGGAGAGAGGTTAATTATAACACCAGTGGCCTGATTTGGTGGTGCGGAAGAGGAGTTTTGTGCTGCTTGGAATCGTCCTGGATGACATCCTTGGCTTTCCTGAAGGTGGGAGCTGGATGTGCCGAGGAGCCATCTGAGCTGCTGACGGTCTGGGGGCTTCACTCCCATCTTGGTCTGTCTCTTATTGCAGGTTTAGTTTTTTTCTCTACATTTCTTAGCCAAGGAACTCCTGTGAAGCAACCCAAAGGCACGGGCTGTGCGTTACAGCGGGGCTCAGGTGGGGTTTGTGCTGCTGATAGGGCCGGGGAGGGCAGGATGCGACCCGCTGGAGAAAACGGCCACACAGGGAAACCAGCAAATATCCGAGCATTTGCAGATGGCGCTGAGGTGCCTCGCTGGCTTTTTGTGTGTGCACAGTCCTAAAACTGCAGAAGCTGGAGGTCCCCAGGGGATGCTGCCAGGCCCGGCTGCACCTGGGGGGGATCCCTGGGCCCCGCCGCAGCATCTCGGCTGTCCTGGAGTGTCGGCGGCCTCTCCCCGCCGCTGAAATCAAACCAGCGCAGTGAAGAGGGGGGCGTGTGGGGCCCAGGAGTGCTTTGGATGTGATTATAGCCATCTGCATCACTGTAATTAGAATTAAAGCCTGTATTTGGTATCAAGTTATGGCTTGCATCAATCCAACCAGCTAGCAGTGGCATGCCAGCGCTGGAGAAAGGGAAGGGCAAATAACTCGAGCGTGGCTTTAAAAGGCGAGCGAAACAGTTGACTATTTACGTAATACATTTTTTTTTTCCTAAATGCAATTGTACCCAGTGCCCTTAGAGAGGGCCGTTTCCTGCAGCACCGGCGCAGCCGGGTCCTGGCACAGAGATGCTCCTCTCGGGGCGGCTCCTGCCGTAACCGAAGGTCAGGGCTCAGCGGCCGCCCGCTCCTGCTGCTGCCGGCCCCGCCGTGGGGATCGCAGCTCCTGGGGGGAAAGGCTGTTTTGCCATCTGCCGCGCCGCCCTCCCACGCTGCGGCACATCTGCCCCGGCCACAGGGAGCCCGAGGAGCGGCTCGGAGGGATGGGGGGATCGGAGCTCGGAGGATGCTGTGAGTCTGATGGGGTTAGAGCTGTAAGGGACAACGGCGCTTACTCTGGAGCGGAAGGAGGGATGGTCCCCTGATGGCCCGAGATGCTGCTTGGGGGTTGCAGATCTCCCCGGAGTGGTGCGTGTTTGCAGGGGCAGGCTGATGCAAGGAAGCATGCGCAGAGCGGCGGCAGCAGAATACGTCCCCTAATGCAATTTAGCACTCGGCCTCCCCAAAGCACAAAAAGCCTAAATACGCCCTGCTTGGGCTGGTGTGAGCTTTGCGTTGAGACCATGTGGGTTTCAAAGCCGTGACTTGGCCCCCAGCTTAGCAGCTCCTTCAGGGCAGGGGCTGGATCTGGATGGCCACGCTTCAGATCAGCCTGACTTCGTAAAGCCACCGCAGGGGTCGCCTCCGCTGTTGGTTTCTGCTCCAGAAGCAATGACCTGCCTGAGCCGAGGGCGGTGGATGTCCAGGGCCGCGGGGAGGGCGGTTGCTGCTGCGCAGAGGTAACAGAACGACAGTGCAGCCAGGAGAGGTTGTTAAAACAAGATGGACGTACCCCTTTATTGCAAATTCCAAAGTAAAAAGATGTACAGTACAAAGGAACTCAAAAGTTCAGCCATCAAGCTCCCAGCCCGCTGTTTTAGCACGGTCCTCCTCCCTCCCTCCCCAGCCACCTTCTCCCCCGTCATTCCTTCATGTAAAACAGAACAGAGAATAAAACCTAGGAGCGCAAGTGGGGAGCAAGTACAGCACGGGGGGAAGAATCCCAGTGCTGTGAACTGGTTTTGCCAAGCGGGAAGCCAGCTCTGGCCCCGACGGGGAGGCGGGCGGCCGGAGCTGTGCCAGGTCGGGTGTTTGCAGCAGCGGTTCTGTGCCTGTGATTCTCCATGCGTTACACTCGGTCGCTAATTAAGCCTCACAACACCCCTGTGAGGTAGGGAACGAGACACCCAATTCACCGGCGGGTAGAACTGGGACAGGAGACGGGCGGGAGTCCTTCCCCGTGCCCTGTGCCGAGCATGAGGCTGCACTGGGACTCTAGGAGACAACCTCACGCACGCATGCATCTCTATAAAATTGCAACATGCAGCAAACTGGCAACAGGGAAAGGATGTTTATTGTTTTTAAAATCTCAAACCGGTGTCGTCTTTGCGTGGCACATTGACCCGCCGAGGTGCAGGACAGCACGGCCGCGGTCCACGTCTCGCAGTGCCGGTGGTTTGCTGAGCTAGCTGGCCGTAACCAAGCAGCAAAACTCATTAATAAATTGGACCAAAACTCTAATAGGAGAAATCACTTCAAGGCGATACCTTGGCTAGTTGACTTGCAACAACTTCAGGTTAAATCCTGCCCTCGGAGGCAGAGGCAACGCCTGAGCGCCTGCCCTGCTCAGACCTTTGGGTCAAAAGCAGGAGAAGCGGGACAAGACGATGGGCTGATGGTGGGTGTTCACGGCTGGCTGCAGCCCCGGTCCAGGGCCGCACGGAGCAGCAGGACCCCGTGCTTTGGGAGACCCCACTGACCAGCCCTCGTCACCGCACACGGGCCCCGCCGGATACGTGTCGGCGCTGGGGGAAGCAGGCTGAGCACGGGGCGAGCACGGGGCCGCGAAGGCGCGCTCCCGCAGCGACGCGCCCAAGCAGGGGCTGCAGCCGGCGGCTCCCCAGCACCGTCCGTGCACGGGAGCTGCTGCCTCCCGACCTGCCCTGACGTTGCATGGCCGAGGGCAGGCGGCCGCTGGGGAAGGGCTCGCTGGTGGCTCTGGATCTGCTTTGGCTCCTGTGCCTAAGTGCCGTTCAGCGCAAGTGCTTGGGGGCTCCGGGTTAGGCACCGGAGCGTGAAGTCCTCCCTCGCCAGAGCAGGTCCAGCGCGGGCAGCGGCAGCGAAGCCGTCCTCCCTGCGTGCGGCAAGGGAGGCGTCCGGCTCCCGCCGCTGCGGCTCCAGCTCGCCCTGCCGCAGGGCACCTCCCGGCCCCGGAGGCAGGAGCCCCGCGCGGACACGGACCCCTGACGGCATCGGTCCCCGGCGCGGGCAGCTCGGGGCAGAGAGCAGGGCTGAGCCGTGCCTGCCGGGCACCCACGGAGACGCGGCACCGAACAACGCGCTCAACTCCCTTCCAACAGCTTCTACGGCAAGTGGCTTCGCGCGCTGCATGCTTTAGCTAAAACCACTCTAGAAGAGGCCTGAAGGAAGTCCAGAGGAGCTGGAGGGGAAGGAGAATGCAGCCAGTCAAATAATTGGGACACCAAGACAACCTTACCTTGTACGGTGAAAAGGGTAACGTTTATTTTATTTTCTTTTGGGTTATAGTAACGTAATTGTTAATCACGTTGGGTAAGATCAGGATGAGCCACCATGCAGTTTCTAATACACTAATCTTCGCTATTGAGCTTTTACAGCTTTAACATTTTATTTTTTTAAATTTTTTTTTGCGGCGGAAAATTAAATAATCCAAACTCGGGTGTGGCCTCTATGTAACATCACGGTTTTATTTTGATTTGTTTTGTTCAACATCGGCTTCTATATTTTAAAAAAAGGTGAACAGGAAAAGTGAATAAAGCAGCTTGAATTGGTATTTCTTGCTCGCGCTTCCCCTCGGCTCTCGGAAGAACAGTCACAAATGAACCCAGAAGGGAGGATTTCGTAAGCGGGGGAGGGGAGAGAGCTACTTGTCGTAGTCTTGAGTTTGGCTCCCCCCGTTTCGTTGACACCCCCACCCTCGCCTTGGTCCCACAACCCTGAACCCGGACTACAAACTCCCCGCGCGCCGCTGAGTTTGGAGAGGTGCGTACGGCACGACCGCCCCAACGCTCCTTGACCAAAGCGTCCTCTCTGTCCTCGGCCGCAGCCCGCGCCGGCGCGCGGCAACGCGGCCCCGCTGCTGCCGGCGCCGACGGAAGCACCTGCCTGAGGAGGAACCGACCCCAACCCCCCCACGGACCTGCCGGCTGAGCAGAGGGACTGACTCCAGCCAACGACCAGGCGAAGAAGCGACTCGCTCCTGTTCTTCCTCAGCAAAGCGGACAATACCACCGGCCTCTCGCATTTAAGACAGATCTAATGTTAAAAAAATAAATATCTATACATAGGGACTTTTCACTTTGAAGTAACCGAGTAGCTTAATGAACCTGCCAGCACGAACGCTAAACGTACCACGCTTCGCCTGCGAGTCAAGAGCCCAGCTTAAGAACAATTACGCAGTTTAGCCAAATCTTGCATAGAAGTGGTCAACTTATTGCACATCAGAACCCAAAAAATATATACTTTTGCTGTTGCAAAGATCATTTGCAATAAAGCTTTTTTTCCTTTTTTTAAACCTAGTTGGAGGGGGTAGGGTTTTGTTTGTCTTTTTTTTTTTTCTTTGGGGGACATTCACTGGCTATCTAAAGTCCTAAGGAAAACAGAAAAATATTAAAAAAATAAAAATAAACATGGACAATGGCATAAGCCAGAAGCCATTCTATTATTTTTGTAGTTCTTTGTATTTACAAAAAGGCATGCCGATAAAATAAAATGATATATTACAGTATTTATAATATTCTCTTAAAAAGTTCAACCACACTTTTCAGCTATTCTTTCTTTTTTTTCTTTTTTTTTTTTTTTGTGCTGTTTACAACGTAGCCTGTACATATGTATGTAGTTGTTCTGTGTTACTATACATCGTATCCTAGGAGCAACTGGGGCAAGAGCTGACAGGATAGAAAAGGTTCCTTGCTGTGTTCCTGGGGGCAGCAGGAGTGCTCCGCTGACATGGCGATGGCTAGGCTGCGCGGCGAGGCCGCCGGGCTCGGCACAGATGGCTGCTGGATGGCTTCCTGCGCGGCTTCGGTCCTGTGAGCGACTCCGGTCATGTTCCGGGCTGTGAGAGTATGCAAACCGAGATTCACCCTGCCATCACGTTCCCGGGTCTCGGTTCTTTCCGCTATTCTGGGTACCCTTAACTTGCTCCACGCGCCGAGGCCCCCCCGGGAGGGGAGCAGCGGTGCTGCCGACCCCTCGCTCCTCCTTCCAACCGCCGGCGGAGGCAGCCCCGGCGCTGCGGACCTACCCTCTACGAAGACCCGCGCTGGCCCTGAAGAGAAAACACCTCAGCCAGCGCAGTGGCTGAGAGCTGGCTTGGTCATGAGGACACCACGAAACAGGAGCTGGGCATGTCTCAGTCTGGTCATCGAGAAAAAGAAACGCTTGGACTTGGCTCGCGATGGTTCTGCGGCGCTATTTACTGCTGCAGCGCGACTAGGCAAGAGGTAGCTCCGAGTCCTACCCAACCTGCGGGGCCGTTTCAGTCACCACTCTATGAAAGCGTAAGGAACGGGAAGAACGTGAAGGCACCCGAGGGCCGGCTCTCCCCCGCCCCCCGCCCCCCGCGGGCCGCGGCCGGCCCTGTGCTGCGGCGCGTTCCAACCCCTCGTGGCTACGGAAGCGCGAGAACCCACGCAGCGACACAGAGCAGAGCTGCCACAACCGGTACCAAGGAAAGCCGCCCGCGCCTCGGCGTCCCGGGCGGAGCGGGAATCCCGACGGCCGCGGGACAACGGGGCGCTGAGTCCCGGCCCCGGTCCCCCAGCCCCGCTACTGGGATCGCTTTGGGTAAGCTCCCCCAGTTTCTACCCGTAGAGATACCGTGCTACGGTTTTTAGCACTTATCTCTTAAAAAAAAAAGTGTCTACGCTGCAGGATGGAGGCTGGATAATAATTAATATTGATGATAAATATTGCAGGATACAAATGAACTTACTGACCGGTATTTAAGCCCTAGATTTTGGTTTTACAGTGACAAAGTATAACAAGCCATTCTCAGTTCTTATCGCCTCCCCTCGGACGAGGTCCAGAGCAGCATTTAGTTTTGTTATATTTCAGTGTGCAAAAAAGATGGCTGTATGGAAAAAAAAGAGACAAGTTGTTAAACATACACACACCATTATTTCATCCGCTTGTTTCTTTTTGTTGGTTTTTTTTTTTGTGTGTGTGTTTTTGTTTATTTCTCCTACTGGCAGGTCTCTAAGGGTCACTAAGAACTGGGACGTACTGGTGAAGGGCGTGAGGATTGTTAATCTCCGAATACAGTGTACGGTAGTCAGTGGAGTGCCTCGAATTTATGGCTTCACACACCGCTGTGGACAGATTACTGAGTGCCTTGTGGTTTAATGGTTCCTCATGCATGGTTCCTGGTCACGGCATGCCATCATGCAAATCGGTTCTATGCGTTGAACGAGCACTTTTTTTGGGGGGAATCAGCCTGAGCTGGCTCCAGGCTGAAGGTACCCGATTACCCCATCTCCCAAACCAAGTAAAGCCCATGTAGAAAGTAGAATGCAGATAATAAATATCAAATAAACTATGACAATTAAATGGCATGGGCTAAATGGGTGGTTTGTTTCTATTTTCCTTTTTTTTTGTTTTACTTGTTTTAACTTTTTCCTTTTTTTTTCTTTTTTTCCCCTTTTTTTTTTTTTTCCTGCTTAACTAAATGCAAATCTAGTTTTGCATGAACAAACCCTTTAACATTGTGACTTCTGGGTTTTCTTTCAATAATAATCAACAAAATGGGAAAATAAAATCCATTTTTGGCTGCTTTGGAAAATATATGAATCCCAGCAGCGGGTTTTGTTTCTGTGTGTGTGTGGTTTATTTTGCTTGTTTGTCCTAAGTTGCATTGACTGATGTGGAACATGCAGTATCCACCTGCCCGAACAATAGAAAATCCATTTTTTTCCTTTTTTTGTGTTTAAATGTTTGTTTACAAGGGTCCTTTATACAGGTGGTAGGTCACTGCTTTAGATGCAACGCTGTCACACAGTAAGCAGACTATGTTTGGTATAAGATCTTCAGGTAAGTGTCTCCACAGCTGTTCTGTATTGATATATTTCATGAAGTTTGTAAACAATCTTTCCACTTGCAAATATTTTAATTTGTACAATTCTATTATCTTGCCTCAACACTTGGATTCCCTGACGTCTTTTTGCCTTTTCGCTCTTTCTCGCCTTCCCTCCTCCGCCCGCTGCTGTTTCTCCTTCTCAGGTTTGGTAACACTGTCGTACGACGGGAGAGACGCAGTAGATGGGGTGCCTTCTTTTTTCTCCCTGTTTGCTCCTCCGTTCTCCAGTTTTGCGGAGACCGGCCTTCGGCTAATAAAGCCCCGCCTTGCTAAACGAGCCCTGTAAGCCCTCTGGATAACCACTGCTGAAACTTCTTCCTGCTTACGCCGCAGCGTGGTTGTGATAGGCTCATAAGACACTTTGGAAGGGTTGGATGCCACAAATCTTTCCTCCATCTGTTGTCTCAGTATATCCAGCTCTCCACTGTCCCCCAGGACACGTTTGGTGAAAGCAAAGAGGATGTCTAAACAGTGGATCCTGTCTCCACTTACCATAGGCAGGTCCATGGCAATGAGTTCAATGGTGTTGGGTTTTGGGACGCGGAGAGGATGTTCCAAAGCATCAGCAAAGTCTGCGAGCTTGCTGTACTCTATGAACTGTGTGGCGTCGGGGTCGAATTTCTCCCAGATCTCGTAGAAGGTCTCAAAGTCGTCCTCGCTCAGCGGATCCGCGCTCTCCTCTGTCGCCACGCTGAAGTTCTCCAGGATGATGGCAATGTACATGTTGACCACGATCAGGAAGGAGATGATGATGTAACTCACAAAGAAAAATATCCCCACTGAAGGGTTCCCACAATCCCCCTTAAAACCACTCCCAGGGTGCTCCTTGTCTAGGTCGCAGTCTGGGGGCCGGTTTAGGATCGGCAGCAGCAGGCCATCCCACCCGGCTGACGTGGTGATCTGGAACAAGCAGATCATGCTGTTGCCAAAGGTCTCAAAGTTGAACATATCATCTATGCCGGCCTCATGCTTGACGTAGGCAAAGTTTGACATGCCAAAGATGGAGAAGATGAACATGACCAAGAACAGCAAGAGGCCAATGTTGAACAAGGCAGGCAAGGACATCATTAAGGCAAAAAGCAAGGTGCGGATTCCTTTGGCTCCTTTGATCAAACGCAGGATACGTCCAATGCGAGCCAGTCGGATGACTCGGAAGAGAGTGGGCGACACAAAATACTTCTCAATGATTTCAGCCAGGAACATTCCTACAGAAGAAGAGGAGGGACAAGTGTGACAATGGAGACAGGCGCTCTGCTGCTGCTTCTGAACCTACTTGGGGGCCTGGGGGCACAGAACACCTTGGTCAGATTTTTCGAAGGAGGTTTGTGATCAAGGGGCCTCACCTTCAGGCAGCTAAGTCTTGGCTAGCTGCGCTGGCTCCCTAAGTAGCTCTCCTCAATGGAGAGGGAGAGAGGTACAGCTGCAGAGTGGTTCGTTCCACCTGGATAAGGATGGGTGAGTTGTTTCTTGGAGGTGTCTAGCTCTTGGTGCCTAACTCTGTCATGGGAGTCAAGACTATGGACTCTGAAGACGCTAAAAAATACGTAGGATACATCTTATTTCTAGCAGCAGACAAACCTGGGTCTGAGTTTTATAGTGCAGGCCAGTCTCTAAATGTTGGTGTCTCGTCAGTGTGCCTGGGCAGAGCTGTACCCAGCCAAGGATTCTGAGTCACCCGGTTGTATTTGTGAGGTTATACATATTTTACAGATTAGCTGCTAAAAATCAAAACCCTGTTGGAGGAAACTGGTTGATTTAACATTCAACCAAACTGAATACAAGAGTGCAAATCACATGCTGATGTAGGAAGCACTGCAACGCTATTTTCAGTGGTTAGTAAGCATTATAACATTCTGATGAGGTGAGTAAAACGTCTGTTTTAAAGACAGGGAGAGTAATTGTCAAGTGTTTTACTCCATACAACTGGAAACGAATGCCAGAACAGAGGGAGGAGGGTGCTTTAGTCAGGACTTCAAGCTGCCAAATTCTGCCCCAGTCTCTTCACAAGGCCAAGAAGAGCACCTAGAAGTCCTGGTACCTGTATATCCCCTTCAAAGACAAGAATGCGCTCTACTCTGCAAACACCAAGGCAGCCTAGCACTCACAGACCTCTATCTAACCGGTGTCGCACTTACCCACGATGGACAGAATCACAACCACGAAGTCAAAAATGTTCCACCCGATGGTGAAATAATAGTGCCGCAAGGCGAACATCTTCAGCACACACTCACAGGTGAAGAAGATGACAAACACCAGGTTGATCCAGTACAGGATGTCCTCCATCTGCTTGCTTTGCGTGTCTGTCTCCACCATCATGGTCACCATGTTGAGGCAAATGAGCATCATGATGACTATGTCAAACGCTTGCTGAGTAACAAAGTCAAAGACAGCGCCTTGAATGCGGTTCTGTGCAACAGGAGAGAGAGACAATGGACCAAACGAGTTTGAACAAGAATCTACCATTCGTCAACAAATTATTTCACTGTTGGTGGAAACAGGGATGAGGACATCGTTTTTGCAGTATCTTATGAAGCTTTCAAGGCAATCTCTAGCCACAGTTCAATCTCTTTATGCAAAAGGTAGGAAAATGCTATTATTTATACCCCAAACGTGCCACCACGACCCTATTACCAGCATGTCTTCCTCTTTGTTGAGCCCAAAGGCAGTGTGATGCTCTTCCATTCACAACTGGAGAAAGCAGCCAGGTCTGCCTTGAGCGGTGCCTCTGCCTGCAGGGTACTTGAAGTAGATTTCAACTACCTCTCCTGCATCCTGGCAGCGGTCTAGTTCCAGCAGCAGGCAGAGCAGCAGGATGCCTTACCCACAGCAGTATCTAAGGGACTCGCCCAATACCACATGCAAAGCCTTTCAGAAAGCAGGGAAATGTGCTTAGGTCTCGATCAATACAATCCACAAGGCTGTCTAATTGTCCCAGGTCCCACTCAGTAATGCCAGGAGGCCTCCTACTCTCCATCTATAGCCTCTCAGCCAGACAGGCTTTTCAGGTTGCTTTGCTGATTCACGTGAGCCAACTGATTAACATCAACCACAGCTGCAGCATTTTAACCTTTCTCAGATGATACCTGAATTATAATGACAAGAACATGGTGATGTGGAGTCCAACATGAGTTAGAACAAAGGATGCTTTTGGAGCCAAAGCTCCTTTGAAAGTCTGCTCTGCAGGTTTTTCCCTTCAGTTCCCTTTATAACATACTCACCAGAGGCCGGGGAATAGGTTTTTGAGGCTTCTTTGAGCCCAGTTTTTTCATGGCGTTGTAGTACTTCTTTTGTTCTTCTGTCATGAAAATATCTTGACCTCCAAAGTAAAGGGGCAAGAGGAAAACTGGTTACAATCAGCTCATACACCAGAAGGGAAAGGAATAACATCCTAGCTAAGTCATGAGGATACCTGCCATATGGGAAGTTGGTGGCAGCTATTTTAGACAGAAATAACTTACACTAATACCCAAGGCGGACTGGTTTTCCTTTAAAGAAAACTGAGTATTTTTCCTATGAATAACCTATTTTATCGCACCACATCCTTCCCCATCCCCTCTGTCTCAGTTGTGATCAACAGGCAGCAGAGGTGTCAGGCCATTCAGCAGGTCTGTGTCCATGCAAAGCCTCCGCTTGACTTACGGAGAAGAAAAGCAGTACACAGGAGAGAGACGGAGGGAGAGGCAAGGAAGACATCTTACTTCCAGTCTGTATACTTTAGCCAGGGCAAAAAGCCACCAGAAATGCAGGAAAATGTCGTCTAGGGAGGTGTCTCCTCTGGCTTGGGTTTTACATTAAGCTTTGGGCTGCCCCTTGCGCTGCCGGAGCCTGTTGGGCCGCTCTCAGTGGGGCTGGGTAGGGAGCGATGCACTAAGAGTCACAGCGGGTCTGCCGCCCGCAGCTTGAAGAGGGGAGGCTTGTGGCCCACACTGAAGGTCCGTCACCCTCATTTTGCAGAAAAACCCATCAGCCCAAAGACTCGACACTCCTCTAACAGGTCTCAGCTCCCCTGCTAAACAGCAAACACAGATCACTTATCTTTTTCTTCTGTTGATTGAAGTTGTCAATGATGACACCAATGAACAAGTTCAGGGTGAAAAAGGAGCCAAAGATAATGAAGATAACAAAATATATGTACATGTAAATGTTGTCCTCATACTTGGGTTGCTCTTCTTGCTGGATGGGAGATGAGAAGAGAAATAAATGACATTTCCAAGACCTCACACAAATACAGTCGAAATGAGATTGCTCATGTTTTCAAGTATTCCCACGTAAAGCGGCCATGCTTTATAAAGCTGTAGTTACAGATGGAAAACCATGTCCTCGCACCGTCTGAAGGAAAGCAGTATATGCATGTACATCGTAGGGGTATACCAGGAGGACGGTGAGCTGATTTTCAGAAATATGCTACAGTTTAAACTGACTTTCACTGTAAATGAGGTCAGTGCCCATAAAATATATAGTAATTTGCAAATCACAAAGGAAATTATCATTTTAATGACAAGCACTGTCAAAGTGAAGGCATCATTCCTTCTTTTGAAGAGGGACGTGTAAGACCATCAGCTGATCAAAAAGAGAACATTTTTACACTGTCTTGACACAGCCACACTACTTGTTTCCCACCCTGCAGTCAGTGTAAGACAAGAAAATCCATTTCAAAATCTTTTCATATAAAACCAAGAGAAGAGAAGGAAAAAAAATTATAAAGCCAACTGGCAGTAACGGTATTCGCCTGATTCTAGCAGGCAGGAGTGCCTGAAGGAAGAGCTCCAACCCAGGCATAACGGCACAACTGGAGGCAAACCGACACCTGGGCTCCCACGCAAGGGTCAGGGAGGACCTTCCGGCTCATGCCGCCCCGAAAGTTGTTCTCATGATGAAATATATGATTTCACTGTATTCCTTCCTTCCTTCCTTCAGTATTTCTACTCCAGCAGGAGCTCCCCTGCCCCTAAAGCAACCAGAACCCTGCCCTTCTGGGGATTTTTCTTGAGCCTCTTTTACCTTATTGCACTAACAGAGCAGATGAACCAATCACAGCATTAAAAACATACTATAAGCATATTTCTACAATTTTTACTCTTGATTTTACCAATGCAAAATAGTAGAGTGAAATACTGGAAGGTGAGTTTGTGCTCATGCTCTTTACCTTTCTGGAATCTACTGCTGCATACATGATGTCCATCCAGCCCTTGAAGGTCGCCTAGCACAGAAAACACACGGTCTCTTAGCCAGAATTCACCCAAAGTAAAAACCACGCCTCATTTGTGCCAGCTGTGCCAAGGATTCCCTGGCACGCTTCATTGCCCTGTATCCTGAACTTTAATGTTACTCAAATATGTCTCTTTCATTTCATATAAATGAAACAAATCAAGCTCCAGAAGTGGGCCCATGCGAACCTCATGAGGTGCAGGGCAAGGTCCTGCAGCGGGGTCGGGGCAGCCCCCGGTAGCCGCACGGGCTGGGGGACGGGGGGACGGGGAGCAGCCCTGCGGAGAGGGACTCGGGGGTGCTGGGGAGGAAAGGCTGGACACGAGCCGGCAACGTGCGCTCGCAGCCCCGACCCCCAGCCGTGCCCGGGGCTGCACCCCCAGCAGCGCGGGCAGCAGGGCGAGGGAGGGGGTCCTGCCCCCCTGCCCCGCTCTGTGAGACCCCCCTGCAGCGCCGCCTCCAGCTCGGGGCTCCTCAGCACGGGACAGACACGGGGCTGCTGGAGCGGGGCCAGAGGGGGCACAGAAATGCTCCGGGGGCTGGAGCCCCTCTGCTGCGGGGCCAGGCTGGGAGAGCTGGGGTTGTGCAGCTGGGGAAGGGGAGGCTGCGGGGAGACCTTATTGCAGCCTCCCAGTGCTTCAAGGGGGCTTATAAGAAAGATGGGGACAGAACAAGGGGTAATGGTTTTAAACTAAAACAAGGGAGATTTTGACCAGATGTAAGAATTTTTTTACAATGAGGGCGGTGAAACCCTGGCCCAGGTTGCCCAGAGCGGGGGTCGATGCCCTGTCCCTGGAAACATCCAAGGCCAGGCTGGATGGGGCTCTGGGCAGCCTGATGTGGTTGGGGATGTCCCTGCTCATGGCCGGGGGGTTGGACTGAATGGCCTTTGAAGGTCCCTTCCCCCCCAAACTGTCCTATGATGCTACGGTAAAGGAATCCAAACAGGTTTACTGTTGGCTTATGGAAGGTTTGGCAGGCTCTTTGAAGAGCAAAGTTGGGGCCACTTGCTGTGCTGGGAGACCCATATTAGGCAAAGGGATGAATGATAAAATGACAATTTTATTCCAGACCCAAACCCGCGTGGGATTAATGGGATGCTGTTATTTCACGGAGAGAGGGAAGCAGACAAAATGCATTGGAGGAAGCTTGTATTTACCACTACTAGGGAGATGGTGAAAGCAAAACTTACCACTTGCAGAAGAGCCAGATAACCTGCCCCAACGTTGTCAAAGTTAATTTTCACATTCTTCCATCGGATCTCTGTGGAGTTGGGTGGCATCAGTGCTTCGCAGTCTGTCTTGTTGTTAACAACCTCTATTTCAAAGCGCTCCTCAGCTGTTTCATTAAAGCAGTAATGATATTTCCCGGCAAACAGGTTAACCCCCATAATGCTGAAAATCAGCCAGAAGATAAGGCAGACCAACAACACATTCATAATGGAAGGGATAGCGCCAACCAAGGCGTTGACAACCACCTGTGTTGGAAGGGGTGGGAAAAAGTTTCAGTATAAAACACAAGGCAGGAAACAGCAAGCATCAATACAGCTGTTTTTGGGGGGGGAATAGGAGGTAAGGCCACTGACAGATCTGTGGCGTTTACTCCACGCAGAAGTTGGCAGTGAACTTATTCCAAGCGGTGAAAAATTCTACTTAAAAGCCACCTACTGAAGCTCTGTTTTTAAAATAAAACAGGCCAGGCTGTTCGATTTACTGGGTTTGATTTTGGATTGTTACTTCTTTAGTTAAATAACAATTATTATAGATAATTTTAGTTGCCAAAAGGGAGAGGGGGGCATTACTGAGTGAGGCTCCGACTCTCTTCTTAGGAACAAACAGGCTCCTAGCTAGAATTTTCTCAGAGCCAAGTTTGAGGGCACTTTTGCTCACGGATTTGATGGGTCGTATCAGCCAGTGGCCCTTACGGCCATTCCCCACTTTCAAACAAGGCTGTTATCACTTCAAAGCCTGCCTCCTGCTCCCACCGAGGTCGCCAGCAAACTGCGTGGCACTGACTTCGGTGGGGACAGGACCAAGCCCGGCATTGCTCTGTTAAGACTAAGCAGTGAGTCGCTGTAAACATCAAGATCATATTTGTGACCAAGCAAGGCCAATCATGTTGTCTCAGGCAGACAGCTGAGCATGCAGCTATGCAGGCTCAAGAAGACAGAAAAGCCATGTTCCTTCCTCCAAACTGCAGCAAACACAGCGGGAAGCGATGATGGGTTTTGTCAGAGCTCGTATATTCCACCACCTCCTAATTTTAGCCTCTCAGAGTTTGGGAGCACCATGTCCCTAAGCATCCCTGGCCAACACATGACAAAATGTAAGCTATCAGGATTTTAATAGAGTTAGGTCAGCAGGATATTAAATCTTTTATTACGATCTCCTAATTTAGATTCCTTTAATAGATGAACAGAACCTAAACTGTTTTTACCCCTTTGCCTTAGTTTTGAAAGACTACTCAGTCATACGGTGATTCGGGAGTCCTCACGTCGTAGCACCTGAGCCACAACTGCTCCTGCCACCGGCAAGCGGCACCTCTCCTACGACATCAGTTTGCTGGATGCAAGCCCCACACACGATAAGCTCTGCAGCAAGCACCCGTCCTCCACCGTAGGAGGCAGGAAGGAAAACTGAAGACAACAGGGATCTAGACGGGAAGGAGCGTTACACCTGCTAAATGACGTCATGAACTCATCACGGTATACCAGGTTAGAGTCAGGCCCTCCAGATGGGCTCCCGTACAGGATGCCTTTGCTTTCACTCCCCTTCACCCAAACAGGATGCTCTGCTGCTGACCACCACCACCACAACAGCAGTACGCCTTCTCGATTTAAGATCCTTCGGATATCAGCACGCTGGTTTATTCCAGTTCATCATGGGAAGCGAAAAAAGTGTCTTATCCTCCTGAAATACGGTCACTTACGGGACGTTAAATTTATACAGCGTTCAGAAAGATGCGAGAGAAGGAACATGGCTTTTGTGTGCAGACTGACGAAAATGCATGCACGTCTCATAGCATTACTGTCAAACTCCCTGAATAATTTAAGAGCAGAGCAAGCTCTTGAAAATGCAGATTACTATGGAGTAGAGAAAAGCAAAGAACTACATTTTATGTTTCCTTTGCAAAGGCATTTCAAATCTCTGTTCTCTGGCTCAGAAGAATTGTTCTGGTTGTATGGGGCAGCAACACTGGTCTTCAAGTCAAAAGAAAGGAAAAATAATTGGGTTTAGGCAACTAACTTGGGCTGCAGTCATAACGCTCTATCAATTTTGCTGTGGCGAAAATCCCCCGCTTTAAGCACGAGAATGTCCTGATTGTGCATGAGAAACCACAGCTTCTCTCCAGCACGGCTTAAAAATAGTTGTTTGTATCTGCAGGCAGAGTGCTAGGTCTTTCCCGTTGTGGTCATGCTCTTAGGTGGGGCTGGAACCCAGCCCAGCAAAAGCTCTGGCTTTGCGTCGATGGAAAAGTTCTCATCCTTTGTGCCTGCATTATAGAATGAAGTTTAGAATTAAGCTAAGTGACACCAAGAAATAATAGCAGGGAAACATCTTAGGGAAGAAACGACCCTCTTCGGACTTGTTATGATGTCACTTATTTCTGTCCCTTCCTACGGAATTTGAGGATTCCTGATCGGCTCATTACCTCTCTCGCGCTGTGTTTTGTGCTCAGTTACACTGACGGCAAATTCAAAGGAGCTCAGAAGGATCCAGGCGGAATTGCTCCAGCCAGACCCTGGAGTAAAACTGTGGCTGCTATCCCCTTCCCTCCTTTAAAAAAAATATGTGATTTTATCTCTTGTAATCTCTCTGACTGTGAGCTAACTGGGGTTTAGCACAAAAGACCTACACTACTGTTCTAAGAGCAATGGGGAAAACCCATTAATACAACGTACCCTTTACTTAACAGAAACATACAATTTTTTGCATGTTCTATTTCAATCCCAAATGGAAAAAAAGCACCAAAATACAGGATATTAGTGGCAAAGTAACGAGACGCTGCAATAATTTCCAATCCCCAAGACGGTGGTGCTGTCTAACAATTTGAGGAAAGCTTGTTAAGTTCAATGCTTTGCTTGTGCTTCGGTGCTAGTTCCACAGTGACAGGACAGGGGACCATAAAGCATGGTAAAAGGGAGGGAGTGGAAAGGAAAAGCTTCACTATCAGACAAGGCTTCCAGTCATCACCAGACTGGACCGAGAACAACAAGGTGCAACAAGAGGAATTAAACCAAAGCCTTTTTTTCAAACAGCTGAGCTCCCCGCCAGTCCCTTCCTGAAGGCCTGAGTGATCCGAGAAAGGAAGCAGCCTTTTACCCCTTGCAGGCAGATTGCATTTTTAAAAGCCCCTCAGATATAGTCTTTCAGTCCAATTCCACCAGCAGCGAACACCTAGAGGGGCTGGAGACACTGAGGTGGTTCAAATTCTGCTTCTTTGCACCTGGTGATTCTCCCTAGATAAAAAGTTACAGCTGAGAAGCCCCCTCGGATGCTAGAGGTAAAAGCCAGGCTAAATGAGAACAGCCAAGTGTTAACATCGTCTACAAATGGCATGTGGTTTGGGCCAGTAATTAATGTAATGAGGCAGCTTAATGCATCTCCCTTTCTTAAGAGGGGAGGGTGCAGCGGTGGGCAGGGTGAGGGGACAATCCACGGTAGAGGTGATCGAGTCAGCAGCTGCATCATGAGTCTGTTTGGAATTTTCTTTCCACCAGTTTTGATCAGTTCTAGCATGCTTAAAAAAAACCGCTCCACAGGCATGCAGAAGGATCAGCTGCTAATGGCATCTTACCCTCATCCCCTCAAATCGGGACAACGCTCTTAAAGGCCTCAAAGCTCTTAGTGTCCTAAGGGACTTTATGGCACCTAGTTCCGAGTAGCCCAGGGCATTAGCTATAAGGCTGACTAAAGAGACCTACACAGAAAATAGAAAAAAAAAAAAAAAAAAAGAAAGAAAAAAAAAAGGAAAGAAAAAAAGAAAAAGAAAAAAAAGGTTCCAGACTGTTAGAATGAATCCCCTAGCACTGATTGCCCAGCCCAGACTGCCAGCCTGGGCGGCCCCGTAATAAATACCGAAGACATGACACCAGCTGCCTACTTCACTTGACTGAAACGACCTGGAAGGAAATAATGCGGTTGAGAAAGGCATAAGAAAAGAACATAGGGGAAAGATAAGTGAGAGAGAGGCAGAGACACACAGACAGAGAAGGGGTCTGTCGGAAGGAAGAGCCCAAACGATGACAAAAACCTTACCCTCGCCCTTTACTGTCTGCAGGATCCCAGCGGCTCCCATTAAATTTAAGCCAGACAAATTTTAAAGGTACCTATGAGAAAGAATACAGATAAATACACACACTGCACAAACTGCGCTCAACTCGTAATGCAAGCCACCGTGCTCACGCTGAGTGGTGGTGCTTCATCCGTGGCAACGGCCTCCAGGGGCGGGACGCGTGCCTGGGCTCGCTTCTGCCAAAACAATCCTGAAAAACGTGAACGCTGACCCCGGCACGCTCGGCGCTGAGGCAGCCGGTTCCAACGTTTACGGCCTGAAAACCCAAGGACGGGTGTGGTTTTTCCTCCTTGTAACACAGAGCAACTCCTGTGCGCTTTTTTTGCCTGCCCGAAGCTGCAGTGACGTTTGCGAGCACCTCTGAGGGAGGATGAGGATGGGTAAGTCCGTCTTACAGATGGGCAAACTGAGGTGCACAGCGATGGCGTGGCTGCTCGGGCTCATACACCGACACCACGACACAGCTGCAGACGGGTTTCTTACACCCATTTCTCAACAGCAAAACCACAAAGACAACCTATTTTCTTTTGCAGCTTGGCATGGGATTTTGGCTCTACACTTGTGAACCACTGAATATCCGGAACCAGCTGGTACCGAGAGCAGCTCAGGGTCCTGCAGGATTAAGCCCTGTGTCACCAAAAGCCTGAAAGCGTGGGGCCATCTACTTTCTGAGCTGGCACATGCGTTTAGGCAGCAGTCCATTTCCCACGCAAGCCTACGGAAACTCTTTAGGTTAGATCAGACTTTACGTGTGGCCAAGTCACGAGTATCTACAGACACCGTTTCATCAGCATGGCACTATCTTCCATTTTTGACCAGTACCACATTACAGACAGATAAGAACAGATATGTCAACCTTTTAGAAGGAAAAAAAAAAAGACACCAATATACAGTAACAAATAATGGAAAAACATGAGACCTCCTCCTACAACAGGTGGGGATTTTTAGCTTCATTTGCAGACTAGGACACTTCCTACTTATCATTCCCTTTAAAAGAAGGGATATTAAGATAATAACGCGAAATTCATTACAAGGACGATTCTGATTCCACACATATTCCAGGGAAATCTCAGGACCAGATTTCAAATGCATGAACATGCGGAAAAACACAGAGATTTGACCCTCTTTTGCTGTTTGTGAGTGTGCTTCACGCTTTCTTGTCTGCCCCGAAATAAGTGGCCACAATATATGGCAACACAGCTCTTTGGTTTTTCCATGTGGTTTCCTGATTTTAAAATTACACTGATGAAAACATGCCGGGGCGTCCCAGAGGTTTACAGCAAAGCCTCTGTGACCAGCCCACCGAGGACCGGGGCAAGCCCACCGCCACAGCGGGACATTAAATCCCTGGTCCCAAATTTCAAAATACGGATGGGATCTGGAGGCCCAGGCTATAAGGTCCTCATACAGAGAACTACAGCATTTTACCCTGTAAACGTAATACAGGGCAAGGCTTCACTGCATCCTCGATTTTCAAGCTTCTTCCCCTTGGGATAACGCCTTGCTCCCAAGAAGGAAACTAACACAACGGCAGCGAAACGTCTAAAGGCTGTTTTAGATTTCATGGGGCCTTTTCAGCATTATTCTCTTGGGACGCTCCGACAGAAGACACAGCAGGCACCGATGTCAGACAAAAGGAATTCCAGATTGACTGAAAAGCAGAAGCCTTCATTATTACCCAGAAAAAGACTCTGTCTTCACAAATACACCCAGCAAGCTTTGGGGATCAGAGGAGGAGGGTTATCTGACAACGCTATCAAACCTGAAAAATAACATTCAAGAGCGTTGTTACGATGCAAAGGCTTATTCTCTATTAGTTACGGCTGCCATCCTGACTTCACTCGAACCCCGTCTATGTCCCATTAGAAAATTTGATACAAAAAAAAAAAAAAAAGGTGATTTAATGGATACAGGACGGGATGCATAGCTGAGATCCTGTCGAGTAAGATTTTGGCATCTCGAATTCACATTTCAGATTTTTTGCAGACAAAAACGTGCAACACTCCTCTCTACGATACCAAGCGAAAAGAGAAATTCCTCCTAAAGCACTGTGAATTGTGGTTCTTTGTACCTATGCGCTTGGTCCCTCCCTGCAGTGCGCCACCGGACTGGGAAGCTGCTTCTCTTTACTCCACCAGCAGCCGGATACTTGGGAAGCAAAGGAAATTTGTAATACATGTGTCAATGAAACCGCACTTCCCTTGTTCCCAACAGCTGCAATTCAACTCACAACACGAAGCAGAAGGACTGAGAATGCTATTTTTGTGCTCAGCTGCTGGTCGTCTTTTCAATACAGTACCCCAGAGAATTTCATTTGCTGAAACACTCTTGGAGCAGCACAGAATAGATGGTATCTCGCATTAGTTTCCACATTAGCACTTGTACTTCATCTTAAGGCAGCAAAAGAGATACAGGGTTATTTTCAGAAAAGAAGAGTTACTGCTTCAAGATGTGGGTTACAAGGAAAGGTGTTAAGGAGATCGGAGAGGACTTTAAAAATTTTTTAAAATTTTAAAATTTCAGTTTTCCACAGGAAACGTAGACATCTTGAGTCACTTCTGCCCCTGAATTCCAAGCATAGTTCCTCCTCCTACTCAGAAATATTTCCAGAGTGATAATGTCACTGAGCAGCAACTTGGCATAACTGAATCATATTCAAAATGTTCCAAATGAGAAGCTTGGAAAAATTTGGGGTTTTTTTGGTTTTTTTTTATACTTGCTCTTGGGGCATTCACTAAGGTCACTGACTCACAACTGGATGTGATGACACGTTTTAAAAGAATCCAAGCACTTGGGATTCTAAAGTTCCTTTTTTTGCAATTCTTTGGACTTCAAGTCCTATTGAATTCCATCATTTTCTGCCACTTTTGACAGCACAAATTCCCTTTCTTTTAAATGCCCTTGCTGTGCTTCAGAACCAAGTTTATTGCTAACACTTCTCGCTATTGTCTGTCTTCTTTTAATTCTCAAATTTATTCTCCCTACCAAGCCGTTCAGCAGGGGATTCCAGAGCGATCGTGTGCTGAACTGCCCAGACCGACCGTCTGCCTTGTCCGTGCTACGAT